>NW_027094106.1:993114-1515614 GCF_029207755.1 Chamaea fasciata | reverse complement strand
TTTTCATATGTCACCGTTTTGACCCTTTAAACAGAGCAGCTATAGTGGAAGCAGGATGTCTCTCTGACCCTATACTATGCAAATGCACTGAGGCCAGAAGGACCAGAAAACCTACTGAATTTTAATGGCAGAAGTGTGTGATGCCCGTAACTCATTGACATTCTGAGTGGGTTTTTTCACTAATCCTCACACTCAGTAGGCACAGCTTTCTTGATCTTGGTTCTTCCATGGGGTCTGCAGGTCAAAAAGGCAGCTGAGATTGGCCAGAAGGAAGCCAGGCTCTACAGCACAGAGGAATATATTTAGGCACAATTAGAAATGGGCCTGAGCATGAAATTCAGGTAAGAACTCAAACTCTGCTGAAGTTGGAGTGATAGGTGAGCCATGTGTTTGGGTCAGTCCCGTGGAGATTCTGACCAGTCAGTTCATCCACAGCCAGAATTTCCCGAAGTCCCTTCCGGGGTTTACATTTTGAGGGATATTTTTGAAATAATCTGTTATCAGGAAGAACTTGGTGAAATTTCCGTGCAGCGATATCTGTGTGGTTCTTCTGCTTGGACCTCTCTCCTCAAATGACATGGAGAAGCAGCTCTGACATGAAGAATAACAAAAGAGAGGCATAAGAAGAATAACAAATTATTTTCTGCAATGATTTTTACAGCTATATTGTGTTCCCCTTGAAACAGATAGAGTTGGTAACCTCCTGCTCCCTGTGAAGGCGGAATGATGATTGGTGGTCCCCAGGTCCTCCTGGGCAGGGCACATCCAGTCTGACTCAGTGACAGGCTGGTCTTCCCTGTTGATTGAGAAGAGCTGCTCTATTTCAGGGACTAATGCTGTATCTGGTGGCTCTGGAATGAATTCCACTTGCTGTGGAGTGGGATGCAGGCAGTAGTGGGTTTATGCTGTGGGTTTGTGCGGTGTCATGTGCATAACAGTGGGTTTATTCTGTGGTGGATTGAAGAGCAGCGTTCAGGGTTCAACATCACAGAGTGAGGAAAGGGGGTTTTACTGCAGAGATGGTTTTCATTCACTTGGCAGTTCAGTTTGGGTTTTTTTTCGTTAGTTGGCCCTGGCTGATTTTGCCTTTTTTGCTCTTTTATTCCCAACAGCTTTAAAAATCTTAAATGTTTATGAATTTGGGCCACATAGTATTTAAATTCCCAAACAGAGGCCCATTCTTCTCTGTAACAACCTTGTGACTTTCTAAAAATGTCAAACGTGTTACTCTTTTTTTTTTAAGGGAGTTTTGTATATAGAACCTCAATTATTTCCTCATAAAGTGATTTTAAAATGATTCCCCAGTGAGTTTTAGGAAAGTGTGTCTAGACTTTTTTCTTTTTCTGCTTTATCCCAGTCTCCCCTTCCAGCCTGCCCCTATCATTTTGTATGTTATGGATAGCTGAGGATTTGTTGTACTGCAATTTAATGCTGAGTGTGTGCTGTGACCTTTGGAGGGGGGGCAGTCTGTTGGCAGTATCATTACAAATAAAGTACTAACAGATTTCAGATGTTTATAGATTCCAAACTGGATGCTGACGCCTGCAGTCATTTATAAACTCACCTCCACAGATTTTCACATTTGACACCGAGGTGGTGGTGTGGCCCCTGCTCCGATGCCAGCTGATTGCTTTCCTGAGCCCCTCCAGAGCCAGGTGACCTCCCCTGGGTGCCTCTGCGGTCTGCCCAGGGTAGCAATTGCAGCTGCAGGAGATGAAGCTGCAAGGCCCTGCCTGAAGGGCCTGGGCTGCCACGTGCTCCGTGCCAGCGCACAGGTATTTGTTATTTCAGGTGGACATGGCCAACTACAAAGGCTTTACAAACCCTGGCCCACATTAGCCAGGCAGCTCTTGAGCAGCAGCAGACACTCAGGCTCCAGCACGGGGAGGGAGCCAAGCCATTAAGCTGGATTTGGGGTAATTTTTACAACCCCAATCGGTGGCTGAAGTCAGGGGCTGTCCCGGGGGCGCAGCACAGCACCTCATGCTCGCTCTTGGCACAGGTTTGCTGCAGTGTGACGGTGACATGGGGACAGGGGGAGTCGAGTAAGCGATGTCTGAACTTCTGGCCTGTCTCAGCAGGGCAGATTTGGTTGAGTGCAGAGCGCACACTCAGCCCTCAGAGCTCCAATTCCTGACTGGCTGCTGTTCTGCTGCCAGGCTCCCCTTCCCCAGCTGCTCCAGCCCAGAGACGAGGCGCTCCTGGAGAAGGGCTCATCGTGGGAGGGAGGATTTGCCTGGCAGGATGCTAAGACAGCCAGAGCTGTGGTTGACTTTACTGCAGGAAGTGGATTAGGCAAATCCCTGAGACAGTGCAGAAATCCATTTTTCCAGGTGCTGAGGCTGAAGGAAACCTGTAATTAATAGTATCCCGATTTTTACTTAGTTAAGTCTTAGAGCAAGGTATCCTGGAGTTTATATTTTTAGCAGCCACTTTAAGAGAGGGTGGAGGAGGATAAGTGTGCATGGAGGGAGAGATTAATTTAAAATTGATAACCGCATGGCAGCACCACAGTTTTAACAAGCTCAAGGCCTGCCTGGCGCAGCCTGCTGTACTCGGGGGACTGGAGTTCAATTCTCCGTGCTGCCAGTTGAAATCAGAAATCACAACTGCAGTGATTAGCAGTGAATTTCCTGATCTTCGTGCCGCAGGCAAAAGAAGGAGAGGACTGTTTTTTTCCCTATCTCCAGCGAGGTTAACCCCTAGCAGGGGAGACGAAGGTAGGGAAAGGGAATCTGGGGCAGTTTACACCATTTAGACTTGTACATGCTGTTTAAAAAAAAAAATCAATGGCCATTAGCAGCCCTGCCTGACTGTGGAGAAGTGCCCAGCAGCGTCTTAATTAATCTCATCGCTAATAGAGGAGCATCACTTCCAAATGCTAGTGCTACCCCTCTCCTTCCAATGATGTAGGTCAGATCCACAGAGGCAGAATACAGATGGCAAAAACAGGGACTTGGATGTCATTCCAGAGTTATCCCAAGTGCTGGGTTTACACCAGTGTAGCTGGGACCAAATTTGACTTACACCACCATCAAGTACCACCTCCTCTTGCTTTTCCAATGTTTGTTCATCAGGAATGGAGAGATTGGAAGCAGTGAAACGCTGTTCTGTATTGTTAAATTCTCAGTTATTTCTATTATTTGACCACATAAGATGACTCCACCTGATGAATGGAAAACAGCAGCACCTGTGTGTGGTCAGTATGTCTTCACAAAGCCATCACACTGATCCCTTGGTCCCTTTCTGGGTGTTGTTGCTGCTGAAGGTTACTTGTCTGGCTCCCTTGTAATGTAAAAGGAAGGAATTTTGGCTAATCCGTGTAATAATATAAAATTGCAATCTGTAAAAGTATTGCAATGGGCAGACAGTTTGGGCCTCGTTTGTCAATTCTCTTTGGCCTGGAAAATGGAAGCATTTTGGTAGCTAGAGCAAGAAAAGGTGTTGCTTCATGGATAATAAATAGTTTGTCCAGAAATTACCTTCTACTAATTCAGACCCCTGCCTGATGAAGAGGGCTGGAAATGATTTTGCTTGCTTGCCTCTTTGTTCCTTCCTGACCCTTCTGTGGGTCAAAACCAAGTATTTTTTCAGCTGAGCTGCTGAGGCACATGATGTGCAGAGGCACCACACTGGAATAATGTGTGTACTTGGGCTTTTGACTTATCCATGGGGTGCCCAGCCCTGTGCCAGGGTCTGTCCACCTTTGACCATCTCTTCTCCAGTAAAATCAAACAAAGGTTGGTGTCTTGTGGGATAAGAGGGGTCTCTTCTCCGTGGGCAACTGCTGGAAGTCCAACACTGGCAGGGCTGCTCAGGAGCTCTGGAAGGTGTCAGTGGGGTGTGGGGTCCCCTCCTGCTGCACCAGGACACCTCTGACCACAAGAGCCTCAGCTGTGGCTCACTGGCTGTCAGTTACCAACTGGGTCTGGCACGGGTGAAGTTTCTTTCAGGAGAGTTGAAATTTGATTTCACAGGAAGGTCTGATGCAAGGTTTATGATAAGTCATGCTCTGGCTGATCTCACGTCCAGGCTCTGTCCCCCAGCATTGCCTGCTTTTTCATGTGACTTTTGATTTCACCGTGAAAGGTTTGAATAAACTTTGTTTCTCAGATCAGAAGAAGAAAGCTGAGTTAAATTATCTCCTCACCTAGGAGTTTAGCTGCTAAAAGTCAGCAACAGAGGTAAACTACAGTCAGTCAAATGTATGGCAGCAGCATTAGTCCCTTTGCTTGTTTTAGGGGATGATTGTTCATGTGGAAATTTTGCACATGAACATCACATGCAGATAAATAAAGACATATATTTACTACTGCTTTAACCATAGAAACGAATATGGCTGCAGTAAACATCAAAACAGAGATGCTGATATCTCTGAGGCTCCCACGGATGAACACTGACCTTTATTGCTTTGATGCTGTTCATTTTCAAGCCCATATATTGGCAGAGGTATGAAAGTTGAATCTTGGGCAAGGTGGCAAATCACAGTGTGCTCCCTGCAAGATCCGCTTGTTCCAGATTTTCTCTCCATCCTCCCCCTCAGTACCTCAGGGGGATGGGAATGGGGCTGTGGTCAGTCCATCACACACAGTTGGCCCTGCTGCTCCTTCCTCCAGAGGGCTTGGACTCCTCACACTGCCCCTTGCTCCAGCCTGGGATCCCTCCCAGGGAGAGTTCTCCAGAAACTGCTCCAGGGATCCCTTTATCCATGGGCTCAGTCCTTCCATGGCCTCAGTCCTTCCATGGGCTCAGTCCTGCAGGAACTGCCCCAGTGTGGATCCCTTTATCCATGGGCTCAGTCCTTCAGGAGCTGCCCCAGTGTGGATCCCTTTGTCCGTGGGCTCAGTCCTGCAGGAACTGCCCCAGTGTGGATCCCTTTGTCCGTGGGCTCAGTCCTGCAGGAACTGCCCCAGTGTGGATCCCTTTATCCACGGGCTCAGTCCTTCAGGAACTGCCCCAGTGTGGATCCCTTTATCCATGGGCTCAGTCCTGCAGGAACTGCCCCAGTGTGGATCCCTTTATCCATGGGCTCAGTCCTTCAGGAGCTGCCCCAGTGTGGATCCCTTTATCCATGGGCTCAGTCCTGCAGGAACTGCCCCAGTGTGGGTCCCTTTGTCCATGGGCTCAGTCCTGCAGGAGCTGCCCCAGTGTGGATCCCTTTATCCATGGGCTCAGTCCTGCAGGAACTGCCCCAGTGTGGGTCCCTTTGTCCATGGGCTCAGTCCTTCAGGAGCTGCCCCAGTGTGGATCCCTTTATCCATGGGCTCAGTCCTGCAGGAACTGCCCCAGTGTGGGTCCCTTTATCCATGGGCTCAGTCCTGCAGGAACTGCCCCAGTGTGGATCCCTTTGTCCATGGGCTCAGTCCTGCAGGAGCTGCCCCAGTGTGGATCCCTTTATCCATGGGCTCAGTCCTGCAGGAACTGTCCCAGTGTGGATCCCTTTATCCATGGGCTCAGTCCTGCAGGAACTGCCCCAGTGTGGATCCCTTTGTCCGTGGGCTCAGTCCTGCAGGAACTGCCCCAGTGTGGATCCCTTTATCCACGGGCTCAGTCCTTCAGGAACTGCCCCAGTGTGGATCCCTTTATCCATGGGCTCAGTCCTGCAGGAACTGCCCCAGTGTGGATCCCTTTATCCATGGGCTCAGTCCTTCAGGAGCTGCCCCAGTGTGGATCCCTTTATCCATGGGCTCAGTCCTGCAGGAACTGCCCCAGTGTGGGTCCCTTTATCCATGGGCTCAGTCCTGCAGGAACTGCCCCAGTGTGGATCCCTTTGTCCGTGGGCTCAGTCCTGCAGGAACTGCCCCAGTGTGGATCCCTTTATCCATGGGCTCAGTCCTGCAGGAACTGCTCCAGTGTGGATCCCTTTATCCATGGGCTCAGTCCTGCAGGAACTGCCCCAGTGTGGATCCCTTTATCCATGGGCTCAGTCCTTCAGGAGCTGCCCCAGTGTGGATCCCTTTATCCATGGGCTCAGTCCTGCAGGAACTGCCCCAGTGTGGGTCCCTTTGTCCATGGGCTCAGTCCTGCAGGAACTGCCCCAGTGTGGATCCCTTTATCCATGGGCTCAGTCCTGCAGGAACTGCCCCAGTGTGGGTCCCTTTGTCCATGGGCTCAGTCCTTCAGGAGCTGCCCCAGTGTGGATCCCTTTATCCATGGGCTCAGTCCTGCAGGAACTGCCCCAGTGTGGGTCCCTTTATCCATGGGCTCAGTCCTGCAGGAACTGCCCCAGTGTGGATCCCTTTGTCCATGGGCTCAGTCCTGCAGGAGCTGCCCCAGTGTGGATCCCTTTATCCATGGGCTCAGTCCTGCAGGAACTGTCCCAGTGTGGATCCCTTTATCCATGGGCTCAGTCCTGCAGGAACTGTCCCAGTGTGGATCCCTTTATCCATGGGCTCAGTCCTGCAGGAACTGCCCCAGTGTGGATCCCTTTATCCATGGGCTCAGTCCTGCAGGAACTGCCCCAGTGTGGGTCCCTTTATCCATGGGCTCAGTCCTGCAGGAGCTGCCCCAGTGTGGGTCCCTCCCATGGGGTCACGAGTCCTTCCAGCAAACCTGTTCCAGGTGGGCTCCTCTCTCCATGGATCCACAGGCCCTGCCAGGACCCTGCTCCAGCAGGGACTTCTCATGGGGTCAGAGCCTCCTCAGACCCCTCTGCTGTGCCCTGGGCTCCTCCTGGGGCTGCAGGGGGATCTCTGCTCCCCCACGGATCTCCCGGGAGCCGCCGGGCAGTGGCTGCTCTTGGCTCCCTGGGACATGGGGGAAGCTTCCAGCAGCTCCCCACAGAAGCCACCCCTGCAGGCCCCTGCTACCCAAACCTTGCCCTGCAAACCCCATAGAGTCACTCATCCTCAGCAGCTCTTGCCTCAAGAACATAAAAATCTCCAGGCAACAATTTTTTAAACCTGGTCAAATGACAGTTTCCCAGTGCATTGATCCCAGCACAGCTCTCCCGCCTTTGGTGTGACTTGAGGCCACCAAGCTGTCTCATGGAAAGCACAAAGCAACTTTTTTGAACGTAAGAAGATCCCACATTCAAACTGATGTAATTTGAGTGCAGGATTTGGCCCATGGACTCCAGTTCTGGCTCCCCTGGCACTTGTAAGCTTTTTATTACTAATTAAAGTTGGTAAGTAGTCCCCCTCAGGGTGTTTTGGCTCATAAATGAAGGCCAACAAAGTATCTAATTTTGCTAAATAGAGTAATTTTTTATATGCCAACAGAGGGCTTTTGGTTAGATTTTGTTTTCCCTCTCCCACTGTTGTTTAGACACGAGAGCTCCGATGTTTCCTATCCACATGAAGAAACAAAAGCAGCTCTTTTTTCCTTGTTCTTGTTTCCCTGCCCTGCCCTGTTCCCTCAGGCCATACCTGTTCCTGTCCCTCGGGCCATACCTGTTCCTGTCCCTCGGGTCATACCTGCTCCAGCTCCCCCAGGAAGGTCCCATGCCCATGGGTCCAACCCCGATTCTCACAGTTGACCCCACTGAGAGCCTTTGCTGGAAAATATCCTATTCAGCACACACAGGAACGTCAAAATCCAGTTATGTGAAATTTTCAACCCTGATATATTAAAAACCATTAGCTTTTGTGTAATTGTACATATCTGGGTTCTTATCAGAACGTTATTTTCTCCTTAGGCAGTTAAAACACAGCTTTCTTTCCCTTCTTAAAATCAAGCCTGTTACAGTTTGATGAATGAAGCAGCAGAATTAAAAGTGTTTTAATAGCATGAGCATAACAAACCCCTCACTGACAGGGATTATTATTATGATAATCATTTAGCAGAGCTGGAATTTGGAGAAGCCGTTTTGACCAGCCAGCAATGTGAAATATTTGGGGTGAATTTCATCTCTTTAAAGACCAAAAGCCATTTAAAAAGCAGGCTGGAGTCTTTTGATTTACATTTCCGATATTAAACAGAGAGCCGCTCTCTGTATTTTTTTGCTACAGGGCATTGCTTCATTGCTAAGAAATAGGGCTATGGCTAGGATCCAGTTCCTTAATGAACCGGCCTATCTGGAGCAAAACAGCTTTTCACACCATAATAAACAATGAACACCTTTTAGATAACAAATTCAATGGCAAAAATATTGCATTGTACATGTCAGAGCCCCATAATTTAATGGAAGCACTTGCTGCATTAGTGGTTTACATTAATTTTTAAAATTAATTTTGTTTGGCCTGCGGGGGAAATACTTTCTTTTTTGCTTCTGATATCCTGCAGCTCATTAACACTTTTTTACTGCTGCTCTACAATACTGTCTGTAATCGTCCAATTTGTAGCTAGAGGCTCATTTTTTAACTAGAGAGAGAAGAAAAAAAATGGAGCTTTTACTGAAATCATAAATGAAGCTTCAACCACACTGAAAAATCAGCATCTCTAACAACAGCCAGAGTGCTGTGGCTTTCTGAGGATGTATTAATTAAACCCTGGATGGATTGTGAGCCTGCATTTTCTGGGTAGTTCTGCAGCCTGGGACGGGGAACTTTTCATCCCAATTCTGCCCTGCAGACATTGGCCAGGGAAGGACAGTTCCTCCCTTCACTGTATGGAGAGCTCATTTTCTGGACACTGAGGGGCTTTAGCTGTAGCTCTCCTATATTGTCATTTCCCTGGGAATTGTGTGATATGGGTTTCAATTTAAAAAGTGATTGTGCTTATTCAAAGTTACTGAGGAGCACAAACGCATTTTCACCTTGGAGCGCTGGAACGCTGCCCTGCCCAGCAAAACGAGACAGCCCAAATCAAACTTCCACAACTCCAGCCTCAGCCCAATTCCCTGCACCATTCACAGTTGTTAATTTAACAGTGGACTGGTTCTATCTGCCTGAATTAAGTGCCATGTGGGCAGCTGCTGCTGGATCCCAGCCTCTCTGCACACTCCACTGGGTCTCCCCGGCTGCAAGGGGGCTCCAGGCACACCAGCTCTGCAGATAAACCAACCCCACTGCGCAGCAGGACCCTTCACAGGGCCTGTCTCACCCTGTGCTGGGTGTCCTCAGCTGCTGCAGCTCCAGGGGATTTAGCTGGTCCTCAGGGATGGACAGAATTGGTCCTGGAATGTGCTCCCAGTGAGAGTGCAGGGATTCTGCAGCAACTGGTGGTTTGCTGAGGTTGCTGGTGAAGGCTGAAGGTCTCTCTCACTCAGTGGCACTGTTGCAGAAGGCACACGGGTGTGTCCTGGCACATATTGGCTTTGTTACTACAGGTGCTCGCGAGCAATCAATCCTCCTGCCAGAACAGAGGAGTAATCATTCCAGGCTGCACAGGGTGGCAGGATTATTTCTGTCTCGCTAGCTGTCTGTCCCCGGTCACTGCACCATCCCAGTGCCTGTCAGGGCTTGTTTTCCACATTTTCAATATCATTTCACAGCTTTCTCAACACGAGTGCCCAAATGTCAGTTGTGCAGCACCACGCAGAATGAGTGAGCAATGAGAAATGTAGCTGTCGAGCAGCATCTGTATTGCTTGACCTGCACTGTGCTTTCACTTAATGGAAACAATAGCTGCGAATTCGGTGTAGTTAAGCTGAGCTTTGTGTTTAATGTGAGGTGCTGTACTGCTGTGAATGGAAAGGTGTAAATCCATTAGATTGTACTCCTGGACCAGTAAGACTGGGCTCTCCCAGCATGCAGGAGGAATGCCCAGGGTGACTGGGATCGTGCTGTACAGGACAGTATTTGTAGATAGGAAATGGTGTGTAATTACAGGGCTGAGATCATCAGTTTATATAACTCAATGTGACTTCGCTGATGTCAGTGGAATTGTGCCAATTTACACCAGCTGAATGAGACAAACACTTGCACAGATGTGCTGAGTCTCCCTGCTGTACGTGGTGGGAGTCCTGGCTGCAGCTGGGCCAGGCTGGGTCCCCTGCCATGAGCCCCTCCAGCTGAGCAGCTGCTGGGGCTGCCCACAGGAAGAGTTTTGACACCAGTGCTACAGGAACCTGCAGCTTCCCCTCACTGGGACGTGAACGCAGAAATTCATGAAGGAAAGGTGTCACCACCTGGGCCTGCTCTGCTAAGTGAAAGACCAATGGTTGGGCAAGCCAGGGAAGGTTGGGATGAAAACCTGATTCTTGCCAGCACTGGAAATGCCTGCCTTGAATGGGTAATTCTCCTGTGAAATCAAGGAGTGCTGCATGTGGAGCTACTTCAGCTGAATTTGTCACCATTGCTATTTGAGGAAAAGGAATCATAGAATTACAGAATAGTTTGGGTTGGAAGGGACCTTAAAGACCATCTTGTTTCAACCCTCTGTCATGGGCAGGGATATTTTCCACTGTCCCAGGCTGCTCCAAGCCCCATCCAGCCTGGCCTTGGACACTTCCAGGGATCCAGGGGCAGCCACAGCTTCTCTGGGCACCCTGTGCCAGGGCCTGCCCACCCTCCCAGGGAAGGATTTCTTCCCAATATCCAACCTCAACCTCCCCTCTTCCAGTTTAAAGCCATTCCCTGTGTCCTGTCCCTCCATCCCTTGTCCCCAGTCCTTCTCCAGCTCTCCTGGAGCCCTTTTAGGCCCTGGAAGGGGCTCTAAGGTCCTCCTGGAGCCTCCTCCAGCCTTTCCTGGTAGGAGAGGTGCTCCATCAGAAGCAGAACTGGGTTGTTCCTTGGAGGAGGCAGCTGCTGCACAGGGATGAGCCGGGGAAGGCATTCGAGCACCGGTGCCCAACTCGAGGTGCTGAATAAACCAGAGGGGCTATTGTTGCCTTTCAGAAAGGCTATCTATTTTTTTTTTTTCTCATGGAACTTGTAGCCATTTTGAAGCTTTCATTTTTCAGAATGTCACAGATAATCTTTTATCTATTATCCAGTAGTGCCATTCTGACAGGCATTTGCATCAAATGGGAAGGCGCAGGCTGGAACTCTCTCAGGTGGGGAAACCAGCTTGATCTGAAAGGTTATTCCCTCTCGCTGGGTCTCGGGCCTTTGTTCTTGATTCACACTCGTTTCCCCCCATCAAAATGCAGGCATTTCTAGAGCTTTTTCTTTAGAGAAACCTTCAATTCGGAGATCTGAGCTTATTCAAGCTTCTTCCTACATAGCAGTCAAAAACTTGTATTCACTGCAAATGATGAAGCCGCTTTGAAACTTTTGTTGAAGACTCTGTATGCCTCCAGAATCCTTTCAGAACCTTTCCTACAGAGACACAGCAGCTTTCTCACTTTCTAAGGAGTGGAAACACTGATGAAGGAAGGAGCTTAAGCAGCCATGAGCCTTTTTGCAGTTGCATCTCTATCTACCAACCACCCCCTCAAAAGTCCAGTGGGAGCAATGACCTTTAAAGATGTGGGCAGAATATGAGCTGAGTGTCTAAAACTTAGCAAAGCAGAAAAACCGCATGACTGGAAATATGGAAATCAGTTCAATATTACCTCGGTTTCATAATTCTTCACTTACAAGTTTATTAAATGACAATAAAAAAGGATGAATAAACCTCCATTTCACACGGAGAATTTCACTGATTGAAGAAGTAGCCTCATTCTCCACCTAATAAACACAAATAGGGCTCCTTTTCAGAGCCTTGTTGTGTTCTTGGGTTATTTGAAAGTCATTCTCAGCAGACTGACTAAGCAGAAGGATTCACTGCCCATCACGAGCTTCCCAGTCCCCCTCACGTCCCACCAGTGCTTTCAACTCCCAAAAATTCCCCAGCTGCTGAGTCAGCCCTGGGCAGGAGCCTGGCATGGTGGCAGCAGGGAAGCTGCGCTTGGGCACCACAGCTCTGCCAGGGGCTGCTGCTGCCTTCTGGTGTGGTCCCATAGGAACACAGCGTGGCACCCACCTGCCTTTCCAGCAAGAATAATCCCAGCCCATATTTAACTTCTTTCCAGCAAACTCATGGGGACCCTGACTGCTCAGAGTTTCCTGGGGCAAAGCTCAGAGGTGTTTAAGGAGTGCTGGGTTTGGAGGCCTGGCCACCATGGAAATGTTGTCTTTTTTACATTAAAATACCCATCCCAAGCTGGGAAGGAGCAGGCATCCATTCCTGCCAGTAAAACTGAAGCATCCCAAGTTTGCCACATAAATATGCATCCCTGATCAGTGTGGGGGTTTTATTACACAGACACCTCGTTAATGTACTTGTTGTCATTTTAAAGTCCTGGATTAATAGGAAAGAGCAGTATTTTCCCCAGTGGAAGCTGAATATAAAATTTCTTGAATACCAAAGTAATAATTTTGATTTTATTGTGAACTGTTTTATTAGGCAAGAAAAAATGGGAAGGTGCAAGGAATTATTTCCCCTTCTTCCATCCCAAGCTCTTCCTTCCTGCCTTCCTTCTAAATATCTTCTGCAAGGTGCAAATTTTCAATTACAACACTGATATTGTATAGGAATCCCTGTTATTAACTCTGCAGCCATGGGATGCAGAAGAGGGAAGCACCAGGGCTCCAACTCAGGATCCAGGGGGTTGGAAATTGTTTCTGAGTGTTTCTAAGTGGGTGTTTCTAGGTGCTGTGCTGTTTATGAGCAGAAAAATTAGCTGTTCCAGGCATGGAAAACCCCAGGGAAGATCTGATCTGGCCAAAGATGAAACAGAGTTTGGTTCCCAGAGGTCTGTGCTGGTGGTATGTGTGTTATGTAGTGATCACTAAAGGAAAGCTTCACGTTAGAATTTGTGGGTTTGGGGATGGGCCATGAGTAACTGTGAGGAATCTGGAGTCACATTTGCTCCTGCTGTGGTTTAAATCCAGGTTAACTCTGTCTCAGCAGTGGAGTTTCCAGGACTAAGAGAGTCCATGTGCAGGGAAGAGCCACCACCACACACCAGCATGGGTGTCCCAGTGCCAGGCCAGGTCCCACTGCCCCCACCCCATCCTCTGTTGGGTGTCCAGCTTCTCATTTTGTGTTCTCAGACTGGTCCTTGTAACTATGAGGGGGCTCTGTTTAGAGGAATTTTCCTTCTTTGAGGGAAAACCGAGGCTCTCACCTAACCATGTGAATATGGACATGGAGCTCATGAGACAAGTGCTGCTCCATGGGGATTTGCAGTGGGATAACAGGAGCCAGCTGTGCCCCTTCCCCTGATGGACAGTGATGGTGTGGCTGTCCTTTGGCCCAGCCAAAAGTGTCACCAGGGGCTGCTGGCACCTCTCTGGGTGGTGGGGAGGGTGTAAGCAGGCCAACAGCACCAGCCCCAGGGCAGAGAGCTCCTGGGAGGGTGAGAACAGGCTGGGACACTGTCCCATCACAGGCTGGGAGGATGCCACGCTCCCAGAGTCCAGCAGCTCTGAGATGGGAGGAGAACCCCAGCACCCACCCCTGCCACGTGCAAGGATTTGGGATTGCTGCCGAGGCAAGAGCAGGATCTGACCCAGCTGGTGCCCTTCCAGGACAGGGGTGAGGCCCCTCTGCAGCCCCTGCTGTCTCTATCAGGATGACAGAGTACCCTGGTGTGTACTGACACAGAACGTCACAGCAATATGTATTTTAAACGTATTTCCTGATAGCATTTCAGTAGTTACTAACTAGGAAAGCAATTGCTAATTAGGGGCTCAGTAATACATGCAAGTCTGTCATCCTGATAGAATGGCACTGCTGCTGGTAATAAAAACATTGGAGGTGCTTTAAATTCTTCAGTTTAATTAAGAGTTTCTGTAATCATAGTGCAGTTTTGCTGTGTTTTGTTTAAGAAGGACAAGAGAGCTGGAGTAAGGTCCAGTGTGCTGAGAAAGTGGATGTCTTTGTGGAGTTACTTTAAGTGATGGGGAGTCACAGCTGAAAGGGTAATGATAGTGGAATTTGGTGAGGAATTGAATGCACAGCCTATACACACTGCTTGGAGATGTAGGCAAGGGGTTTGCTTTCTAAAAGCGTGATCTGAAGAGGGGTGGTGACAAAAACTCCTTTCTGATAAGACTTCCCCTTTTTTTTAATCCATAGCTACTGTGACTTTTTAACAGAGTGTTTAAACTTTACAAGCCTGGGTGAGGTGGGCACAGTCTTCTCTTTCACTTGTCTGCCCAGGGTGACAAATATTTCAGCCCTGCAAGGCAGTGTCAGGGACAAACCTTCCCTGGGGCTGCACATGAGAGGGCTGAGATTGCAGGAGAGCAGCGGGGTCTGAGCAATGTCAGGGTGTGGGTCACAGCCCAAAAAGCAGCTGAAAGGTTTGTTTGCCTGTTAGGGCTTGAAGAAGAAGCTGGGGGCTGGAAAGAGTCAGAACTCTTTCATCAAAACTGGTTCTCCTGAGAACCTCCTCTGCAGTCCATAAGCTGTGTGTGTTTAATTCTGTCTGGGGTGTGTGAGCTTCTATATATTATACCTAAGAATGCCAAGAGCACTAGCCGGGGGTAACTGCAATATTAGTAACCTCAAATTACAATGACTTACTTTTATAGCTCTTTTTAATAGTATTTTATCCTCCATACTGCAAGTTTTACAGTTTGTACCACTTACTGATAAATACTTCATAAGCTCCTGTGGCTCTCCATGCCACGGATGCTTCCGTTGCCCTGCGTGTGTGTTACATGTGATCGAGTGAAAATAGGAACCTTATGGGACAGAGAGGCTTTCTGAACTATAAATCATTGTTGCTAATGATGATGCAGAAGCAGACACCTGATAACAACCTGAGGAGTTTGTTCAGTCCTATTAAGTGGAAAGTCTTGGCCTCTTGGGCTCGGCCTCTCGGAACAAAGTTTTAAATAACCAGCTGATGATGCAGCAGCTCAGAATAAAAAGTTAATCTGTGCTTTTAGGTTCTGCTCTGGTCTGTGGAGTTGGATACTGCCAGAAGTGGAGCAGTGAAATTTAGTAAAGCATGTGACACCTGTGTAATGAACAAGTGGCCTCTGAGAAATAAGTCTGTGTTAACCTGATTTTAATAAGACAGCACCAGCAGAACCCAGGACAGCGTGAAGAACAAAAGAAAAGAGCTTTCTCATCTTGAATATGTGGGATTGAAAACCTAGAGAGAGAGAGAGAACACACTTCAGTACCATGGAACCTGGAAGTGTTGGATTATCCTTAGTTCTCATTATCCTTGAGTATAGTAATTGTAGTGCAGAAACTGATGACAGATAAATATTTTCTCTCTTTGAATGAAGTGTGTGGTTTAAACCTGTTTTTTGATTAACAGCTGGTATCAGACTTGAAACAAATACAGGAGGTTCTCATGATCAAACTGACTTTCCTTTATCCTCTCTGAACCTCAGAAGTGAACTGGATTGCATTGTACTGTCAACATCTGAGAGCTATTACTGAATGACAAATGTTCAGTGTTGGGGTTTAGGAATTATATCTGAGACTTAGACTGGATATTAGGAAGAAATCCTTCCCTGTGAGGCTGGGCAGGCCCTGGCACAGGGTGCCCAGAGCAGCTGTGGCTGCCCCTGGATCCCTGGCAGTGCCCAAGGCCAGGCTGGACACTGGGGCTTGGAGCAGCCTGGGACAGTGGAAGGTGTCCCTGCCCATGGCAGGGGGTGGAATTGGATGTGGTTTAAGGTCCTTCCAACCCAAATCATTCTGGGATTCTGTGACAACAGTCTTGGGAACTGCTGCTTGAGTTGCCACTGGATAGATGATAGACACCTGGTGGACCTGGGGATACTGTTACTTGAAAATGGATGTTATGTAATGTTACCTTGAAACTGTGTTATATTTTTAAAATGTGCAAAATTGATACAAATTACTGCTGGCCTCTTATACCCCAGCTGTGCTGAAAGTTAATCTGTGTGGTTGGCAGCAGGAGCTGAAAGGGCAGAGCAGCCGCAGTTACCATAACCAGCCATCTGAAGTCTCTGGTCCATCCCAAGAGGAAAGGTGGATTTTGCAGGAAGGTCCGATAAACTCAGGGAGTTTAAGAGCAAGTAGTGCCCCTGGTCAAGGCTGGCACCACCTGGGCTAAGACTTTTCATTATTATGTCCCCTCTAAAGAGTTCACAAAAGTAACCTGTTGCAGCTCAGAACTACACTGTGGCCATCCCTGCTCTGAGACTTGAGCACTTTAATCCCTCCTTGGCTCAGGGGATGCTCCTTGGGGAGCAGGAGCTCCCAGCTAAGGGTGGAGCACTTGTCTGTCGCTGGAGAGCCCGAGCAGTTCTGTGACAGCACCGAGCCACTCCCAGCACGTCCCTTCCAGCTGCACACGGGATGGATCTGTCACATCAGCCCGAGTGCCTGCAGTCTGCAAGGCTTAACTTATGTCCCTGGATGAAAGAATTAAGGAGCTTGTCTGGGCGCTGAGTTAAGGGCTCCTGTGTGTTGATAGGACTTGAGTTATTTAAGTTCACTCTGCAGTGAAACAGCCCCCAAGGGACTGTCAGCTCGAGAACACCCACTAACCACAGCTTGTCATGTTACTGCGCAGAGGGAGGAGTGAGCTTTTAAGTAATTAGTGCCCAAAGCATTCACTGCTTTGTAGGTCAAAAGCAAAACCTTAATTCTACCAGAAAACTAATCAGAAGCCAACACAGATTTGGAGGCATGGCTGTAATCAGCTTTCCCTGTGACACACCACTTAATGAGTAGGCAGCAGCCTTTTCCTCCAGCTGAAATTTCCAAGTGACCCACGGAGAGCATGTTGTTGTAGCTTTAATCACCAGGTGACAAAGGTAAGGATATCCACAGTGTGTCCGGGATCTGGAATGGATGACTGGGCCTTTATGGAAACAGCAAAGTTCATCCTGGCCTCTAAGGTGTGTAACTGGGTGGCTGCTAGCCATCTGGGGAATCAGAGGTAAATAGGAAGAACGTGTAGCTCATGTAGCAAAAAAGCCGTCTGAATTTTTGTTCTTCCATGGAGGTATGCCTGGATAGAGTCTTGGGAGAGATCCTTGGGCACAAAACATGTGCAGGGTCTGTGGTGCCCTTGGGCCCCTGGCAGGACCCCGCTCCTTCTCCCTGACCTTGAGTGCGGGTACAAAGATAACAGCGGAGTTTCCTTCTTCAGGCACTTGAGGAGACCCTCAGTATCTCCTCTGGAAGTGGCTGCATGCATTTGTACACGAGTTGAACATTGCTGCTGCCATCCTTTAAAGCCTGAGGATTAATTAAGCCGTTTTAATCGTGCGCTCTTGTGTACGGTTAAAGCGCAACGGGAGTAGAAGGAGGGAAGGAGGGATGTATTCACTTACCCTGCTCACCCTACCATACACTGCTGTGTGTACTGGGAAAGATAAGGAGCAATGTTAAACACAACATTAAAATAATTATGTTCATTATAATGCAGGTTGTCAGATGCTTGTGTCACTCTCAGTTTAAAATGAACTTCCGTCCTTGTATTTTTTTCATGATGCAGGAGGAAATGCAATGCTTGGATTGTGTTTCTCATGTTTCCTGGAATCTGAATCTTCCCTTTCATGTGCTGGATGTGATTTCTGAATTTCTTGGGAGCAGTGAGAAGATACAGAAAAATGAAATGATACAAAGATATTTCTAAGGCAGTATTTTCCAGCTGTGTTGAGGAGAGAGAATTTGTAAGAAAGGTGGTGACAAGAGGGGTGGGTCAGAAAAAATCCTCTAAGGAAATGTGCTTTGAGATACTTGCTTCTCATGGGATCCAGAGCTGGGAGGAACTTTTACATAAGTGTGAATAAACCAGATTTTTTAAATGCAGTTTCTGGCACAGCAGGCAAGCAGACATGACTGCCAAGTTAGCATGTATAGCAAGTATCCTTGCAGGAATATAATTCAAGCTACTTTATTACCTGAAGATCTTCAGGGACTTTTGAACCCCTTTACTCTGTCAGATCAGAAAGCCAATTCCAGTCCGTTTGGGGAGGAGTGGCCTGAAGCACTGGCAGCTGAAATGCCTCAGCCATGGGTGATTGAAGATGGAACAAGCAACTGGTGCAGAGCCCACTTGTCTCAGCACTGTAGTGCTCTCCCCATGTGATGATGTCCTTCACTCGCTGCAGGATGAGCTCAGACTCAATTCTTGGGTAAAAGACTGTCCCTTTCTTCTCTTTTTTTTCTCTTCAGACCATTTAACTTTATTTTAAAAGCCTGGGAACAAGACTTGGAAACTTGGTCAATTCTGTTCTTGGTCTGCTGGTGGCAGAATCAGGTCTCTGCTCCTTCTCTCCCGCTGTCATGGAGCAAAGACCCTGATGATGTTGTCCTTTCTGAAACAGTTTCAGCTACAGAAATGATAAACAGAAGCAAAACTTGTCCGTGTGTGACATGACAATTCCTAAGTGTCTGTGTTTGCAGCATCTTCATTCTGAACCAACCCTTAGTGTATAATTAAGGGTGTTTGAAGAAAAGCCTCTCAACTATCTGTAAATGAGATAAAACCTTCAACTTTTAATTGATACATCCTCATATAAATCAAGCAGAAACATTTAGAGTGGACTGTGGCTCGTGGTCTGTAGGTCGTGTTTATAGAGTGAGTGTCCTGGCATTTATTACAGGAATCTTTCTCCTGCTCCCCTCCCGTTCTTCCCTCCCCCAGTCCCCTGTGCTGACCCCTAATCCCAACAAAATGAAGATCTGGTTGTCATATGGATGGCAAAGCCTTCCTCTTGCATCACAAACAGTGTAGATCAAAAACACCTCATTTAAAAACAGATGTTTTCTGGTAACGATTAATATAGTTTCTCCCCCTCTTCCTTTTTTTTTTTTTTTTTTTTAGGAGAACCTTTTATTTTGTAATCATCTGCTTTAGCATTAGCTTGAGGGATTGATTTTAGGCACTGCGATGGCTGGATGAACTGGTTCATCTGAAACACAAAGCTAATCTGAATTTTCAAGCTCAGAATGAAACCATTTACATTTCCATGCGTGTCCTCCCTGGTTTTGGCTTAAAGGAAAAGTCCTGTGTGGATCAACATTCTCAAATACCTTTCTCCAGCGAGAGCCCCTGTGGAAGCCCCAGGGTGCTGAGTGCTCACAGCCTCCGGTGTCTCCGGTGCCTTCTGAATTTCCCTGCCTCTCTCCAGGTGCCCCTTTTGAAAATCTCTGTACCAGGTCTTTTATTTGACAGTTCTTTCACAGAGTGATTTCTCTCCCAATTTATTTGGCCAAAAATGTTCCCCTTTTTTCACTCTTCCACTCCTCAGCTGTGCACAGCTCAGCTTTCTCCTTCTGCGTTGGAATTGGCTGCATTTTACTGAGGCTTCAAATAGAGAGGATTTGAGCCCATAAATCCTTGCTCTGTGTGAGTCCTTATTTTCACTAATAGCACCACTGAAGTCATCAAGACTGTTTACATGAATAGGATCAGGAGTAATTCTAGTTGGGTCTAATTAGTTACACCAATTTAAGTGAAAGCAGCATCAATCCGTTGTTTTGCAGAGGACGTTGGGATGAAAAATGCTAACGCAGAGTATGAACCCACATAGTTGTGTATGGTTGAAGGATATTGTTGTCTGGCATTTTTCACAAAGAACAATCATTAGTACAAGTTGGAAAAATATAGGGTTTGGGGCTGCATTTTCCCTGCAATTTAATATTACTTGGTATTGGTTAGAAATAAATTGTTACAGACTCCCTTTGAATTCCTTTAGGGTAAATATTTATCACATGTAACATTTCCTCAATATTCTGAATTTTCAATACAATTAGCTTCACTGCAGGTTATTTACTCCCAAGTCAGAATTCAAGGAAAAGCCTCCAAGTGTATTTTGAGCTGAGCTATTCATCAGAAGTCCAACGTGATTTTGTTCAAAGTGAAGCAAAAGCTGTGGGAGATTTTCGAGCTGGGGAACTACATTTGCAAGATGCATAAAACTAATGGTGTACACAAAGTGTCTTGTTTTTCCTCGTTTCTGTGGGGGGTGTTTTAAATGCTCATTACTTGGTCCAAAATGAGATGTTGGCGGTGAGATGATAACGGGAGGGAGGCACAGCTCTGTGAATCCCTGGCAGAAGGCCCACAGGAGTACAGGGCTGTTCACAGTCTGTCCACCCTGGTGGACAGCTCCTGACTGGGGGAACACCCTCGGGGTGTAAGAAGGGTGGCCAGGAGCTGCTGGAAGCACCCCCAGGCTAGGGGAGGTGGGTGCTGGGGAGGGGTACTGGGCTGAGGTCAGGAGGTGCTGAGGGTACCTCCAGGATGTTGAAACCACTGCACTTGTTTCACTTGGGGAATCATCCCAAACCACAGACACTCAGCTCACTTGGGACTGGTTGAACATCTCTGACATTTGTTCCATTGGTGATAATCCATGAGCCTTCGAATGGCCTCGGGCTCTTCTGTAAGAACTTGTTAGTGAAACCACTTTCTTCTAGAGACCTGATCCTTTTGGGTTAATCCTATTTAATCACAAGCTTTACGTGTTCTCAAATCAGAAATGAGTGCAGTTTGCTTGGAGTCAGGGTCAGGTTGTCTCTTCCAAGTGCTGAGGACTGTGTTCCTTGGAATGCAGTTCCATTTCACAATCCACTGGTGGCAAAATTGGTGTAGGAGCTTCCAGCCTTTCCCATGTGTAGTTTGGTGCCCTTTCATGAGTTTTACTCTATAAAAGAAGTCAGGATAAGCTGGGGGGTGAAGAAAACAAAAGGATAATTCAACTTAACCAATGGAAGTCCACAGGGGAAGGGGTAGGATCCTTGGGGAACTGGGGGAGGCCTTGTGGCAAGGAGGTGACATTTTCAAAGGCTGTGTTCTACTCACTGAGATTTATAATGAAATTTGGCACGTTCCTGGACTGAAGTTGAAGATGGTTTGTAGATTTCAGAGTCATGCCTTCAAATCATGCTAGTGTCAATTGATTTGGGTTTTTACTTTAAGGCCACCATATACAGCACCTGCTGATGTGGTTTGTAATCACCTCAAGCTCATTTAAGTTGAACCATTCAGCAAAGAGATTAATTTATACTTCATCCATAATATAACTTCTTCTGGGAGTAAAAGCTGGAGAGGATGATGGACAGCATGAAATTTCTCATTACTTCGTTTTAGAAGGGACAAGCCAAAACATTTAAATGCTCCAAACAATTCAGGATATTTTAAAGCTTTCTAAAAGCTTTTTCCTTTTTTTTTTTTTTTTTTTTTTTTTTTTTTTTTTTTTTAAGATGTTTCATTATAAGGAACTTCAAAGAGTACATTTGATCTGCTGGTATGGTTTTGACTGTATCCACCAGGAGTTCACTTAAGCCAAGCAGTGAAACAATAATGTATGTTGTACAGCTGAAATGAAAATTAACCTAATGTACAGTATTTGCTGCCTTGCACAGCTGAAATGAACTCCTGGTGGACAGGGAAAAAAATGCTGGCAGATCAAATACACCTTTTGAAGTTTATTATAATAAAATGAAATAAAGCCGCCAAGGGAAGCATTTGCAAAAAAGAAAGGCTTAGGAGGGCTACAGCTGTTGTATACTGCTCTGGTCTTTTTTTTTTTTTTTTCTTTCTTTTTCTTTTTTCTTTTTTTTTAATTGCATTTGCTAAAGCCCCAGTACAGAGCCCACTGAAGCCATTGTGAGTCTTCCCATTAGCTGTTCTGGACCCTGATATCAGATTGCTGGGACCAGCCTGGCCACCTTCCACCAAAGGCCACATGCTTTACGGGGAGCCCCAGTGACTGCCCGTGTGGCCTGAATGATCCACCAGAACCTGATGTCTTGCTAAAAAGGCAATTTTCTTGGGAGGATTTTTCATCTAGAGAATTGTGGTATCATAAATTTCAGTTAGCATTTTGCTCCCTCTAAATAAATCCCTCTCCTCCATCCTTTACTCCTGATAAATACAGTCACAGTAGTCCTGGTTTTAATCAGGAGATTAAAAGTGTCCATGCTTCAACTGGCATGGTGAGCTCCCTTTGCTGGGGAAGATTAAGCCCCACAGAGGTTAGCCTGTTTCCATAAGCAAAAAATTTATTAACATCAGTAGATTAAATAAAATTACCTATTTGGGGACCTTTTCCCTCTCTTTTTCCCCAAAAGGTGATTAGCATGTCCTGAGAAGTGTCAGTCAAAACTACAAGAGCATAAAACTCCTCAGCATTGCTCCCGTGGCCTCTCCAGGCAGTGCTGGAGGATCAGACTGAGTACTGTGAGCACTTGCCTGGGAAATGGGTGTCATTTCCTCCACCCAGCATTCTGGCAGCTGGGAGAAGCTCCAAAACCAAATTAACATTGTCTTCTCTTTCCCCCCTTCTTTCAGGCAAATAATAAAAGCAGCCCTATGTATTTATATGCATCCCCCATGACTCTGGTGGAGCTGCTGGTGCATCCATTAGTTTGCTTTGACAGGGAGAGGCTGTTTTGACACAGGCCCCTGCGGGAGGTCGTTGTGCATCCCAGGAGAGCTGGGCTGGACAGCAGAGCTCACCAGCCCCAGTGCACACCGGCAGCCTGCAGGTGGCCCAGGGGTCACTGGGTCAGCCAGCAGCACCAGCCTGGGAGCACTGCCATCTCCCAGGGAGCCAGAGGCAATGAGGCACCCAGTTCGGCCTGAATTCCACTGCCTCCACGTAGGGCTGGTTGGGTGAGCTCGGGGAAATCTCACCCTTGCAGTGAGGGTTGCTGTGGTGTTGGAGCTCCGGAGGCTGAGAATTTCAGGCTTTCTGTGTAGAAAGCTGACCCTCAAGCAAGGACCACGTTTGACCTGAGGCTGTGGAACAGACTTCCAGAATTGAGTGATAGCACTGGGGTTGTGGGTGCGTAGTTTGAATAGAAGTGTGAGATCACAGGGTAGAAAACTTACAATTTAAGGTTTTAGTACATAGTAATATATATAAAACAATAGGGAGGGTTTAGGGTGTAGGCTGAGTTCTTCTTCTTTCACCTTCTTCTTGGGTTTGGGTGTTTTTTTCTAATTGGGTGAAAAGGTCTGCATTGCAGACGCCGGGTATTTGGTTGTTGGGCTAAAATAATATAGGTTTCATCTCACTATTGGACAGTTTATGCTTAAAGGACCTTGGAAAGAGTTAGAGCCATTTTTTACCTTGTTAGAGCTCACAACTAATGAGACTGTATTTTAGGTAAGAATTAATAAACACCTGAGTCCAAACACAAATACTGCGACTCCCGTGCATTAATCCTGGCCCTCACACGGAGGAAAGAAGATAAGAAACCCACAGTGTGGGACCTCAGTCTTGCTTGTGGGACCTCTGTTTGCTTTGGTGCTTTTGAGAAGAAGCACCCAGGGGACTCAGCCAAGTCAGGGTGTGTTTGTGCAGGACCCTGGGTGTCTGTATGGATGGTACAGAATAAATGGATGTGTGCATATGGTTCCCATAGCCAGTGCCACTGAAACTCTTCACACACAGAGCTGCAGCCTGGCCAAATGAGGAGCTGCTGTAGCTCTGTTTGCAGAGCTGGTTTGGCCATGGGACCTCAGCCTGTCAGAAATTCAGTCCAGATCTCCTGTCTCAGGCCAGTGTCTATTTAGGGCATTGTCTTGTGCAGGACCAGGTCTTTTGTTTTAGTGTTACAGAACGGTGCTTGACCCCATAAACTCTTCAGTGCGGGGGTGGGGGTGTAATCTGTGTTTATGGGATTAGTCACTTTGAAAGCACTCCTGTGTAAATAAAGTGTACTCACAAGTCTCCCAAGTGCAAAGCTTTAGCAGTAGTTCAGTTCTCTGTGTAGAAGAGCTGTGATGCTTTAGCAGGCAGCACCCTCCGGATTCTGCCCAATGTTTTTTCTCTGCCATGCCCTGATGGTAATGAGTGGCAAACCAGGAATTTTGTGGATCCTAAATTTGTATTTGTTTGACAGCCCAGGCATTGTCTGTGTATTCCCCTCCCCTCCTCCCGGAGCAGTGGGCATCCCCCGCAGAAAGTGAAAACTGAATGAACTGATTGCTTAACCTCTCCTGACTCTACCCTGGTGGTAGATCATTAATGGTGTAGAAAACGAGGGCCAGCGCTGGCAGCACAGGGTGGGGTGTGTATGCATCTTTAAGAGATTTATGTGGAGGTCTGAGATGAGGAGACAGCACTGTGGTACATCATCATGCAGGAGACATCAGAGACGTTCTTCTTCGCTTGGATGCATTATCATAAAAAGTGATTTAGACTAGAGCTGATTGATGCAAATGGTCCTCTGTTCTTTCCTATCATTAGCGGCCTCTTTCAGTGGCCAGAGGCAGTGATTAAAGCTGTCATTTGGAGCTGCTCATTAAAGACAAGCACCCGAGTAGCGGGAGGAAAAAAGGTTGAAGAAGCATGATTTTATTTCTTTCCCCCCACACCCCTTCCTTAAAAAAAAAAAAAAAAAAAAAAAAAAAAAAAAGGGTATTATCCTTTTTCCAGTCCTGGCTCTACAGGAAAAGTCTCTGTTTGATGTGAGAATGCAGGTGGTTTAAAAAATAAATCAGAACTACATTATTGTCACTTAGTATTTTGAGGACAGCACAGCAGAGTGTTGAGATGATCATTATAAAAGTATCACTGGGTGTATTTGTTATGGAATAACCTGATAAAATACTAAACATCATTATTCACACAAGCCAGCGATTGCCACACAGAAATTGTGCAGGGCTCTAATGACTGTTCTTTTGGGGCTGGCTGGGAAGGATGAGCAGAGGCAAATGCAGAGATGCTGGATGGTGATCAGGTTTGACAAGCTTCATCGTAACAGATTTGCCTCTTCAGAGTTCAGATTCTTCAGGGCAAGGACTTTGTTTCGCTGCAGACGCACCGAGAGTGTCACACAGCAGAGCCAGAAGCTTGAGTGGGACTTCTGGACATCATCAGACCACGAGTGAGAAATCAGGGCAAGCTGTTGTTAAATAAATGGCTCGTAGTGGTAGCTTTCTATAACCACGGACCGTGCAAGTCATCCATAAAATTGTCCACAGCGCAGTCCTGGAGCTGAGGCTGCAGCGATTCTCAGGGAGCGCTGGGGGTCTTCGGTTCATGCCTCCGTGCTCCGGGCTCCCCGAGGAGAGTGGGAGAGCTGCCGCTCCTCCAGGGCAATTCCTGTGCGCCAGGCTGATGGGAGTGCTCCGTTCCGCTGGGATTTAATGATCCGAGATGGGCAGAGGGGTGGGGAGCGTGCGAGGAGGGACAGAAGGACACGGATTGGAAAGAGCAGAGCCTTGTTAGAGCCGAGCAGCCCCGTGCTCTCCGGAGCCCCGGGCAGGGTAATTGCGGCCCGGGCAGGCGCGGCCCTGCGCGCTGCTGTCGGAATTAACGCGTTTTTAAAGAGGTCACAGCCGGAGAAGCTCCCGAAGTGCTTTTAGGCCAGGCTAATAGGAGATGCTGAGGAATGACTGAGGGGAAGTTATGATGATAGTGAAGGAGTAATTTAGCATATTAGGGGAAATATGTCAAACCACACTGATTGCTATAAATACAGTCTTCTTCTTTCAAAATCTGGCTGTGCCCCAAGGATTTTCCTATGAAATTATGGAAGTGCAGCTTACTTATTACTGGCTGACTTTCACACCATTGTGCCTTCTTTCTCGGTCATGTGCTGAACGCTAAATTGGTACCTTTCCCAATGTGCTCATTTTTCTTCTAGCGATCCCATATGAGACAGAAGAGACAATGCTGTGACTCCAGCGGGGTGGTGGCATCCTTAAAGCTGAGTTTATTCTTCAGGAGAACCCTTCTGCTTAGAGATTTCTCAGATGGGGCAGGTTGCAGGGGGTCAGTGGGGCATGTGAAGGGATGAAGCTTTGATGCTCAGGCCTGAATTTCTGTGGATCGAGAGGGGGCACTTGGTGGGCTGAGCTTGGCCGGAGCAGGCAGCAGAGGAAAGAAGCAAAGCCAGTAACAGCCAGTTGAGGATTTGCCTGTGATTTTTAACAGCTAGGTTTTCCAAACTGGGCCAAATTGCTTCAAACAGAGCCTACTTCTGCTTCTCTACTCGAGTGTGATGTTGCTCTCACTGCAGTCATTGCGTTTTATACATTAGATACATTATATTTTCATGTATATCCTCCTAATACTCAAATAATCCATACTGCACTGACAATGGCAATAAATTCTTTGGCATTAAACTGCCAGAAAAAAGTGAGTGCTTTCTGTGTCGTGTCATTCAGGTTTTGGGTGTAATTGATCTGAACAAGGATTTTGATTTTGGAAAATGCTCTGCTGTTTATCTCCTGGAATTCACTTTGAACAGCAAAGACATCTAACATGAGGGAGGAGAAGGGCAATGGCATTAACAGAGTTAAAGATTAGGATAATTTTAGGCTATTTTCTCCTCCTTATGCGTCAAACCCAAGTTGCCAACAATTAGAAAAAAAGCAACGTTTCCAAAATAATTTCCTTTACCTTTGTTTCAGCTTTCCTTTAAGCCAACTTAGAGATTCTGTGCATTCATCTTTCTTTCCTCATTCTTCATCTTTCTTGTTGCTATTGATCATATCTGTGCAGCCGCAGCTCTGCTCTGGGGCTTGTGTGGAGAAGCTGTGGCTGCCCCTGGATCCCTGGCAGTGCCCAAGGCCAGGCTGGACAGGGCTTGGAGCAGCCTGGGACAGTGGAAAAATGTCCCTGCCCATGGCAGGGGTGGCACTGGCTTTGAGGTGCCTTCCAACCCAAACATCCTGTAGCCATAAGGTGGGACACAGCCCTGCCGGATGTGTGTGATTTGTGGGACACCTGGTGCTCGCCAGGAATGGGAAATGTCAAGTGCAGGGGAGTGGGACACGCACAACCAGAGCAGCCCAGGTCCTGTGTGACACATTTGGATTTCACCAGCAGTAAAACCTCCGTGGGCTGAGTCTGTGCCATTTTTGCAATAATAATTTCCTCAGTGTAACAAACAAGTGGTATTAATGACAGCAGGCTAAGATGAAGATTTACCTCTCTTGCATCTGTTTTGGAGGGACCCGTATTTAGTCTCTTCACTTGTACCTTTCCATGGTATTTTCTACTCTTGCATTCAGAGTGGGCTGCACAGCAGAGCTTTTGGTGAAGCTGCTTTTGTACCGATGATGGCAGATTATGCTGGGTTGTGAATGATGCCACGTGTGTACGTGACATTTCCAGCACGGTTGGTCCCCACCTTGCTAAGCTCCCTGTCTCGTGCTGTTGACAGTGCTGCCATCAGCCCAGCACCACAGCTCGCTCCCGGCATCCAGGGGACTGGAGCTGTGCAAAAGCTTATTGACTTTGAAGTTAGTCCCAAAGAAAACAGCAGTTTGGCCCCATGCTGGCCTGGATTTAGCTCGGGAATTTGGAAGGCACCAGTTCAGGCAGAAAGGGCAAAGAGCATGTTAGAGCAAGTGTGAAGATAATTTAAAATTTCATTTTGTTTCATGTGTTTTTACCAGAGAGCAGCTTAACAACTCTCAGGTCAAGAGAGCATTTTGAAAGTATTGATTAATATTGTTAATAAAACACTTAGAGTTGCTAAATGAGGCTCAGGCTGGGAGAGCAGTGTACAGATGTACACATGCAGCATAATCTATAGGTATATTATTATTATTATGTAGGTGTAGCCTGTGAGTTCTGTCTTGCTGTATCAATACAGTTGTGTATAGAAACACCTGAGAGCACCTTCAGAAAAACACAGTGATGTAAAAACTTCTAAATCGAAAACCACAACGTTCTGCTCTGTTGCTACCAAAAAATTAAATATACAATTCTCATTTTCTTCCCGATGGAGGAGTTGCAATAATTTGGGGGTAAATTAAAAATACAATCCAATCATTTCCTTGTAAAACCTGGTGCTGACATTAGCCTTTAGTTATGACATTGCAATTATCTCCATGGCAACCCGGTGTGATGTGACAGCACGGTGGCTGCACGTTCACGTGCTCCCAGCCTGGAGCCCAGGGAGCCAGGTTCCTGCCTGACACATTCCTGATTTTCTCCTTCCTTGCAGTGGTTTAGTGCTGGTGTAACATGGCTGCACTCAGGGCCCATGTGCCTGTTCAAAGAGCAGAGTGAGATTCTGTGCGTTTATGGGAGTCTTTCAGGCATATTAAGGAGCAATATTTTATATGATCTCTTCCATTAATAAATAATTTTGAGAAAGCTCATACATGAATACAGCACTTCCAGGCCATTATGCACAGGAATACATTATCAGTGTGGGCTGCACCTTGGTTAACTCTGAAGCCTGTTCTTTAGTCAAACACATTTGGTATCTCCCAAAGCCTCAGGACAGCACCAAGCAGAGCGGAGAGAAAAAGAATTATTGTGGATTGAAAGGGCTGAAAAGGCTAAAGAGGCACACCCAAAACCTGTTCCTACTTCTAGTTTGGACTGTGTTTTACATGCCTTAGTTCCTTGGCTGTCCACAGGCTCCCCAATGGGAGTGTCTCAGTCTTTCCTAGGATCCCCAACTGCTGTGCTTTCATTTTCAGTCCTCTCTTGGGGTTATGGTCTGCACCTGCCCCTCCAAACTGAGCTTACATCACAACGTTCCCCCTTGGGAGGCTGCGGCAGTAGGACTGAGCTGAACCCATAACCTGTCCCACAGTTTTCACTTTCAGGGAAGGGGGGAGGGCATCTGGCATGTCCAGGCTGAGCAATTTCCACATCTTCAGTCACCAGAAATATCAGGAGCCAAATCTACCGCATTCTCAGTACAGAAAGGACTTCTGAACACCAGGGCACTTTGTCCAAGGAATGCATTGCCAAGCATGCCTTAATTTGTTTGGTAAACACCTAAATTATTCTTATTCCCTTGGTGCAGTCATGGATCGAATGGTAATGGAGCCATCCACCACCAACTTTAATGCTTCTGTGTCTAACTGTGGACACTGCTTCATGTATTGCTTAGGCCACCAGGTTGGAAATGCCATTATCCGCAGTTCTGTACAAGTGATACAAGTATTTATATGTATAAATACTCAGCATATATATGTGTGTACGTATATATACACAAAATGAGTCACTGCTGAGGCACCTTTTAAGAGAAGAACTTGTTTTCTGAAAGGCATCAAGACGAAGATGTATTTCACCACCCCGATGTGCAGTGACTTGGGTGATTAAATTTCTGTGTGGTGAGATAAGACAGCACCCTGAAGGATTTATGTCCTTGTATCTCTGTAGGCTGTGAATTTATTTTCTGTTACCTTAGTGAACTGTGCTGGAGGTGTTTGAGGCCTTGGGTGGCTCTTTCCTTCTTGTTGTTTTCTGGCTGTTGCACCTAATATCCTTGGGTTTTGGCATGGACTGGCCCACAGGGGTGAGAGAAAGGGGCTGTGGTGCTGTGTTCTCCTGGTGTGTGGCTCAGGGATGGGGGAAGGATCACCGTGCAGAGTTCAGGAGCCAACAGGAGTGTGTGGGCAGTGCCCTGGGGGGTACAGGAGGGAAGAAGTGAGCCTGTGGAGAAATGGGCTGCACGGCTTCTTGTGAGGCAGGAAGAGCTGGCTGGGCTCTCCTGGCACATCACACAGCTGCCTTTGATGTCAGGGAGAGGAGTGTCCCAGCCCCCGGGTGTGTAAATCGGCTGACACTCACGGGATCAGCTCCTGACGTGCCAGTGTGGGAGAATGAACAGCAAGGAGACCCTTGCCAAAGGGCAGGGAGAGAGCCAGAGAAACCATGAAGATTTAGGAAGATACTGGCTCAGTATCTTCAGCCACTGGCGTTCCACAGGGTTCTATCTGCAATGAGCTCAAAGCTGGACTTCATCATTGCACTTTAAAATACTTTACTTTTATTAACTGTGAAAAACTGTTTTGCTGCTGATTTTCTTCTTGGCTGTTATCCAGTCTTGATGCATTATTTCTTTCCTTTTTTGTGAGAATGAAAAAGTGACAGCTTACCCTCCTGCAAAGCAAAATTGGTAATTCTCAATACTGGCAAAATATCTTCATTTAAAATGTCTGACTTTCCACCTGAGACCCCCACTAAATCTATCCACTACAACAGCTGGTGCTAGGAACACTCTGCAAGGAACTAAAATTCCCATGTTAACATGATTGAAGCATCCCTTTACCCAGCATTCCTGGCACTGTTTATTCTGAGGATGATCCTAGGTAAGGGATGGGAGTTGGACTGGGTCTGTTTCCTCCCACTGCAGCTTATTGGAGGAATCTGTGGCTTTCAAGATGCTGTCAGCCTGAGAACTGATGCTACCAACATCACTGAAGTTTGAGCTTTGGTGGGACTGCTCAGATCATGCGGTTCATGTAGGCTTGATTCAAAACCTGCTGAGGTGTCACTGGAAATCTTCCCGTGCTTTGGATGGAGCCTTAACTTTCTGCAGATCAGCTTTTCCGGCATCTGCTGTGCTGCAGAATGGCTCCTCAACCACGGGCCTTGCAGGCAGCATCTCCCTGCTCCTCCTGCACTGTGACTGCATAGAGAGCTATTTAGGTTGGCTTAAGGTTTAAGTTTCTGTATTAATTCTCTCCTGACCCTCGTTAGCCGAAAGGAAAAAACAATTCTGAAAGGGTTTGATTTCCTAATATTGTATCTTCTGGATCTGCAGTGCCTGTTGTGGCCTATTAAGAATTAAACTGAGATCACTAAACTCATTTCATTTATGCCTTGGGCCTCATTCAAACCCTGGTTTCCCAGCAAAGTAAGGCCAATGGATTAACGTTTCACCTAGCTCAATGGAGTGGTTTTCATCTCTCCTAATGCCTTCGGCATTAAGGGAAAAAAAAAGAAAGAAAGGGGAGGGTAAAAAAAAAAAAAAAAAGAGGACGATGCTTTGACTGCACCAGAGCATTCTGTTATTGCTCCAGCAGTGCCTTTACTGGGATTATTTTGTACTGTGCTGGGCTTTATCCCACTTCCAGTGGGAGGGGAGGAGTGGCAGGAACGTTTATTGCATCTTTATGTTGTTAAGCAGTTTGTCTGGCCACAATTTTTTTTTTTTTTAAGGGATTTGGGTCTCTCTCTTTAAAAGGCAGCCTGGTCCTCCCTGGCCAGGCCCAGCAGCCTTGGCTGCTGTCAGACAAATTACAGTATGGGTGAAGCTGTGATATCGACATGTGCGACTTGATCTTTTTTAATGGGGGCACCACGGGGGTTTCTGCCTGCCCCACTGAGCCTAATGTTCTGTAAGGAAAAACAGACCCAGCACTAAAGGACATTTCTAATGGGCTGCAGCTTAACCCTTTGGTAGCTGCTTGCCCGGCTCCAGTGTCGTGGTCTTTAGGGAAGTGTTTAGGGAATCCCACAGGAGCTGACTTCGCTTATCCTCACAGCACTCTGTCATGACACCTGGGCAAACGCTGTTCTGGAGGGACACGGCTGTCCTTCCTCCCCCTCCTCTTCCCCTCAGCTCATAATTAAACCAAATGGTTACAAACTCGCTGGCGAAGGGAGCTCTGTAATTATAACAACAAAATAGCCTGTAAATTGGAGCTGTCTACTTCTCTATTTTAACAACAACTTTATGTACAAGTGTGGCTATTTATTTTGACCTTTCATAATAATTAGCTTCCTAGGGATAAAGAATTAGACATTTATGAATTCAGCAATGCAGAACTGCAAAGGTGAAGACCCTTCTGGAGATGGGGGAGTTCTGCAGATTTATTTGGGGTTTATTTTTGTGGGCATTTGATCCTGTCCGTTTTTTCTTCGTTAACAAGCTCGGAAATCTAAGCTTGAAGACTGCAGGGCCTGGGGGTTTCTCTAGGGCTCCCTTTCTCCTGTGTACCTCCTTCACTATCTCAGAGTGCTCCTCAGGAAGGTGGGTGAGGCTCTGGAGACAGGGCATCAACAACTGCTGCTCTGCAGAGAGAGAAACCAACCTTGCCACAGCCACCAGTGAAAGGTTGGCCTGTTTAGGCTGCCCAGAGAAGCTGTGGCTGCTCCATCCCTGGAAGTGTCCAAGGCCAGGCTGAATGGGGCTTGGAGCAATAGGAATCCCTGGATAGTGGAAGGTGTCCCTTCATATGGCAGGGGGTGGGACTGGATGGGCTTTAAGGTCCCTTTCAACCCCAACCAGTCTGGGATTCTGGGATTTTGCTGAAAACCTCAGCCCAAATGTCAAATCCTAGGGCACCTCGGTCCTGTTATTTTGCTCCCAGTCACCATTCTTTAACTTCCTTAACTTTACCCTGCCTCACTTTTCACACAGTCAGTGGTCCACAAGCATGGGGTGCAGGAAGTTGCATGCCCGTGAAGCCTTTCACTGGATAGAATATTGCAGTATCCATTTATTATTAATTGTCATTAGCACTAAAAAGCCATGAAAGCTCTTAGCATCTTGTTTACTTCATGCAGCTCATACTGAGGACTCCTCTCTAGCTCTTGAGATGGTGCAGTAGTTGTAAATAGAACTTAAGAAGCAATAAAACCTCCCTTCACTGCTGTGAGCCACTTTTGGAGGCAGCCGCTTGTCTCCTGTGCTGATGTTGGCCAGGATGGGGTTGGAAGGAGCTGTGGGGTTTCTTCCATGAAATGCATGATTAGACCCTGTGCCAAAACCTAACAGGAGAATATTTCCACTCCTTGGCTGACTCTCATGAGGGACAGGTAATGAGGAACTGAGAGCACACCCACCAGCCTTCCTATTCCATCTTGTTGTGTACAGTTCCACCCCACTGATCCTTGGGCTGGGAAATTCCATGTCCTTTCCGGGTTTTTTCCTGTAGCTATTGTTGCACTCTGAGAATTTATTCATCATCAAAAGTCACTCTGCCAACAAAACACAACAGGGGGTTTGGATTCATGCTTGGGTTGGCTTCAGGACATGGCAAAGGGGATTTTTACCCTGGAGGGGACAGTGCCAGTGCCACCAGGGGTACCACATGCTCATCTTGCAGGGCTTTTCTCAGCATTAGTTTAGACTTTCCTAGCCCCCTGCAGCTCTGTGTAGGTGCACACCATAGAGTGAGTTTGTGCAGGGTTCCTCAAGAGAAGCTTTAGGTAGGATCATCACTTGGGGCTCACTCAGGGTTTCAGTGAGGGCAGGGAGCTCTGCCAGAGGACAGAGTGAGCTTTGCACTGCATGCTTTGAAAATCCAGTGTAGATACATGCACTGGAGGGCTAAATGAAGGCGCAGGATTAAATCCAGCATGGATCCTGTACAAACTGGAGTTACATATTTGAAACTGAGGCTGCTGAGCATCCAGTGGATGGCTAAAAGTAACTATGTTGTCTACATGCTCTCTGCCTTCACACCTCGGTGTTAGGGCTGGGGATAGAGAGGCATGTCAAGGCTGTAGGTGGAGGATGCCTAATACTGGTGGTGCATTCCTGGAACATCCAAGCAATGTTCACTTGATCCGAGTCAGGTGTAGCTCTGTGGTAACATTTCTGTCTGTTCAGCCAAACATATGATAGTTTATGTTGGCTTTTCTGCTCCCTGCTGGTGTTACATTAGCTGTGAGATGACAGATGATACTTCCTGCAGGAAAAAGTTTGCAGGGACAAACTCACCTATCAACCTTTTCTAAACTTTGCTTTGGCAGTGTGAGTTGATACACAACCAGCACTTCGAGTTTGAAGGCTGCAGGGCTTTTCCCCAGGCAATTGCCGCCCTCAGATTTGGTTTATTGTGCAATCAAACCACCATCTTAGTGCCTGTCAGTGCAGAGAACTGTGGGTTTCTTGCACCTATGCAAACATATGTATCTGCTTGCACTGGAGCAAGGCCACCCCAAGCACACTGTCCCTTGTTTTACAAGGAATAAAAGTGGTTCATGTTGCCAGCTGACCACTAATAGGAACAGATTGGTGTTTAAAGTTTACAAACACCATAGCAGGGATGGTTGATGGTGCTGCAAGGACAAATGTAGTAACGTTCCTGTAAAGGAAAGTTGAATCCCCACCAACTGAAGGAAAAGGTCATCGTGGTAAAATCTGATGAAAATTATGAAAAACTGTTCCAAGGAAGTAAGAAGTGCTCCAACCCATGTGGAGCAGCACTCATGTCATGGAGCAGAGCTGCCCAGCTGAGCTGGGGCTTTTCCAGTTCTGCACTGTGAAATTGTCATGGCGAGCTCAGGACTGTGACTTCAACACCAGCTGTCAAAGAAAACAATAGAAATGTGTGTGTATGTACATATATGACATAAAGTGAGAGGTGCCAGGTTTCTGTGGCCAGGGTGCTGAAGTCCGTTTTGCTGGGCTGCCCTTGCCCACACCACTACTGTTGGCTTTTGCACGGCACCCAGTGAGTGCTCAGGGAGCAGCAGCCGTGGCTTTGGGGCTTGGCGTCTGTTACTTTGAGATCCTGAAACATTAGCTCCTGGCAATTAATATAATTACGTCATTAATGTCACACCCCTGATGTTACTGTGTGTCAGAGTCAGACAATTGCAGTGTTGTGATTTCTTAGTTATGTAAAAGGCGATTAAGGCAATTAAGTGGGTGATTAAAGCTGCTCAGTCAGAGGTGCTGACTGATGCTATTACCAAGCAGCAGCACTGGTGTATAGTAACAGTGATGGAAAGTACCACCAGCAGCAGGGACTTGCTTGCTGGGGGCCTGGGGGATCTTCAGTGAGCCATCCCACACTCCCTGATCCCCCACCTCTCTCAGCCACGGTGATTTACTGAAAGGTGTTGAGAAACGAGCACATACAGCATCAACTACATGGTTAAATAAAAAGCTTCAATGTTCCCTTTGAAATGAGCATTATTGGCTTTATTTAATTAAATATGGATTTACACTATAAATATTGGAGCTCATAGAGCCCATATTTCAATTAATGGATCATTTGTATGTCATGCTCGCTTTGTAATTACTGGAATGTGAAAATACAATGAATTGAAATGATTTCCCCTCCTCTTCAAATAAATCTGAGCAAGAATCAGATAGAAACTGTTTTCCCACCCAGAAGTGTGTGGGCATGTGGCTGCACCCAGCACAGCCACACAGGCTCCAGGCAGAAGAGGGGATTTTTGCAGGAAGAGCGTGTGGGGTGTGCGAGGCATCTGTCTTGATACTGTCAGCAGTGGTTCTGGAGGACAGAAAGCTGCCTACATATGAAGTGTTTTACTCCCAGGGTGACTCTGGCTGTTAAGTTGACGAATACAATGTACCATTTGGTGCAAATGATGTAGATTTGCTGGGTTGTTTCTTGTCAGGACCTCAAACAAGCCTGTCCAGAAGCTGTGTTCAGCAGTGCCGTCATAAACTGTTTGATGGGGAGTTATAGGGTAAGGACTGGGTTTGGGTTTTAGTGCCCAGAGAGCAAAAAACATGGAAAATGCCATTGTTTCTTGTCTTCTGAACACTGCCCACACACATTTTTATAGTCTCCTCCTTCTGTTTGCAAGGATGTGGTATCCATTTTCCGGGGTGTTTTATGTTAAAAAGAAATATAAATAAATATGTCAGGCTTTGCATCAAACAAACCCAGTGGTAATTGAGACTGGCAAGGATCTGCTGTCAGGAAATGGGGTTTTATTATTCTCCGCTCAGCAGAAGCAGCCGCCCTGGCCTCGTCCCTCTCCTGCTCCTCCTCGTCCCTGTCTCCGCAGGCAGATGGCAGCTGGCAGAGCACCGGAGTCTGCCGGCCACCATTGCCCAACCCGCAAAAGGTGGCTCCGAGGGCCTGGCCCTGAGCTGCCATGGCATACATAATTCCATCAGAAAATATCCAAGGGTGGAAATCATTGTTCTCCGAACTAGCTGAGCTGGAGCCAGAGCAGAAATACTAAAGTCAGTTGTGCCTTTGAGCTGCCTATAACAGCGCCCTTTGGAGACCCATTTCATACCAAATTTGAAGCCTGTGTTTATTGCCCATTAAAGCAACCTTTATTTTATGGCAAATGTTGCAGTAATTGCCTTTTACGAAGAGCACTTTGTAACACACATGCACTGTTGAAAGAAAACCACTCTGGTATTGTCTATCGGGACTTAATGGCGCAATTAATTTTACTCCATCTGTTCCTGAGACTTTAAAGGAAAATGGATTTTTTTTTTGAGCGCACTTTAATGAAGAAGATAAAGCGGCCCGGCTGGTGTCCCACAGGCTCAGCGCAGTAAGTTCAGATTATTGCTCAGTCTGTCAGAATGGGCTGCTCCCCTCGGCAGCCGCGCAGCCAGCAGCCCGCGCTGGCCCCTCGCCGCGCCATTCCTGATGACAAACTGCCAGCCGGCTCCCACAAAAGCGCGATTAAAATGTCAGCACAGGATGACGAAGGGGCCAAGAGGGTCCTCGGAGACAAACTGTGTTGGGTATGAGTTAATACTTCACTGCAGTGCGAGGCTGGGCTGCTGCTGCTTCAGGGAAGTGCGAGCAGAGCCGTACAAAGGGCTGGTGTGAGCACACGGATACGCTTCGTGCCGCAGCCGGAGCGCTGGCACAGCCCCGCCGGCCGCCGCGAATTTATACCGGCTGAGGGGCTGCCAGGCCAGCCGAGCCGCTTGATTTTATGTCCACCAGCCCATATTGCACCGCAAACGGAGCTGCAGGATTTGTTTCCCTTCGCGGGCCTGCCATGTGAGAAGGCGCTGGAGAGGGGCAGGGATGCTGCGGGATGGCGGCGGGAGCTGGCCGCGCTGCCGCGGGCGGGGCGAGGTGCTTTGCGAAGGCTCTAAGGATGGAGGCTTTGCAGCAGAACCTGGAGCCCAGCGGCCCCGCGGCTCAGCGTCCTGCGGCTCGGGCTGCTCTTGGGTGCAGGGACCCTGCTCTGCCGCGGCCACGGAGGGCTGGCGGTGCGGGGTTTGGTGGTCCGGGCTGCGGCTGACCCACGCTCCCCTTCCATGGCGGGGCCTCCCCTGAGCAGGGCCTCGGCGCGGCCCGACCGGCACCAGGGGCTGCGGAGGGTTCAGAGCCCCGGTAATGCTGCGGGGGCCGGGGCTCCTCGGAGAACGAGTGACCCGGGCACGCACTGTGCGAGCCGAGCCTCTGTCACGCCGAGGCCGCGGTCCCGGGGGTCCCCGGCCGGGCTCGGCCCGCGGCCCCTCACAGCGAAGGGCGGGCCCGGCGGCGGCTGCTCGGCGCGGCTTGGCTCGGCCTCGGCCCGCGCCGGTGTTTGCTGACCTGCGACGGCGTAGGACCCACTTTGTCATCGCAGTGTAATTCCCCGAGAGCCCTCCTGAGTAGTTTCTGGGGGTGTGAGAGTGACAAAAGCCTGTAATGAAAAGGAGAGGAGATTGTCAGCGCTGGCATCCCGCTGGGAGCGATCTGCGCTCCTCCTGGGCAGCAGGTGGGAGCCGCGCTATCGTCCCTAATGGTTATTAGCCGGCGATGAGCAGGACAAATGCGGGGTCACCTCTCCCGCTGGCAGGGCAGCAGTTGCAGGATTTAAAGCCCCTAGGAGAGGAAGAAATGGCATGGTTAGTACCTACAGCTCAGGATGTGACCTGCTCACTTTTAAATGATCTGTTAGACTTCGGGGGAGGGAGAGCGGAGGACTGCTAGAGCAAGTTGAATTCAAAATATATTGCCTACTTGAATTAAATGCAATCAGAGACATTCACTGATATCATAATGGCTCTTGAATAATCAGCACAAGACATAGCACTGGGCTATTGACTATTTAAAGCAAGATCCAGCAAGACAGCGATTGCAGCGAGCTGCCTTTGGCGACGGGTGGGTTTTGTTTCCAATGCCATGTGCTGATTCCCAATGAAGATTTAAAGCCAAGGATATAAAACAGGAAACCTTTACATTTACAATAAAACTTGCTTGCTTCTTGCTGTTCATGTTTAATTGAAGACAATGTCTTCCTGGGTTGCCGTGCTCCTTGCGGATTTGCTTCATCCCACCTCTCCAATGTGCTCGCCTGGGACATCTCACCCCCTCCCTGCTCCTCTCGGCCCCTCTTCTTCCCTCCCTCCCCTCGCAGCTTTCCATGGTTGGGGATTGATCTTTCTCTTGTGCCCATTTAACTGGAACAGCTCTCCCTCCTCTCCCCTGAGCCACTTCCTTGCCTCAGGTCGCCCCTTAAAAAATACTGATTTGCTGTTCTCTGCTGCCGGTGCTAAATGCTGCATTATTACACCTTGCCCCACTAGTTCCAATTTCCTATTTTTGCCTTGTCATTACGAGCCTTCATGAATTTGCTCCTTATTGCTATTAAGTTTCAGGGGGTTTCAGACTCACCTTTGGTTCCCTGTGTGGCCTGCCCTGTGTGGGAGCTGCTGACCCAGATGTGTGCAGGAGAGGTACCGGTGCTGTTAATGGCTGCGCAGCGCGCTGGCCCCGGGAGCTCCGGGCACTTTACCAGCAGGACTGGAGGCTGGGGGTCTCCCGTGGGGAGAGCGTGTTGGGTTCCAGCTGGATGAGCTGAGCACGGGCTGTGCAAACGTCTCAGAGACATGGGGCTGGGGCCAGCCTTAGGAAGTGCAGGGCTCACACTGCCACGGCCACGAGCAAGGTTCCTCTCCCTGCTGCTGCAGAGCAGTTTGTGGTGCTTTCTTCAAGGGATTTGTATGAAACTAAATTGTATTGTATCGGATTAGGGCTCCATAAGTTTACTGTTTGCAGTGCAGCATACATCTGCTCTCCCAGTAATCTCCCCCTGGATGGGACGCGCGTTTGTTCTGTGAGCTGCTTCAACAGGAAAATAAATGTGCCCATATCAGTATGTTATTGAGGGAGTAAAGGGATGCAGCTGGTCCCCAGCTCATTCAGCAAACCTGTGCTGTGACTTACAGCTCTGTGCCGTGCACACTGTGCCACCAGCTCTCCACAGCACTGCCTGTTAATGGGAGGGTTTATAAGTAGGTTCAGTCAGGGCAAGATTCCTGTCTAGCACTCGGTGCTTTCCAAACCCTGCGGTAAATCCCCTTCTGAATGGAGCACTGTGCTGGCCTTTCAGGCCTGGGGAGAGGGGAGGATTGAAAGATTTGCCTTTGCATTCTGCACGGCTCGCCTGACGCAGACATATAAACCACAGGAGGTTTGTGCTTGTGTTTTCCCAGCTCATTTCCCATAGCCTGGGAAGTGATCCCTGAGTGTCAGGTGGCATGCAGGCCACTTTCCATGTCAAGGAAAGCAAAAGAAACCAGTGTGCTCCTCTGTGTGGCTAGCTCTTGTTTATCTTTTTTAAGTGTTGCTTGCCCAGAAATGGAAATGGCTGTCCCCCAGTTACCCATTTGTTCTGGGATGGCGTCTCTCTGACACTGAGCTGAGCTTCAGGAACTCTCCATGTTAAGGACGAGGAACCTTCCAGAGCTGCAGGGTCATTTTTTCACCCTCAGTGGAGATTTGATCTATTTCCAAAATCTATCTTACCCCATTCACTGGAGAAAAATTAAATGCCAAGTTGCTTGTTCTTGGCAGCCCCTGGCTTCAGAGAAACTTTTTGTGCATGGTGGATGTGTCTGGCCTGGTAGACATGGCCAGTGGGCAGTGAGAGGCTGCTCGGTGGCTTCAGGGCAAAATTCCATGTTGAGAGCCCTCAGGGGAGGAGAAGACTCCCTAAAATAATGAAATCCTTTGCAGTCCCAAAAGTTGGGTTCTCCATTTTCTTTTGACGGGATTGAGTCACAAGTGATTCCAAGGAAAAGATTGACCACACAAGGAGCAGAATTTCCTTTTTCTGTACTTACATGAAAGCTCAGTGTCCCACCTGGCCCCGGGAGTCTGAGAGATTCAGAGGCTTTCACAGAAAGTGCCAATATCATAGAAGTTCTCTAGAGAGCCACAAGTAACACTCAAGTTAGAGTTACTTGAGGCATGCTCATGGCAGGAATGGAGACTAAAGGTGCACTCACTTGAAAGGTTTGGCTAGCTGGAAGACAAAGCACCTCAAAACTCAGGACTTAAGGCATTAGTGATTATTTACTGTTTTACACATGTAACCTGTGGTGTGCAGGACACCCTCACCACACTTGTTTCTTCTATGTGCAACAGTGTCATCAGAGGTAAATTGGACTTGACATGAGCAGGAATGAGCACAAACAATGGGGATGTTATCAACGATTTGGTTAGATCTGAGATTTAAAATTATTTTCTCCATGTTTAAAGAAAAAGTAAAAGTCAAAATGCCCTCGCTGTGACATGCTCAGGTGGTGACAACACCTGTATCTGTGTTGCTGAGGAGCCTCAGCAGTCACAGCATGGATATCACTGTGCAAAACAGGCTGGGAAATCAACACCCAGCATTTCAGGAGGTCTGCGGGAAAGAAGACCCAGTGAAGAAAATACAGACAATACTAGGAAACATCTCTCCATTGCAGTACGCTTAAAATACCACTCTGACCCAAGGGATGTGTATAATAGCATTTTAAGACAGATCTTTGAGAGCAAACACTGAGTTTGCCCTTGTGGATTAGATCAGCAGTAAACAAATGCTGTTGCTGTGAGATGGGGGTGGCAGGAGCTGGCAGTGGCCCTGTGGAGTGTGCGAAGAGGACAGGAATTCTCCCTGGCTCCTTGCAGCAGCCAGATGGTGCCCTGAAGGCCTTCCTTTGATTTCCTAAACTCCTTTGCTAGCACCTTTGCTAGTGCTAGTGAGTCTAAAATTACCACTCCTCAGATGTACTGCGTGGTTTACAGGTAGGCCAAGCCCCACGCCCAAGCACCCATCTGCTTTCTCCAGGACACAGATCTGCATCTGAATGCACCTTTTTTTTTTGAGCAGTCTCATCTTTATGTTCACTCCAGCTGGAGCTGCCTGCTTTAAATGTTGCTAGAACCTGGCTCTGAGTCCGGGGCTGAATTTTCTGGCTATTTCTGAAGGATGTTGCTGGTGGAGGACCCTTCCTGCCCTGGGGGTTGTGGAGCAGGGTGGTTGAAGGCATCACTGGGGCTTGCAGGAGTGGTTGTCTCAGCTGCGTATGATGCAGAGTGCTGCAGGACACTCACGCACACATTCTTCCTCCCTTCCTCTGTCTATTTCCTTTATTCCTCCTGTCTACAGCAAAGCAGAGCTTAAGAGCTCAGCTTTCACCTGGTGACTTTTCATCTGTGGGCTGCGGGGCTCTTTAAGTCTGATCACTGTCACCCTTTGGTGACAGCCGTGACACCCATGGCTGCATGTGAAGTCAGTGAGAGCCTGCACTAAACACAGGATCCTTAATCCTGAGCCTTGTCAGGATCTGATTGCTGTGACTTGTGAGGATGTCACAGAATCCCAGGATGGTCCTGTTGGAAGGGACCACAGAGGGTCACTGGTGCCAGTCCTGCTCAGGCAGGGCCATCCCAGAGCACAGGGCACAGGATTGTGTCCAGAGGGCTCTGCAATATCCCCGCTGAGGAGACTCCAGCCCCTCCCTGGGCAGCCTGTCGAGGGCTGGGCACTGCCCAGAGCAGAAGTTGTGCCTCTCAGCTGCATCTTCCCTGTGCCCATGGTCCCTTCTGTCCCTCCACCATGGTATGAGTGACCTGGTGGCAGTGGACAGACCACCTGCAAGGGGGCAATAGGGCAGAGCAGACACAGAGACTTTGGAAAGGCTCCCTGGCAGCAAAAGCCAAGGGAGGAAAGGCAAAAACCCTCCAATAAATTCCTCAGTTCATGCTGCCTTAAAAGCTTGTTGTGATTTAGGCTTTTGTTAAAAATTCCACCTCTTGATCTTCAAAACTCTGGCTAATGATGGAAAAGAAAAATCCAAAACCACAGACCTCTACAGAGTTTTATATATTTTATAATAAAATAACTTTCTCATGACTTCCCTCATAATAACATTTTTAAGAAACCAGGAAGGCTGACTGGTGTTGCTGGAGTGCAGCTTTCTGCTTTAATGGGCTGCAGCTGAAACAGTTCAGAAGGCAGTGAGGGTTTGGAGCGGGGGCAGCAGGAGTTAACTTCACACCCCTGCTGAGCGCCTGGACCCGCAGCAACTTTGGCTTGTCAGGTTGGGAGAATTTCTGCAAATGAACTTTGCAAAGAATTATGCAGGGCTTGGCATTACAGTATTACACACTCGCCTGTTCTCAATCACTCACTGGAACTTATTTTGTAGTTAACCTCCATAAAGGACTGCACAACCGAGCAAAGGCCTGTCACACACACATTATTTAGAAGCCCTTATTATTATTTTATTGCCAGTCCTTGACAGCTGAGGAAAAGCCAAGCGCTTTAATCTTTCTTTCCCTTTAGTTTACAGTGTAAGAGCTGCATGTAAGATGGATTTGATTAATATGTAACAGAGATGCAATTCTCTGTAAAATGTGCTGTACTTTAGAACCTTGGAAAACAAACTGCATCACAATGGCTTAAATCTCAGTCCATTGTATTATATAGACATCATAAATAATAGAGAGCAGGCAGATATTGCTGCAGGCTTCATCTACATAACACATCTGAGCTCTCTATAATGTGTTCAACTTGTCACTTTTAGTACAGAAGAGAGGCAATAAAGCTAACAGCTGACTAAACCACATCAGCCTTGCTTCCACTTCCAGGGTGGTGAATGCTCATTAAGCAATCTTAGCTGTGACTTTTAAAATCCATAACTCTTACAAATGTAAAAAAGTTGCCACAAAAGATTAAGCGCAAAATACATGTCAAAGCATTAATTTTCTGCGTGTAGATTCCAACCACCGCAAACCTCAAATATTTCTTTCCCTTTTGTTTTATATGTGCTTTTGGTTAAAACAGATCTTCATAAAAAAAAATTTGTTTCCATCTGGGGCAGCAAATAACCTCTGTGATTGTAGGCAGTGAAGGAGAATTGTTTTTCATGCAGCCAGGACAGGCTGTACTTCTGCACCCCGGTAGGGTTTTCACTTGGCGGGAATGTTGGCATGTCAGCTGGGAGATCAGGGATGGAATCAGCCCCTGGGCAGAGTTCAAGCGTGGCATGACCCAGAGCAAGGTGGTCCCTCCCAGGGGGGAGGATGAGGGCAGACTCTGTGTTAGAGACAGGGCCAGAAGGATGCTGAGGAGCCAGAGAAATGCTGGACTGGCAGGAGCTAAAGGCTGGGCACAAAGCACAAAGCCCGGGCCCAGAGCTTGGGAGCCAACCACTTTATCCTAGGAAATGGTCTAGGACTGAAGGCAGGATCAGGAATATGAGGGATGAAGGATAAATAAACATCCAAGTGCCTGTGGAGCTGCTGTTCCGGGCTGATGGGATTTCATGGGACACCTGTGGGAGAAGCTCCATGGCAGCTCTCAGGTTTTGTCCCCAGAGACTTGTTCTGTGCCTCAGAGACTTTGTGCCTCTGTCAGCCCCTTTGGTGCCAGCTGTCAGGTTGGTCCCTGTGGCTCCTGTGCATGCACACATTATCCTTGAAATACCCCAGAGGCTGTGTGGGGTGCCTGGGATGCCAGTGGCAGTGTCCCAGCGCTCCCTGTTTGGAGATTGGCCAGGCATCTCCAGCAAAATGCCTCCTTGTTCTCCAGCTACCTCCAAATCACCCTCGACTCCAGCCACGTGAAGGGGAAAAGCACGTAGAAGTAGGAATTTACATCAAGTATGGGATAAATGTTTAGAAGAATGTTCGTTGTAGGTAAAATATTTTTTAAAAAATTTAAAATATTAAAAAAAAAATTATTAGCAAAAGTGTGTGGCCTGAATGGTCTCTGCTGGTGTCCAGTGGCCAAGAGGTGCTTTCCCATGAGGCAGCACAGAAAAGGCGTGTTCCAGTGCTGGGGGTAACCAGGAAAGCCCTGGACTTGGTAGCCAGGGGTTCCCAAGGGTTTTGTCACAATCCAGTTGTGAGAAAAGCCCAGCTGGGGCTGAGAGGCCAGTCCTGCCCTTAACCCCAGCCTGGGAAGGGTTTATCAGGCAGTTAATCTCCAGGAAAGCTAAAGGCTTTAAAGAGAGAAGTAATATATAGGCTTTGCTTTGGCTTTTTGCACAAAGGAATTTCATCTTGTGACAAAAAAAATTTGCTTCCAATTATAAGGGAAACATTTCACGGGCAAAAAATGCAACTTGGAAAGCGTAATCCCCCCCTTGCACATGGGTGGGTGCCAAGCTGTCCTATACAAAGGCTTTGTTTTTGTAGTGCTGAGACAAGTCTGGATTTAGAATGGAAAAGTTCTCAGAGGAGACACCTCCCCCCTTTTACCCCTAATGTCCTACCAGATATGAAAAATCCTTTCTGCAATAGAACCAGTGGTGCTGCATACAGTCTGGGGCAGAGGTCTGTGTGGAGCAAGCTGGCAGGGCTGTGAGAGGGGTCACTGTAAGGCTGTGGGGTGGAAATGACCCAGGGAGTGGTTTCCAGTTTCTCCAAGAAGCCAATTCGGCCCTTTGGCCACCCCCTTCCCACAGCCTTGCTGTGGTCCCTTGTAAATCATGGACAGGGGATTGCATGGGCACCTTGCAAAAGGAGGGAGCAGAACTGAACAGGAAGCTTTATGTCTCATTCACACCCTTCTCTGACAATCATACTGGTTCAGTGTCTTATCTTTTACATCTTCAAGCAAAACATTAATACCTGAGGCTGATTATTCTTGAATTCTTCAAGTGTGCTGTAGTCCCCTCCTCCTCCCTAATGGCACCTGGGACTCTCAGAGGGTGTGATGCTGTCACACAAAAGTCTTTAAGAATCTTTCACTCCAGGCTGACATCCCCACAGGATGCATTTTAGCAGTTTCAGAAGCTCTTCTTTCCCAGAGGGATTATTAAATGACTGTCGTGAGTATGGACTGGTATTCGCAGCATTCATTTCAGATTTAAATCAGTTTGAAAGTTCTGTGTGAGGTGGTAAAGAAAATGCAATATTATTTAGAGGCTGTGGTCATGGGAGCAAAATTGGGAGTGATGTGACAGCTAGGAGCCCTCCAAGAATCAGAGGTGAGGAAAGTGGAAGGATTGTCCCAGCAGTGTCATTCTGCTACTGAGGAAAATGATAAAAATGCCATTCTGTGTGCCATTTCCACTTGGACAGCATGCTGGAGAAGTGTAAGGTTTGGATCTGTTCTGGCCATACAGTGGGGGAAGGAAGAGGGCTGGACAGTCAGGTGGGTCACCTCTGTCTTTCGTGCCCAACATAAAACCAGAAAATTCTCTGGGTTTTTTGGTAGCTAGAAGCTGTTTCTTTTATTGCAACATAATTGAAACATTATTTTTTTCTGCTCCGTGTATGCTTATCATGCTCCTGAAAGTGTTGGATGGGGCTTCCTGTACTTGGAGAGTGACATTTTAGATGGGCTGACAGTGATGGGATAAAGAGGAATGGTTTTAAACTAAAAGAGGAGAGATTTAGATTCGATGTTAGGCAGAAACTCATTACTCAGAGCATGGTGAGGCCCTGACACAGAGAAGCTGTGGCTGCCCCATCCTTGGAAGTGTCCAATGCCAGCCTGGACAGGCTTGGAGCAGCCTGGGATAGTGGAAGGTGTCCTTGCCCATGGGGGAGATGAGCTTTAAGGTCCCTTCCAACACAAACTATTCTGGGATTCTATGAAGTAGAGTTGGTTTATTAGCTAGGAAGAAACTGGAGTACAAAAAAAAAAAAAAAATTGTAGAAGGAGGAGGTGGTCAAAAAACTGGAAAATACAGAACCACCGTGCTCTTCTGTGAAAGAGGTATTCATTCAAATTCTCCAGTTTCCTCAGGATATGTCTATATTTCAGTGCCTTGCCATATGTTGGAATGACAGCAAAGTTTACCCTTAATATTTTTCCAGGCACTTCAATGTTAAAATGATAGATAGACTTCACACATGCTCTCAACACACGGCATTGGTGTGAACGCGGAGGATAGAGAGCCTGAGCGAGTCTGTGAGGCCTTTTTTCCATCGTTGCTCTGTGCTTGAATTCTCATCTCCACCATCCACTGCATCCCAGTGTGCATCAGGAATCACAGAATCACGGAATCATTTAGGCTTAGGTTGGTTTGTGTGTTTGCTTCCTGGTTTCCCACTCTTTGCCACAGGGATCAGATTTGAACTCCCACCCACGGGGGTACAGAGAGCGGTGCCTTCTGAAACACGGCCGCTTTGCTTAGCTTCCCTTTGGAGGCCATCCAGGAGGAGCGTGTTAGGAAGGGTCACCAAGGGAAGAACAGAGCCTGTTAGCTTTCTGTGCACGGGGTAAATGATGTGTTAGGGCTGGTACAAGATTAGCCCGGCTGTAACATTTAAATAGCCTGTCTGCAGATCGCTCACACTGAAAGGACCTCGGAGGGGAAACATGCCAAGAGGTTTTTCTGCTGGGGCTACAGCTCTGCAGGAAGATCAGAATCAGCTGTCCACAGTGCAGCCTGATACCTGCCTTACCCTCCTATTTATTACTATTGATCCAAAAGAGAAAATGTTTTAGCAATTCTGGACAGCTAATCAGTGTCATCTGATTCCCATCTCAGCGTGCCAGTGAAAGCCGGTGTGCGGGAGCGTGTCTGTGCTCTGCCTGCTGGGGGAGAAACAGAAGCCTTTGGTCTCCCAGGCTGTCAATCCAGCAGCTTTTCCTAAGTGCCACCTTCCAGCCTCACGCACAGCACTGCTGTTGGGAGGCAGAGCAAAACCAGCTCTGGAGCATCCCTTGGATGGGCGTGTTGTCTCCCAGCTCCCTGGAGGCTCCTGGCAGAGCCACTTCTGCACTGGGCAGTGCAACAAACTGCCTGCAAATAAATAAAGTGACTCACAAACAGCAGCGATGGGGGAAAAAATGGTGCGATAACATTTGTGAGTGAATAATGTCGCTGGGGCGAATGGGATGCGACAGGAATCTTAGCTCAGCAGCAGCTCCTGAACTCTTTACGGCACAGCCAGATGGCCTGGTGCAACAACAGCCTTTCAGAATTAATAACTGCTGCTCTGGAGGGAGAGCTTCATGCAGGAACCGTTTCACATTTCGGCAGGAGTATTTTATTTTTTTCTTGGTGCTTTCTGGCCGCTTTGCTCCGGTTGAGGTATCAGAAGTGCTCAAAAGGGGGTTGAAAAAAAGGAAAGATTTTTCGTCTCCTTTTCCACTTTCTTCTCTTCCTCCACTCCCTCTGTGCTGCCTTCCCTCTGCCTTTGGCTTCGAACATTGCAGCTTTTAATCTAGAAATTATGGTAACTTGTATGTGCATTTTGAGAGTATATCATTGCTGCAGTTAATTAACAGTTATTAGCGTTAGCGTACTGTGCTGTATTATATGTCACAAATCATCGAGTCTCCCTGTGCAGTTACAGCAATTAAGAACTCCATCACACCTTCTGTATAGTCATTTGGTTCTCTTCCAGGTCTTTTCAAAACTGGAAATTGCTAATCAAATCATTTCTGCTCTGTGCCTCGGTATCGTTTATTCCATTCCTAATGATGTGCGACTTTTTTTTCCTTGGCCGTTAACAGAGGCATCCATGCGTCTAACCCATTTCACACCACCGTCATGCTTTGGAGAGGCGATAATGAACTTGCAGGAGGAAGTGGAGGCTTTGCTGCTTCTCCCCCCACTTCTGCTGCTGCTTCTTCTTTTTTTTCTTTTTTTTTTTTTTTCTTTTTTTATTTTTTTTTTTAAGCCAATGTCTTTCCTGCTGTTGGGTGATTGAATTTTGAAACTGTAAAATGCATTGACAGACTGACAAACCCGAGTTGCCAGAGCTGGAGCTATCACAGTTTAGCTTCAATTCAGAGCTCAGTGAGATTCCTGCCTGATCAATTTGTCATCCCTCTAAATGGAAACTAATTACTTCCCAGGGAAAGATTGCAGGCAAATATCACCCTTTGCATCAGCAGCCTTCTGCAGTGAGGTGGAAGCAAAGTCCAAAGGGTTTTTGCTAACGGAGGAGAGCATGAACCACTTCATCTCTTGCCCCTTTCCACGGCCTGTCAGGGAGAGTTTATTTTATTCATGCTGTCAGTAAAATTGCCTTCACGTTTGCCTGGGTCGTATGTCAAGGGCATATTTTGCTTTCCAGGTCAGCTGCAAGGGAACGAACGTCATGATCCTGACAAGGATGTTTGATGTCATCTGAACACAAAGTCCTTTCTCTTATCCTGAGATTGATGATTCTGTACATGCTGAAGCCCAGGGCATCCTTCTGTGGGTTTCTGTGTCGGTTCCACTTTGCTTGGATTCTTCCTGCAGTGTCCAAGTGCACCACGGTGTTGGGTGGGCTTGGGAAAACTTTGTCCTGGAGTCCCAGTTCTAGACATAAATAGCTGTGGGTGTTGTGATTGGAGAGGAGCCATCCTGTGAGCTGTTAGGAGCTCTGGAAGTCCAAGAGGTCGTTTCTGAGCCCTTGGGGACCTACTGACCACTGAGCAATCCCACCTCCACTTGCCAAATGGCCATGCCAAGGAAGCCGGGCATCAGCTTCTTGAGCCAACTTGTCCATTCACTTCTCTTTGCCTTGATATATTCTTCTGTAAAATATGTAACAGCATAACGAGACTCTCATGGCAAGATTTTCGGAGGATTATATAGTCTTAACAAAATACACCGGTTAGGAGTGGGCGCAGAGCAATAGCTGGTACCTGCTGCAGGCAGAAGGAGCTCATTCAGAAAGCAAAAACATCTCCTATGGAGATGTGGGAGCCTCCCCTCTCATCTCCCTTTGCCTTGGCCACCTCCAGAAACAGCACTGGCCACCACAGCCTTGGCCTTCTGCTTTCGCCTCTCCAAATATTTTCCTGATTTTATCAGACAACATGATGGAATTTAAGGCTGAACTTCCCAATTCTCTTTGTTTACTTCAGTTGCAGCTTTGCAGCCATAAATATTGTAATAGTAGAGTTTTTTAAGAAAAACCTGTTATAGAATAAAGTTGAACTAATGTGGTGAGCCTTCCTCTTGGTGAGGGGACAATATTTTTGGAAGAAAGATATATGGAAAACTTTAAATGCAAAGCTGACATCCTTGGCTTAAGCAATCTCAGTAGCAGAAAGCAGGTTCAGAAGATCATCCCCCATGCTTGTTCTTGTTCCTTTCCCTAGAAACACATGGCTGACTTTTCTCAGAGGCTCTTGATCTGTTGCAGTAGGATGTCCTTGTGTTGGAAGGAACATACCCAGATGTCCATATGATCCGGAGTCACAGGACACACCATGGACTGAGGAGGGCCAGGAGAGGTTCCCAAGTAGGAGATGTGGCAGCAGCTCCCAAGGGGCTCTGTGTTGAGGCATGGTGGGGGATGTGTGGTTAGGGACCAGTGGGATGAGGGGGTCCCTGCTCAGTGACTTCTTCCCGTGCCTGTTTCATCCACACAAGCTCTGGTGCCCACATGCTGTAGCACTGGGAGCTGTTTGGAACCTCCCTGTGTGTCCCCAGGGCCTGTTGGGGAGCTTCTACCGATGTGCAAGTACAACAGAGTCGTGGTCCCCACCACAGGTCTTGGCCGCAGATTCCTACAGATCATTCCAGTTGTAAGACATTAATTTGCCACTCTGCAGAAAGGTGTTAGCTCCTTCTGAGCCTCGCTGAAATGGGGGTGGAATTTGAGTCAGCCTTGTCTGACAGTTTCCTCCTCAGGTTAATTCTTCAATATGTGAGATGTGAGAGGTCTGGGACTTGCATCCAGAAAGTGATTTGTGTCATATAAACAGCTGCAAGTGCAGAAAAAGAGGCTCTGCAAAATTACAAACTTCAAATGGATGGAGGTTATGGATGCCAGGGACCCTCTGCTGCTTTGGGGTTGGGTTGGCTGGCACTGAGCTCATCTGTTGTCATTTTTATTTCAGAAATGTAATGAAGTGAAGGTCTGAAGCCTTGTCTGGTTTCCACTCTTTTCTCCTCATGAATTACCACAGTTGGACAAAACCTGAGGATTTTTGCTTTTTTGTGTGTGTGGACTTTGGGTTTTTTGTTTTCCCCTGGAAAGCTCCTGTGTATCCCTAGTGTAAGACCTGGGGTGAGTGTTGATCTGTGTCCCTCTCTCCAGCACACGGTGCCATGCTGACGTGCAGTGACTACAGCAGCAACATGCTGCAACTAAAACGAGAACCAGGATCCACTGGTTTCTGTGAAATGCTGGATGTTTGAATTGTTTATGAGCTCTTGAAAAATTTATGTTTTATCATAAGCTACCAGTAGCTCTTTGGTTGACTGCCTTGCCTGATTCCTGCTGCTCTTCAGGCTGTGTCCCGGATGGGTTTTCTGTCCCAAAGCAGAGGGCAGTCACACCAGGGGGGAGCCCGGGGGGCAGGAGATGCTCACTCAAAGGAACCTGTCCCACCTGGACGAGTCTCAAGCTGGCAACTCGTACCTGAAGTCACACATTCTCATGGTGTCTGTGTTGCCACCTTGAGGGAATGTGTCAGGTGAACAGCCAGGCCAGGTTTCACCTCTCCCTGCTCATGGGCCACGCCTGGTGCCAGCTGCAGTCAAGAGAGACACCCAGGGTAGTTTTCCCAAATCTTCTCCAGACTGGCCAAGTCATTTTCCAAAATGTGTATCTCCTTCCCAAAACACTTCCTGAGTTTTGCTAGCCCAGCACAACACATGCTGAGATAATGCTGGGAGGCCAAACCTGTAATTATCATAAACCAAATCCTCAGGAACAGTTGGGCTGGCATCTGCTTGTCCTCTGAAGCATCTCCATTCAGGAGTTAGGGCAGTACCTGAGTACTCTTCCTGCAGATGGACAATCCCTTGCAAATCTTTGTTTTAAAAATTAGGTACTGAGAAAATCAACAGCAGAAGGCTTCATTTAAGACTAAGGTGTAAATTGAGAACAAGTCATTAGGACAATGCTGCCTTTAAGAACGTTTGTGTTTCAGTTTGAGTGACTTTGGTCTCGCTCAGGTCAAGTGGGAGCAAACTTCTGCTGAATGGGAATCAGCTGCTCTTCAGAAAAAAGTACCGTGTCCCCACAGCTTTTCCTGACACTTTAAACCCCTTGAAGTCAGAGAGGCCCTGCAGAGAGACCTGGATAAATTAGAGAGATGGGCAATCACCACTGTACGAAGTTAACGATGGCAAGTGCTGAATTCTGCTCCTGGGATGGGGCACCCCTGGCTGTGTGTATGGATTGGGGAGGGAGAGGCTGGAGAGAAGCTGCAGGAAGGGACCTGGGGGTCCTGGTCAGTGGCCAGTGGGATCTGAGCCAGCAGTGCCCTGGAGCCAGCAGGGACATCCCTGTCCTGGGGACACCAGGGAGGGGATTGTCCTGCTCTGCTCTGCTCTGGGCTGGGGCAGCCTCACCTCCAGAGCTGGGGCAGTTTGGGCAGCACAGTGTAAAAAGGACATGAAGCCATCAGGGAGCATCCAAAGGAGGCCACGAGGATGGGGAACAGTCTTAAGGAGAAGCCGCGTGAGGAGCACTGAGGGGAATGTTCAGCTGGAGGAGACAGAGGGGAAACTCATCATGGTTGCATTGTCCTCATGATGGGAGGAGGAGGAGCAGGCACCGATCTCTGCTCCCTGTGACAGGGACAGGACCCAGGGAAGGGCTGGAGCTGGGCCAGGGCAGGCTCAGGCTGGAGATCAGGAAAGGTTCTTCCCCCAGAGGGTGCTGGGCACTGCCCAGGCTCCCCAGGGAATGGGCACAACCTGAGGCTGCCACAGCTCCAGGAGCTCCCAGGGATGCCCAGGGTGGGATTGTTGGGGGTCTGTGCAGGGACAGAGGCTGGACTGGATGATCCCTGGGGGTCCCTTCCCGCTCAGGATATTCTGTGACTCTGTGAAATACAGCAGTGGACTATAAACTAAGTAATGTCACACACCCACACCTGCTCAACGAGCCTCAGTTGCAGTGAGCTTCCTTTTGCCATGTCATGAGCAGGACAGTCACTCCAGGCTGGCTGGGCTTGCTTTTTGCCAACCTGAGCCACCTCCAGCAGCTCAGTTGCTGAAACTGAATGGCACTTCAAATAGGGAGCCTGTTAATGAGCTGAGCAGCTTATGGTGTGTTCCTTGTAGCTCAGATATTTCTGCAGACACACAGGGATTTGGGACACCCAGTGTGACCTGACTGAAATGCGGGCTTGCTCTGAAAGCCCAGATGTAGCACAGCTGGATTGCTACAGCTGTACCTTTAGAGATGTGCACAATAAGCATTATTGCAACTCTGTGGGGTTGGGTTTTTTCCTCCTATTTCGTGAAGTCTTTTGTAAAAAATGAGTATTGTATCCTCACTCCTAAATCTACCAGGGCTGGGTTTTAGAATCATAGGATGGTTTGGGTTGGAAGGGACTGCAAAGATCATCCATTTCCACCCCCTGCCATGGCAGGGACACCTTCCACTACCCCGGGTTGCTCCAGGCCCCAGTGTCCAGCCCGGCCTTGGGCACTGCCAGGGATCCAGGGACAGCCCCAGCTGCTCTGGGCACCCTGTGCCGGGGCCTCATCAGCTGCACAGCCAAGAATTAGTCACATGGTTTGACCTCTGAGCTTTAAAGTCCCTTCCTACCCAAGCTATTCCATGGTTCTATGCTTTAACATCCCCAAAGAGTGGAGGGGTTTCTATTTCAGGTTTTATACACAGCCCAAAACAGAAGGTAATTGCAGAAAGGTGAGAGGCACCGAGGTTTGATGGCCATTGATAAGAGCACTGCCATTATTGGTCATTTATGTACAGATAGTCTTCAGGTATCATTACTAAAGGCACCAAAAGGATTGATCAGTGTCCAAAAATGCTTGCCAAGTTATCAGAGAAAATGAGGCAGCAGGAGAAAGGGAAGGACGAACTGGTTTCTCCATTTACCCACGGGGGGATTGCGTGTTGGGCGGATTTAACCCCAGCACAAATCCCTCGCTGTATGCTGGTGATTTAACCTCAGAAGATCATTGTTCTTGGCTGTGTGCATTTCAGTGAAGTAACGTCCAGTGTGGCATTGCTCACAGCTCCTGGGAGCTTCTGTTCTAAAGCAGGGGAGGGCTGCTGTGGGCTCTGGTTGGCCTTTGTAATGCTCCACTTCTAACCTGCTCCTGCCACAGCACTGGGCTCCAGGCTGGGTTGTCATGCACCCGGCTGCCTTCAAGGAAGGTCTCGAGGTTTTTTTTTTCTTCCTTTCCCAAAAAGACCAGGAAAACATCTGGTAATTTGAGAATTGGTCTTTGTGAGAGAGAGGAGCAGCTCCCCCCGCTCACTGCGGTGTCACTGTTCTCTGTTTAGACATCATTAACTCATCCTTTGAAGGTAGTAGATGAAGTTGCCAACAACAATTAAAAAACAATTTTTTGAAAGTGTTGGGTTTCCCGGGCCCTTCTCAGATCAGGAAATGAGATTAAAATCAGTTGCTGAAAAGCTACTGTGTTTATTTGAATACAGCCGAGCATGGCGGCTCGGCCGCCTCATTAAAGGAGGCATTATGAGCAGCCTGGTGTTGTGTTCCCGGTTTGATAAAGAGCATTGTCTGACAGCAAGCTTGGTGCAGCTCCCACTCCATGCTCTGGCACATATTTTCTGCCTCAGTGGTTCCTCTCAGTAGGATAGCCAGCCTCTGCCTTTCTGTTTGACGTTTTTTGCTAATAATTACTTGAAAAATCATCCACTTCTATTTAAAAATTGCTACATGAAGTACTAGTCCGTCTTTGCTCCATGACAGCAAGAGGCCAGTGAAGTAAGGGGTGTTCAGCCACATGAAGCTAACTTCATAAAGCATTGCCCAGGGTGCACTGCAGGATGACTGGAAATAATTAGCCTCTGGAGGTTGGAAACCTATGCCGTAAATCCCAGAGCTTGGAGTGAGGAGAGTTTTTTATCACTGTCCTTGACAGAAAAACTGTAACATCACGGCTTACTCTGTCTTTGACATAATAAACTCACAGTTGTGCTTTGCAGAGTCCTGTGCTCACAGCCCCGTTTGCCTGTCCCTTGTCCCAGCCTTTTCCCAAGGGTTACGGCTGGGCTGTAGAAGTTTTCTTTGGGCCTTAAACCATCACACAGACACGTAATAGCTTCCAGGCGTCTGGCTCCCAGCGAGAACCCGGCCCCCTCGGAACGAGACAAATTCCCACTGATGCAATCGCTGCGACCTTAGAGAACAGCAGGATCTGAAGGTGAATGAGCTGCTCCGAGCCCGTCCCCGCCGGCTCCGTGGGTGCTGAGGGATCCCTGCCCTGGGGCTCGCGCTCCAGCATGGGCACAGAGCATTCCCAGTGCGACTCCGGGTGCTGGGAGCACCTTGGGCTTGGAGGCGGAGATCCAGAGTGGAATCATCTGCCCGGATCCTCGGGTAAATTGTTGTGTATATCAGGAGTGTCTTGTAAACGATAATGAACAGATGCCTTCTACGTACTACACAATAAGCCACTTGAAGTTGTCACCAGTTGTTTATAGGTGTTATTAATATTAATAATTTACCACTCATTTCCATATGAAACCACATTAGGCTTGTCTACACTGCATCCAGTTACCTGCAGAAGCTGCGAAGCCGTGGCAGCGTGCCTGAGCTAACATGTCCTGCTGAGAAAAGGCTGCCTTTGTTCGGTCTCACCAGCACTGAGCAGGGCTGTGGGGAAGGAGCTGGGATGGGTAGAAGGAGTTGGGATGTGTGGAAGGAGCCGGGATGTGTGGAAGGAGCCAGGCTGTGTGGAAGGAGCAGGGCTGCTGCTGATGGGCAGTGTCGCTGCACACAGCCCAGGGAGGTGCAGGAATTAGTCAGGCCCCAGCTCCAGGGACTGTTTGAGCTGTTCTGTGGAGCTGAACATCTGCTCATCAAGGGGAGGTTCTTGGGTGGTGAAAGTGCTCTTTGGATCTGGGAGACGAGGGTCAAAGCCCTGGGATCTGTCCTTTGCAGAAAACTTTAGAGGCACCAGGTCGGTGTTCTTAGGGAATGGGGAGAAAAGATGAAACATAACAATTTGCCCAATTTTGGAATTCCAAAGTTTAATCTCCTCTAATTTAGGCGAAGTTGAAATCTTGGTGTTCTGCACACAAGAAAAACAAGAGTTAGAGGAAAAGGTGAGATTTTCTACAGCTTTTAGCATTGCCCTGCATCTTGCCCCAAGGAATCTAACGGCAATATGTTGGATAATATCTATAGAAGGCCAAATGTTTATAGAATGAAGTGAAATGTTCCTTTCACTCTGTGCAGTGAGGGGGGATCCCCAGTGAAGAGGTGACCCTGCAGGACTGAGAGTCACAGCACTGACCTCTGCCAGGCTGTCTGTGTGGCACTGAAGGATCTGAAGTAGCCTCAAGCCTGAAAGGGAGGTTCCCAAACCTTCAGGATTTGGGGGTGCCGAAGTCCCATCTTCAATGACCACTGCCTTTGATCCAATGTTGTGTGCTTTAGGGTACAATATGCTCTGTTGAGGCTGGGTACAATTATCAGTATTTATTCTCAGAAGCCTGGGGAGATTTTTTTTTTGTCAAAAGACAAAGCAACAGAACTTCCACAGTATGCAAAATACAGACCTTTGTATTGCAAGTGAAATATTTAGATAGGAATCATTACTGAGTCCTTTTACAGCAACCTTGCCAGAGAAAGAGAGAGAGAGAGAGGGCTGGGAAAGAAAACACAAAGGAGGTAATAATATCTGATTAGCCAAGCAGCTGAAGAACTGATGGGGATTGTGAAGCCTATCAAGGCATCGTGACTTTCCGTGTGAGTGACATTCCGCAGCGGGGAGCAGCCACCAGCCGAGGAACTGCTCCTGAATATTACCCTCAGGACTTGTCTTTTATTGGTAACCTTGCAGTATCCTTTGCTGGAACTGCGTGTTCCCAGAATTCGGGCCCTTGGCTACGGGCCGTCGCTGACAGCCCCCGCCGGGGCCGAGCCCTCGCCGGGGCACTCGGTGGCCATGCAGTGTGGGCAGATATTCCACAGCTGTCCTCTGTCACTCCCTGTCTTTTCAAGGCTGACAGTGTTGCAGTGACCTGGACAATGTATTCTGTGAATTACTGGAGCACTGTTTTCGGCTGCAGTGCCCAGTGGAACATTGTGCCTGTCGTGCCTCTCATTTCCACCAGAGCGATGCCAGCATCTGGGGAGAATCACTTGTAATTTAAAGCTCTATGCCAGAGAGAAGAGTCTATCCCTTTATTTTATAGATTTTTGAGATATAACCAAAAGTGCTAGGCAGCCTTAGGGACACTGGCTCTGTCACTGGAGGAGGCTGGAAGGAGGCTTGGCCATATCTTGTTGACTGTAGCTGTTGTTTCCTGGTTTAATATCCTTGAGGGTTCTGGAATTCACAGGTACCTTTTTTCCCCCTCCTTAAGGTTGCATTTGGGTGTGAGAGTTGTTTTGCCTTCCTTAGAGCATCACCACACCGAGAGCTGGGACACCAAGCTGCAGTTTGGCCGTTCCTCAAATCTGTGGTGATAGTTCCTTAACTGGAAGAGGGTCAAGGCAACATTGCTTTGTCAAGACTGGGCCAGCAGAGATGTTCTCCACAGTAATTTGAACATTCACTTTTTTAGTGGTCTGCTCTTTCTTCAAAACCAGTTTCTCATGTCACTAATAAAGCCATTTTAGATTTGAGCAAAGAGGTTTTCAGCTGAATCCTGTAGTAAATCAGCTCTTTCAGGAGAGAAAAATCAGAGAATTGTCCTTGCTGAGTACTTAGGACCTGGAAAAGGGAACATGAACTTGATGTTGATGACAGTGAGATTACATTCTAGCTGTCTTTACTTACTTTCATTTCTAATGTCAGTGGATATCGTAGATTTAACTTCCCAGATTTCACGGTTGCAGGTAGGATCTAGTTTAGAGCACAATATACAATGTATGAGCTGTAAGAAATAGGGCTCCAGCTTCCTGCAGCTGGAGGAATTGGCCATACCAACTTAATCTGAGTCCACCTCCCACAGAGAGGATGTAGGAATGAAATGAAAAGTATATGTAAAGTTTTGTGTATTTATTACTTTTTTAAAACACTTTTCATGGGTAAAATCTGTCTTTAATGATGCATTCAAACTGTGGTGCTGGGAAGTATTGCATAGCTAATGCATTGGTTTGTTTTTGTTTATTCTGCAGAAATGATGGAATTTCATTTTTTAGCAAAATTACCAGGGCTCCTTTATTATTCACAGGGCTTTAAACGCATGACAGGGGAATGCTAAGTCCTCGAGGATTTTAATACCAGCTTCTCTGCGGATCTAAACTGGTTTTCCAGCCCACTACTTGGTGGGCCACGGGGGTTTTTCCTGGAGTGTAATACACATTTAAAGCTTCTTATGGATGGCTACATCTGCAAATAAGCTCAGAAAGGAGAAGAGGGAATGCATTGTATTATCTGGAGCTGAGCAGGGAGAGATTATCATAGGAGAGACCAGAACAAGAGGTGGGACAGCTGAGCAGGCAGAGGTGCTGACTGCCAGACAGCACAGACAGGGCAGTTTCTGTGGGATCACTGAGGCAGGGATCCAGCCTTCACTCGTCATTAGGAGTGAGGAAACTCCTGGCTTTTCATGAATTGCAAAAACGGAAAATACCAACTAGTAAAGACTGTGTATATTTAATTCCTGAGTAACATTAGGGTTTATTTTGTTTACTCTTTCATTTCTCCTCTGAATGCTTTTAGGAAATAAATGCAGTGCATTAGCCTGGATTCAGCTGGGCAATGAATGTCTCAGTGTGTGTAATGTACAGCTTTGAGACACAGATGTGTGTTTTAGACACCCAGGATCCAAGTTCATAGCGAAGGCGCTTAGGCAATGCAATAATATAAAAAAGAAACACTGGAATTTCTCAATTATACATTTTTAAGAAAACTTACAGACTTCCAGTTTATATGCAAGACTGGCATGAGGGGAGTTTGTTTCCACCTCCTTTCCAAGCTCATTTGCCACGTAGCTTTCCTGAGCTCACCTGATTTTCACATTTGCTCTAAAATTAAGGAAATCAAAACCTGTCATTACATGATTTGAGTTCCCCTATTAGTCACTAAGACAAGCTGAGGAATGACAAGTCTCCAGCACTGCCAGCATGGCCAAGCACAGCCTCACGTGCTGGAGTGCCCTTGGAGTGCTGCCGTAGTTTGTGTGTGCAATATTTATACTTTATTCAAAAACTAGGCAAGTAGAAATGATTTAGTGAAATCCACAGCTTTTGGAAGATGCTGCCATGCTGGAGTACGTGCTTGAAACTTTCTAAAAATATTTGCACATGCATATATTTAAATCAGGATGGATTTGTGACCCAGCAGAGCTGAAGTGGTGTGTGCCATTGCCAAGCAGGGCTGCCATGGCTTCTCCAGCCCTTCCAGGGCTCTCTCAGCCCCCCTCGGCCACGGTGAAGGGAAGGGAATATTTCAAAGTGGGATAGGATGTGAGACAGCAGCCAGCCTGTCCAGGAGTCCTGGACCTGCACCGGCACTTGGTGAAGCCAAATTCCCAATGGTTCCATGGGTGTCCTTCCGTGCTGGTCCATGGCCATGGCTGTGCAGTGTGCAGGGGTGGATGGGCACGGGGGGATGCGTGTGTGTGACACAGGGGGATGTGTGTGTGTGACAGGAGCTGATGTGGCACAGGGAAGCTTTTGGACAAGGGCAGCTGTGCTGTCCAGTGTTTAAAACCTGTCTCTAGACCAAGTCATCCTTGTCACTGCACAATGTGGCCAGTTAAACAGCAGGCAATGTGGCACAAATACTGTACGTTTTACATTAAGTCTTTTAAATTCACGCCTATTTTAAAATTCTTTTCTTTTAAAGGGTCACAGTTGTCTAGTGTGCTGTAGGGATGAATGACAGGAACAGTTAACTCAATAGAGTTGGATATTTAGGGAGCTTGGGAGGCGGGTGTGAGCCAAGGCAATGTGACACTGATGTCTTCCCTGAAATCTGGCTTAGGGAGAGGAACCTGGTTTAATGGACAAATCCCACACTTGGAATGTTTCTTTCCACTCCTGGGTGACTCTGGTGAGCTGCAAGGACTCATCAGCACTGCCAGCAAGCCCAGGAGCAGAGACATTGGGCTGCTGCTACTTTGCTGGACACAGGGCTGACCTCAAGGTGTCCTGGACATGTGGGGTGGGGATCCTGGCACTACCAAAGCATTTGTGATTGTCTGGCACCAGCAGTGTAGAAGGAATTGGGTGGATAATCACTGATGAGAAAGATTTAATTTCACTTGGGCTTCAGAAGGACATGAGGAGTTCAGCCCCGCTGTCGTTAGTGACACATGTGAAGAGGCTGATTGTGCCTGGTCTGTCCAATACCTGAGTTATTGTTCTTTGAGTGACTTTGGCCTGATCTCATCAGATCCTTTGACGTGCTGAGCTTTCTTCCTTTCCATGACTCCAAGAGCACAGTGTGGGACTTGGATACTCTCCAGGAGGTCCAACCAGCAATTTAGGGCTGCTGTATCTGTAGCCTGGTCAAAGGCAAGATGTGTTCAAAAGCCCAGGAGTAAAGCCAGTATTGTGGTGCTTTTGCCCTAGGCAGGTGCACAAAGAAGGAGAAGTTTCTTGCTGAGTGTTTATTCCTCCAAGCGGGATTTTGCAGATGTGGGTAAACTGAATCCCTTCTTTCATCTGCTTAAAAGACCTATAAAAGAGCTGTCTGGTGTTTTACAGAATTGCAGTGTAATTCCAAATCTGCTGCAGACGTGCTGCGTCCTCTCAGAAGAGTTTTATCTGGTGGTTTAATGTTGGTTTTCACCCAAGTGTGATTTATTTATAGAATCAGTCACAGGATGGTTTGGATTGGAAGGATCTGTAAAGCCCATCCCATCCCACCCCTGCCACAGGCAGGGACACCTCCCACTGTCCCAGGCTGCTCCAGCCCCAGTGTCCAGCCTGGCCTTGGGCACTGCCAGGGATCCAGGGGCAGCCACAGCTGCTCTGGGCACCCTGTGCCAGGGCCTGCCCACCCTCCCAGGGAACAATTCCTGCCCAATCTCCCATCCATCCCTGCCCCCTGGCAGTGGGAAGCCATTCCCTGTGTCCTGCCCCTCCATCCCTTGTCCACAGTCCCTCTCCAGCTCTCCTGGAGCCCCTTTAGGCCCTGGCAGGGGCTCTGAGCTCTCCCTGGAGCCTTCCCTTGTCCAGGTGAGCACCCCCAGCTCTGCCAGCCTGGCTCCAGAGCAGAGGAGCTCCAGCCCTCACAGCAGCTCCAGGGCCTCCTCTGACACCTATTTGACACATTGAAAAGTTTATAATGACATGCACATACACACAGAGATGAATATCAACAAGACCTAAAGGCACAGAGCAAATCCAACCCCATCTCAGCTGTAGCCTGCTGGAAATTGTTGAACTTTTATAGAAAATCAGTCACAGCTCTGCAATTTCATGCTTTATCATTTTTGTTACATGTATGAGGGAAATTATAAACCTTGTAATTTCTCTCTTACTATATAAAAAGCTTTAGATAACATCAAGATATGGAAGTAATACAAAGTAAGATGCCTCGATACATTAATGAACAAGATCTAAAATAGACGCTGTTCACCTCGATGGCATGGAAAGGAAAAGAGGAGAATTCAGCTCTGAATGGGAGGACTGAAAACCTGGGTGAGGGGAGAAAAAATAGTATAAAGAAGAGGCTTGGAAAAGAGGCTTGGAAAAGTAAGGCAAAGCAAAATATGCTTCAAATACAAAATACTTTGTTCCTGTCTTATTTTTAAAAATGTAACAATTGGTTTGTGGCAGTGGGGTTCCTGCCTTCAGACACCTGAAGAATTGTGTGCCAGGGCTGAGGTGTGACCCCAGCCAAGGCATCTGTGTGTCCCTGTCCCCACTGCCACCACCACCGTGCTCCAGAGTGTCCTGCCCACCAGTCAAACCCCAGCCCTCTTCTTGTGTCCATCTCATCTAAAAAAGATGGGGTTATTTTTTTCCAACCCTCCTAGTGGAGATCTAAGCCTCCTATAGGAATGTTTACATGTGTGGAATAAATGCCTGGAGCAGTCCTGTGCAGCCGTGTCCTTCTGGAGCCATGCAGGTGGTGATGCTCCAGAGGCTTTGTGGTGCTGCAGGGTGGGATGTGCCTTCCCTCTCTGTGGGTTCTCATTTGCCCCTTGCTTCTCAAAATGTGAGTCCAGTATTTGAAGACCAAGCTTTTAAAACTGGCATCTAATTCAGTTTTACCTGCCTAAATTAAATCATCAGATCAAAGCCATTGAGCAAATAAGGACATAATATTTGGTTCTTTAAAGTATGGATTATCCTTCATCAATCTTTAAACTATTGGTGGTGTTTTGGTGCCTGTCATTCTCTGCAGGATAGAAAACCTCAGTGTCAGACTGGGGCCAGCGTTCCAGTGTCTTAGTGAGATGGGATAAACCTGGGCTTACTAGCCTGCCTTGGAGCAGGAAGCTTTGAGAAGAAATGATGCAACGACAAGAAAAAAAAACAGGCAAACACTCCCTGGTCTCCCACAGTCTCAAACCAGGATGTACCTGGATGCCATTAGTGAGGCCATGGGCCGGATTCGGATACAGGAGAATTCCTGATCATGTGTTTTCCAACCTCTGCTCTGCAGCGTTGGTGCTTCTGCAAATGGACGTGGTTACCCCCCAGGGCACGTCCTGAGCAATCCATCCTGGGCTGTGCAGGGCAGGTGCCAAGAGCTGGGCTGGGGGCACAGTCTGGGGCTCACCAGTGCCAGGGACTCACCAGTGCCGGTCACCCTTGCTGGCAGCAGCAGCAGGTCACAAGAGGTGACGGTGTCAGACCCTGCTGGGAGGACAGGCTGCCACACAGGGGGAACCTGAGCACAGGGGAACCTGAGTACACGTGGTGCAGACAGGAGGGGAAAGTCTTAAGGGACAGGGTTTGGTGTGGGGTGATGGCAGTGCCGGGCACCTCAGCCCCCCTGCGCCTGCTTTGGGCTCCGTGTTCCACCAGCACTGAGCCAGGTGAGCAATGCAACGAGTGGCCAAAGGCCAGTGGGCCCTGGCCTGTACCAGCCACATGGCAGCAGGAGCAGGGCAGGGCCTGTCCCCTGTGCTGGCACTGCTGGGGCACCTCCAGTCCTGTGGTCACTCCTGGGCCCCCAGGACAATGCAGACCCTGAGGGGCTGGAGCGTGTCCAGGGAAGGGAATGAAGCTATGAAGCGGCTGGAGCCCCAGGAGCAGCTGAGGGAGCTGGGCAAGGGGCTGAGCCTGGAGAAAAGGAGGCTCAGGGGGGACCTTGTGGCTCTGCACAACTCCCTGACAGGAGGGGACAGCCGGGGGGGTCGGGCTCTGCTCCCAGGGAACAGGGACAGGAGAGAAAATGGCCACAAGTTGTACCAAGGGAGGTTTAGGTTGGATATTGGGAAAAGTGGTCAGTCCCTGGCACAGCTGCTCAGGGAAGTGGTGAAGTCACCATCCCTGGAAGTGTCCAAAAATTAGGTAGGTGTTGCAGTTTCTGATGTGGTTTAATGGGCATGTCAGAGGTTGGACTTGATAATCTTGATGGTCTTTTCCAGTATTAATGATCCTGTAATTCTGTGTTCTGCCTGGTTTGTGTGCAAGACTTTCTGAGCTTAAATTCAGTATGTGAGTTTCTAGGACAAGGCCTGTAGATTAATTTCAACGGCAGTTTTTTCAAAAGTAATCTTTAAACATTACCTGTCTGTGGTAATCCATCAGCTCAAACTCTACCTTTCATTTGCTAAGTTTCCCTTTTCAGTCACGTTTTAAAGATGTATTATTTAACGATAAAACAATTGACCCTGTTTGTATTTCTGGTTCTTCCTGGCTTCTGTTCCCTCTGATGGGCTAAGCAAAGAGATGCTTCTTCCCAGAGCACCAAATTATTGGAGTGGGCAGCATAAACTGTGTGTTAGCACACGTGGGAAGCTAGGATGAGGGAGAAGGAAAAATATTTTCAAATACCTGCAGCCTACAGGAAAGCTGGAGAGGGATTTTTGCAGCGATAGGACAAAGTGGAATGGCTTTAAACTGAGGAAGGAGAGGTTTGAATTGGATATTAAGAAGAAATTGTTCCATGTGTGAGTGGTGAGGCCCTGGCACAGGGTGCCCAGAGCAGCTGCAGCTGCCCCTGGATCCCTGGCAGTGCCCAAGGCCAGGCTGGACACTGGGGCTGGGAGCAGCCTGGGGCAGTGGAAGGTGTCGTGTCCATGCCCATGGCAGAGGGTGGAATGGGATGGGCTTTAAGGTGCCTTCCAGCCTTCCAAAATCTTAGGGATGGTGGAAATGCAGGGGACGAGAATAAGCAAAGAGAGTTTTTAATTAATTTGCTTTAGCCCTGTGGGTCTAAGCTGGTAGCACAGCTGAGGGTACATCACTGGGATGTACCAAAGCCTCAGGTCCCCAGTTCCCCTCCTCTGCAGAGCTGCACCGGCGCACTGGGAGCTGTACACGCAGCAAAGCCTATTCTGTGAAGGCTCCACTGCCAAAAATAAACCTCATTGGGATTCCTGAGATGGCTGCTGTCAAGGAAAGTCAAATTTGGAGCTTTAAGCATGCGAACAGTGTCATTTTCAAAAGTCTGTTCACCAAAGAGATAAACAGGGATTAGCCTCACAAGCTGCTCTAACTCCCCTACATGCAGGGAGGAGCAGCGCTGGGCCAGGTGGGGCTGGGCTGTGGCCAGTTGGCCAAATCCCAGCTGGGTGGGTGCTGCTGTGGGAGCAGGCACGGACGTGCTCCCCTGGGAAGTCCTGGGAGTGTGCAGGGGCTGGAGCTGTCCTGTTGGCCATGAAGATGAGCCCTCCCCAGAGCGGCTGCCGAGCCATTTCCCCGAGCCTGGCTGTGCTCAGGTTTCTGGGGTGGGAAGGAGAAGCTGTGTTAGGCTGGGATGAGCATCTTCAGCCCAGGGGGTTGTGCCATAGCCACGCTACTGACTGGAGCACCATGAGACCTAGGAACTGTCTGGAGACTGTTTCTGCACACTGGCTGAAAAGGCAAAACCAAACCAGCCAACCCAGAAAACTACCGTAAAATTTATCTTTTCCAGAACAACCTTACTCTTTACAATTCTTCCACCTGAAAAACTCCCTCTCTTCAAAGGTACTTTTGTCCTACTGACTATGCAGGTTCCTCTCTATGGTAATTCCTTCCATCATGTTTTCCTCCAAGTTTGCTTTATGGGCACAAACCGTAATTTTTTGGTGTAGTTGTTGGATAAATTGTTGGAGCCTGAAAGAGCTCTCTGAAAATGCTTCAACAGAGATACTAAATCAGCAGCAGCCTCTTGCCACTGCAAAGTATTACCAGGTACATCCTGAAAGCAGTTCCTTCCTCTTGTACAGTTCCAACAACATCATTAAAAAAAAAATTCTTGTCCTTTGTACTTCCTCCCCCCTTCATACATGCACATATCTTGTAGTAAATTCATTTTTCAATCCTGACTTTGTGCAAACACAATGTTGTGCTGCAAGCATTAAAAGGCAATTTAGTACTCAAAGGATTAAAAGCTCATGTTAAATTGAAGACTACACTTGGCATAAACATTAAAAATTGACAGAACACCCTACACATTAACTGCACCAGGGCTCCATAATTAGCATTTAAAAGTAAAACATCATTTCCTTACTGTTTCCTACTTACTCATTTATAATGCATTTATTATAATTCGGATGTGAATATGAGGCTTTCCACTATTGTCAGTTAGTAAATAAATAAAAAACCCCTACTCCTGTTGGAAACAGGGGCCTGCACACAAGGACTGGGGGATGAATGGTTTGTTAATCCAAATCTCAAGCGCGTGATGAATCAGCAGTGACTAACTAACCTCATTCCAAGCCTAATTCTCCTCCTGAGCATCCACGGAGAGAGCTCAGGCTCGGCAGCGCCAGCTTCCGCTGGCATCAGCGCAGGGAACACGGGATAAACTCTACTTCTTGGGATTTGGATGTATTGTGCTGGGTCTAGTGCTGCGCAATGTGGGAAAGTAGATATATGGTTCATCCTGTAAAGCGGAAAATTCGCTGCAGATTGAAATTTGAATGCAAAAGGAAAAGAATGAGGAGGCCAATCTCATTACGGAAGCGGAAAAGAGGGACTATCAGACATTAAAGGGACAGCACTTTGTTGACTTGTGTTGTTTTGGGATGAGATGGTGTTCTGTTCATCCATACCAGTCCAGACCTTTTTTGCTCTTTTGGGTGTTTTGGAAGGTAAGGTGGCCAAGTGCTGTGTTCCCGTGTACTTCTGTTCTTGATTTAAACCATGCCCCATCTCCGGCTGGCCTGGCATTGCCTGTGGGACACCTGGCCTGAGGCTTTCTTCTCATCCCACATCCCCTAAAACCACTTTCCTGTACTTCCAACAAATCTATCTGGCTTCAGCCAAACCTTCTCTTCCATAGCTCTAGACTCACTGGAGGAATTTTAATTAGGCTGCCTGTATCAGCCTGGGTACCATTTGATCGAGAACCCAGTTTGCCAAAGAAAGTCTCCACCTGCAGAGCTGGATCAGTGGGCAGAGGTTCTTCCTTTCCAGCACAAAGGAGATCTCTGCTCTGCTGTTCACAGCAGCCACCTCCAGCCGTGTCTGGCTTTCCACTGGCACTGCAGATCAGGTCAAACCCTGGCCCAGATCTTGGTGGGTTTGCAGATGCCCTGCATTCAAAACCGTGAGGAGGGGGCCAGCCACACCACTCCTGTGAAAACCCACCACTGCCTGTTCACCTCTAGAAACGTGGCAACATGCAAATGATCTCGCAGAAGCCTCAGCATTGCCTCTGCACGGCTTGCTGACATGATGAATCTCTTTTTGTTCCCGCTCTGGAGCCTCACATCATCTCCACGTCCTCCGGGGTGGCTGCTGTGTGCAAGACAAGACCACGTTTTGTTCAGCCCCTGTGAAATGCAATTAGAAGCCCCTCCACAGCCAGCAGGAGCTGAAGTTGAAAGGAGAGAGAGGGGAAAAAAGGGACCTCCCCGCTGGCCAGCAGTGTGCTGGCTTTGAAGTCCTGGGCCATCTTTTGTGTCCCCGCTCCGAGGGCCTTTAATCAGGACCTTTGCCTTGTCATTCGGGGGGGACAAACCCCACACAGTTGGTGGGGTTGTCCCTGTGTGTGCCAGGAAGAAAAGTCTTTGTCAGAAATTTCCACTGACCCAAGCACTTTGTTTCTTTGTCTCTCCCAGACGACGTTTGAACTAAAAAGAAGACCAAAACTCTCGTCTGTGCTAACAGTATTTTAATAGGGAGCCCCGGTGACTTCTCGGAGCCTCCCTGCCAGGCCCAAGGCGGAGACGAGGCCTTTGGTCTGAAGGCCTCTTAAAATAAAACCAGCTCAGGCAGCTTTTTATAACCTTCTTCTCTGTCTATGTCCTGGGTGATACAAAGAGGCTCACACCGTAATATTGCAACGTGCTGCTAAGGAAAAATACTTAATTCTCATATTACGTAATACCGTATGGACAGAACCTGGAATGGGGAACATCTAATTTTTTGTTGTTTGCACAGCGGCGAGATACAGATCAGCTAAAACTCCCGAAACAAATGGCCATAACCGCAAGCATGAGGCACATTCTATAAATTTGACAGAGCTGGAAGCACTAAGCTGGCCAGCCCCGTGTCCCAGCCCCAGTGATGGATGGCACAGCCCTGGGGCAGCTGCTGGAGCTGAGATGACACAGGGCTAAGTAGGAATGATCTATGCTCTGTTTTCTGTAGCACTTTACAGATGAACAAAATGCTCCACTGCAATGCTGAGAATGATACTAAAATTCAAGTTGCCAGTGTTTTACTCCTGAAGAATCTACTTGAGCTACTTTTAAAAGAGATTTTTATGTATCTGTTGCAGTCTCACTTTTCTGTTGAAATATGTACACCTGGACTCATAACTATGACTTTTATTCCTCAGGAAGAGGCATAAAATAGTACTCAGTGCTTTTTAAATAATATAAAATATTTCTAAAATAACTCTGCCTTTCCAGTTAAACATTATCTCCTTACCCATTTTCCCATTCACTTTTTGATATGCTGCAGCTTTTTTCCTACCTTAAATCAGTTCCACTTTAGAAGAAGTAAACTCCTGAAAAAGGAGGGGGTCATGAGAAAGTTTTATAGGAACAAACAGATTAATAAGTAATGGTGATGAGATCTGGCAGCCTTTCTTACGGGTGTGTGCAGAGTAGAATGTCACTGTATTATCATAGCAGGTTAAAGTTTTATCACAGCTCTCGTGTATTTTACTAGATTCTCAAAGCACACCTCCTCCAGTAATGCCTGGAATAATCCAGGCTGGATATAGATCAGTTGATTACCTGAGCCTCAGTAACAATAGCTCAGCTTTGGTATAATTTTTACTCTTTCAGCTTCCTCTTCATGGCCTCCCCATCATTCATTTGCATTTGTTTATTTTGTATTTGTCCCTTCCTTCTTGTAGGGTCGAACAGTGATTTTGAAGCAAAGGCCTTCCGCCCTGCAGATCCTTCAGGTGTTCCATCCCATTGATGGAACGTGACATCAGAGCAGGAATGACCCCGCCTGCTCCTGCTATCACAGTAACAACAACACAGTGTTGTGTGCCAGTGTAATTACACAGCTGACATGTTAATTGCTGATAGACTCCCCGGTTTACCTGTGACTCAGCTGTCCTGGCTTTCACCAGGTTACCTGTGTGTTTCTGGCTGGTTTTGCTCTCGCAGTAACTGAGCCTTGCAAAGGCTCTGTCCCTAATCCAGCCAAATTTATACAATGCTGCTGAAGTTTGAATGCCAGAGCAGCCCCATTAGCTTCAAAAGGACTTCTTTTTGTTAAAAGTTACGCAGATATTTAAGTGCTTTGGTAGCTTAGGGTCAAAGTGTTCAGCACCTTGTTGGACTGCGTCTTACCTGCCTCCTCATTAAAGATACATCAGACCAGTTGGCTTGTCTTTGTCAAGCAGAGAGGTGCAGCCAATTGACTTTATGTGACAGCTAAAAGTGAAAGAGATCAAGGAAGCTTGAGAGACAAAGAAGTTAAGTTTTGTTAGAATCTTAAATGAAAGAAAAATAGCATTTGGTGAGCTACTGAAAACTGTTTCTTACTGAAAATTGTGTCAGAAGGATTTTATTTTCCAAAGACTTTTGGCCAGGACTTTTGGAGAGATTCGGATTTGTGGAGGTTGGACTAAGGCAGAATCAATCTGCTTATTTCGTTGTTGCCTTTTTTGTTGTGAGTGTGGTGGCCTTGCACAGAGCTTTGAGTGCAGACTCCTGCAATCCCAGCTGAGGATGCACAGAAGGACTGGGAGCCTCGGCAGAAGTGTTAGTGAGGCTCTTGCATCAATCTTACAAGGGGGTTAGAAACAGCAAAGTGCCTGGTAGGCTTAACACTGAGTGCAACTGGGCAGCCGATTCACAAGAGATCAGTTCTATGGCCTGAGTCATCTCCAGTGATGACCAGGGAGGAATTTTCTCCTTTAGCTGCAGCATTAGCTTGATAGTTCTCACAATACAAATTATAAGGTCATTTGCATTTATATTCCTGCTAATGATGATATGAAGAAATAATTTGTTTTCAACACAATGCCGTGCCTGTGCTTTCCCTGGCGCAGTGAGGTCAGCACGTGTGTGACGGGCCCGTTGGTTCCACAGAAGGGAGCTGGGAGGTCCTGGATGGGGTTCTGCTCTCACCAGGGGATCAAACAGTGAAAGAAACTGGGCAGCCTTCAGTTTTTGGCACTACCTGCACTGGTCTTCGTTGATGCTCCTCCTCTGGGGAGTGGGAAGCAACCGTATCCTCTGCCTCCTGTTGATTGTCCTGCCTCTTGGGCTGCAGGGCCTCTCTTCTCTCCTCTGCCTGTGCTGTTCCTCGTGCCATGGTTTTTCAAACTGTGCAGTGAGTTGGTTCAGGGGAGATGTGCCAACACCAGTAGCCCATAGACCCCCAGGATGATGGCCAAGGTGTCTTCCCTAAGAGGTGGAATAGAGATATCCCTCAGGTGATAATGGCCCCTGCTGCAGGGGCAGAGCTGGGGTCCCCCAGGGACAGCTGCATGTTGGGCTGATTTTAGGCAATTTTCTCTTACTTGATGCCCATATCAGCAGCCCTTGTTGTGAAATGAGAAGTTTCTCCTTCCCTGAGCCAGAGGTTTGCGCAGGGAACTGCCCAGGCTCCTCCCATCACTCTTCCCCAGAGGAGGTGACTTTTTCTTCCTACACCTTCTTTTCTACATTCCGAAGCTGAGATGCAACCAGAAAATATTTTTTTAATAAAAACCCAGCAGAAATCTAAACTGTGCCGAGTCAGGTTTACATTTACCCTCCTGAGGCCCATCAGCAGTAGATGGGTGTTTCTGCCAGACCCAGCTATCAGAGTGTTCTGCAAGGAAATATCCCTGCTGTTATTTTCAGGCTCAATGAACTCCAGCACATATTTGTGATTTTCCCCGTTATGATGACATCAGGGTGGAAACACAAGGCCTGGGACTCAGCGACAGCAGGCAGCTTTCCTGCCACTGCTCATTTACTGCCTTTCTGAGAGCCAGATCCTAAACACTCGAGTATTAACATGATTTCAGCTCTTAAGTAAAACTAAAGAAGTCTTTTCATCTTCCCATTGAGTGACGAGCTCCTTAAGTAGATCACAAGCTTTCTGCTGCTTTGTCTGAGTGAGGAGGAAAACTTTAATTGTTCCCATCTTCTAGTGCAGGTATTGATTAATTAAATGTATTAGCAAAGATCTTGGCCTACTTTTTTGCACCATCAAACAAGTACTTAATGACTATATTACAATGAAAGTGGCATTGCTTTAAAGCATTGCGTTGGAGCCCCTTTGTACTTTGCTTTCATTTCTTTTTTTTTTCTTATCCCATTATGAACAATAAAGTTTCTCCTTGTTAATATAACACAGGGGAAGGGAAGGGAGCAGAGAGGAGCTCTCAGTTGAGGGATCCCATCTGGGCCAGGTTGGAGCTGTGGCACTGGGATGTCCCCAGGCAGGAGGATGTGCTGCCAGCGGGGGAGGCTCTCTGCAAGTGCAGGCAGGTCAGGGAGCAAATGTTAGATGGTAAATCTGTATAATTTACTCTAATTTAGCATTTGGTGGGTAGAGATATGAATATGACTCACATGCTAAGAGGGAGAAGGCATGTTTCTGAGGAGCAGAACTAATAGGTCTGTGTGAGAGAAAGAACGCTGCCTCCCACCTCACTTAATCGCTTTCTTCCTTTGGGTCCCATTTGTAGAATCTCACTTATTTGCACTTTTCTACCTACCTGTAGGTCTGCCTCCTTCCACCTCACAGCCCTGTGCTCACCAGTGTGTATCAGAGAATCCCAGAATGGTTTGGGTTGGATGGGACCTCAAAGTCCATCCAGTGCCACCCCTGCCATGGGCAGGGACACCTCCCACTGTCCCAGGCTGCTCCAAGCCCCAGTGTCCAGCCTGGCCTTGGGCACTGCCAGGGATCCAGGGGCAGCCACAGCTGCTCTGGGCCATCCATTCAGCCCCTCACCACCTTCACAGGGAAGAATTTCTTCCTAATTTCCTTTCTAAATCTACCCTCTTTCAGTAAATCCATCCCCCTTAGCACATCATACATCCTGAACAAAGGCTCTGTATTTTGCACACTTGGCTGAATGGCAAATACACATGAATCTGCCCTGATTCGCACTCACTGTCAGGACCCCATAATGCCCTCAGGTTTTAAATGCATTTTCTCATATTCTATCCAGGAGTTCTTGGAAATCCCACCTTTTCCTGGCCTCCAAGTGCACCTGGAGCTGGTGTTGCTCAGCCTCTCCAGTTTGCACCTTGCCAGGCTGTGAGGTTGTACTAAATGCTTTCATTTTGCAGCACTTCGAGTGTTCATACAAAGTTGTTAAGATCTGACACCAATTTGATGCTTTCAGTCTTGATGCTTTTATCCCACCTGTCTTTGCCTGTACCTGCCAACATGTGCCAGCCAGGCCAGCGACCAAAGCCAAGCGGGGCTTCACTGCCTGCAATGACAAAGCATTTCTTGCTGAAAAAAAAAAAAAAAACAACCCAACAAAAAAAACAAGTGTTATTGCAGAACACTTCATAAACTGTAAATTTGGAATTCAGGCTTAACATTTTACAGTACCAGCACTGGGAAGTCCCATGTCTGTAACTAAAATGTGTGCCGTGGCGACAATAACACTTGGGTTTTATGCAATGCTGAAAGTTGAGGTGCAGAGAAATGGAATGAGAGCCCAACTGCCTTCAACACCAGGGAAAAACCTGAAAATACAGCCACAGCTGGCTGCTAGTCCACAGCTGCTGGGCCACACTCTTTCCTGAAATAAAATGCATGATAGCAACCTCTGCAGACAGGTAGGTTGAGGGCTCTGCTGCACAGGAGTGACTCGGGTCCCATGTTGGGGTGGGAGGAGTGCAGAAACACAGCTGAGTTGCTTAAAATAGCCAGAAAAGGACCCTTAGTCCTTTCTTGCCTTGTTCCCTTCACATTCACAAACGTTCATCTCTGTCTCTCCTTTTTTTTCCATCCTTCCTAGGGGCGATGACTGACAGATTAATATATGTCTAGCTACGTGTCTTAGAAATCAAAAGGAAGGTGCTGTCAGAATCGCTTGTCAGAAAATGAGATTAGGCACACTTGTCATTTGCTGAGGATTGCAGTCTTTCAGAGATAAGGTTGCATTTAATGAGTGTAAAAAGCCTCCTTGTGAAAAAGGGGGTGGTGCAGGAGAGAGAGAATGATTATTTTTCTGGTGTCAGCTGAGTGCTTTATCATATAACTTGATAGCGTGGCACCCTGGCAGGCACTGATAATGGCTGCTGGGGCTATTGCACCTCTTCAGCTGCTCTGCAGCTTCAAAAGTGATGACTTGTTACCTGCTTTTAAACTCCTCTTGGATGTCGAAACCCACTATCCTCGGGGAAAGAAGCAAAAGCATGTACAGTGTGTTTTAAAGAAAGACCTGTGAAAACACACAGCATAAAGGGAACGTGCTAAATGTATAGCCACTTTCCCCAGCAAACTAGAAAGAATACTCAGCGGGTTTCGGTGAAATATGGAACTTGTCTGACAAGTGAAGGATAACTAATGAGAAACAGAGCTGTATCCCACTGAAACCAATTGTGTTTTGTTATGGAAAATATTTATCAAGCCTTTTTTTTTTTTTCATTTGTTGGTTCTCCTAACAGTGCCATAATAACTCCTCTTATGTTGTGTGATTCGGTTTCTCTCATATGCATCTCAGTTATTTAAATCTGCAGTGGGGTGGGTGTTTTTTGGTTATCAATTGGATATTATCATCTTGTACATGAATATTTTAGGTGAATGTTTCATTCATCAATGTAATGGTCATTCTTTTGCCAAGTTAATGTCCTTGCATGGTTTAGAAGCTGGCTAAAGGTACAGATTTATTGTTCATAATCTACTTTCTAAATATGAGCTGACAGTCAAAAATGGAATTTATCTGTTCAGCAGAAGAGCCCCTACATTAGCTATGTTTTTGCAACAGTATTTCTTGCCTTGGCATACCTCTTTGAAAATTATCCTTGGAAGAGGAGATTTCTGTCGTATATTCTTCTCATCAAATGAGATGTGATTTTCATTATTTTGCTTGAATGTTAGAAAATGAAAGAAATTACTTGATTGGTTTATGGTGCTGATTCAGCGTTTTTTGGACTAAAAATGACCTGGACGACAGAATGGGATTACAGCACGCAATAATGGATGCTTTATTTGGTGATAAGAAAGTCTTTTCTTCTGACTGAGAAGAAGAGAATGAAAAATATTTCTCCTATTAGGTGATTCAGTACCCAGATATTGACAGACAAATTAATTTGAAATACTTCTTCAGTTGCAGAACGTGCTAGCAGGCAGAAATTAGGGGAGGATAATGGCTACAGCTTGAAAGTGGTGCATTTATGAAGTGCACAACAGAAGTGCTGGTGGATGGGGAAGAATTCATATTTTATCCTCTTACTCAGTGAGAGGATCTTATGTTCCTGGTTAGACTGCAGGGTGGATAGCAGCTCAGAGCCCAGCCAGGTCTCCAAGAGCTACATCCAGCCAGTCCATGCTCCATAGTGTCTTTAGTAACTCAGAATTCAATCTCCAGGAAGGGTTTTAGAGGAAGAGATAAAATGCAGGCATTTTCTGATGGAAAAGTTACAGCCAGGATTCTCACTCTTTGTGGTGGTTGAAGGGAAGGAAAGATGGCTGTGGTGTTCACCTGAAGGATTTCACATTGTTTGGAGAAGCCTGGGGGAGAAATGGCTTCACACACGTAGGACAGTTGGGATTTGTCTTTGGTACAGTGTCTGGGTTCAGAAAATTATCCACCCTCCCCAGGTATGCAAATCCGGGCTAAATTCTGTCCTCGGAAGCAGTGGAGACCACTTAGTATTTTATAGGGCCAAGCTGTAAGGATAGGGAAGAGAGAGCAGCCCTATTGTTCCCTGAGCCCCAGGTTTTATCTTTGTTTCCATTTGAAACCCTAATCATAAAACTGCCTGCAGAGTGGTTGCCTTGCTGTTCCTCTAAATGAGAATTCCAGCTTTTATGCTAATTCAGTTTCAGGTTTCTTTGAACCTGCAGTTTATGGGCCTCTGCTTAAAACTGCAATCTGTTCTGCATAAAAGAAGGGATTACAAAGGGGTTTAGTTTTGCAAATGCTGCAGAAAAATAAAAATAATAAAAAAGTTGCACTGTCATTAATATGTTCCCGCAGAAGTTTTCTGCTTTGTCAAATGAAAAGCGTTACTTACACGGAGATTTATCCGGGGATGTTCTACATCCAGAGCTCTGTTCCCCTCGGAAAGGGGCATTTGCTGGTTGTGTCCCTGCTGGAGGGGACGCTGAGGGAGCATTGCTGTCCTGCACTGCCAGGAGCACCCGGCACTCGCCCCGGGGCCGGGCTGCTCCCAGACATCCCCCACAAATCCAGCAAAACCCACGCTCACCACCAGTTCCTTTTCCTGGCATCTCTGATGACCTTTCTACAGCCACACCAGCGATGTTTTTGCCGTTGTTGAAGTCACTCTGGAGAACGGGTCCTTTCCCTGCACCTCTCAGAGTGCTGGAGTGTAAGTACCTTCTGCTTGGGACATTCTGCCTTGGCTTGCTGTGCACAGCCATAAAACTCCGCTGATAGCTCCATAAATTCTTTTCTTGGGGAAAGGATCCTGCATCTCTTATCCAGTAATAGGCAAAATCTTGTATGTTTTCAAAGCATTATGGAGGGCTTTATAAGGCACCGTAATCACGCTCCAAAGTCAGATATCATGGTGTCTTCTGGGAAGGTTAGCAACTTAATGGAAATATAAATGTTTCCAGGCTTTGACGGAATACCAAAGAATTGGAATATTCACTTTTTATGTTGCCAGGAAAAAAGCTGCAGAACCTTCCAGGTGAGGTGAGGTTTGCCATAAATAATTTAATCCAATATAATCTGCTGTAATTTCAATATTCGTTTGCTATTTGTGCCAGAGATGGATAGTTCTTCTTTGGAATTACTTTATGACTTGGAAACGAACGTCTGCTTCCCTGCCTGCTGTCTGGGCAGCTTTAGGTCATTTTTATAAAATACTTGGATCTGAAAACCTCTTCCAGAGAGTGAAAGATCTTGAAATTACTTTTGATCCAAGTTCAATGCACTTCATTTGGCTGTTGTTGTGGCAGAAACAAATGTCGATGCTGACAGAGACCACAGACAGATGAAAAAAATTCTGGCAAGGTCCCATATAGATAAGAGACAGAAGGTTTCAAAAACCTATCCAGGCATAACCTAAAGCACAGGAAAGTATTGCTGTCAGGAGAGGGGGAAGCTTGATCCAAAGGCATTCAAATCACTGTGGGGAGGAGGGGTCCCTTTGATTTAATTTGGCTTTGAGTGAATTTCTGAACTCCAAATTTCTCATTCGGTATTGCACAACTCATTTTGCCCGTGTGTAATGTTGTAGCAGGAAAATAGAGGTCCTCGATTTATCTCTAAGGCACCAATAATGAACATAATGAGGCCCAGAGCCCTGCCAATAAACCCTCACAGCCCCAGGGAGATGAGCAGGTAAACGCATTTCTGATTCTGTGTGTGCTGAGATTTCAGGTGTGGCATGTGGTTAACGTAGGAAAAATCCAGTACAGACAAGCCTGTTGTTTAATCCAGGCTAAATGTATCAAATTAAAGTCTTGTGAGGAACCTAGGCTTTAATTAGATCCGTTCTTACCATGTCAGGATGTGGAAAGTCTTGACCAAGGTGCTCATAGAATACATGAGCTGCCACACCTTGGTAGTGTGCATTTAATTCCTCGTCCAGGTCCAGCCTCACCATCGGTCCATGGAGCCCCCAAGTGCTATGATTGTACAGAGAACACTCTGCCAACTTAATGCCTTTCTCGATTAAGTTTTGGTGGGGACTGGAATCTGCACTCAAGCAACATCCATGGCCAATGGACTGCAATGGCTTTTGGCCACTGTCCACTCTCGATTCCAGAGACCAGACTTGAAGCCATTTCTGTTGTGTTTCTAAGAGGAAATGAAAACCACCCCTCTGATAGCACAGGATTATCTTTGCAGATAATTTATTTATTAGATGCAAATATATATTTATTAGATGTAAAAACCTGTGAAAGTTTAAGAGCCATGCTCAGTCATGGTGTGGAAACGTGGGGATAACTTACTCAGCTGGACAGTCCTGGAGGACTCATTTCCATTGCCATACCAGGATCTGAGGCTGGCCACAATTCTTTAATTCTCCAGTGGAGACCGCTTGTCCCAGTTTCACCAGGGCGTTCCCACCCTGGATCAGCCATGGCACGAAAGCACTGTGGTGTCCGACCCTGGAGCTCTGCCGGGTGTGTTCGTCTCCTGTGTAGCATTATTGTTCTTTATTGTACATCCTCCCACCCCACTGTCCCAGCAGAAACCACCACAGTCAGTGGGACTGCTCCTCAGATGAGATCTTGGAGAAGCTACTGAAGGGGAAAACTTAAATGGATTCTTAAATGGATCATGTGGTGATGGAATGAGGAACGAAGGGGAGGTATTTGCATAAAATCGTGTAGTTCTACATGGGTAATTGGTAGGTGTTCTTTCGTAATTACAGCACTTGTGCTTGTGTGGACAGTCAGATCATGATTCCCCCTTCCCCTCACACGCTGTGGGATTTGCTCTGGGCAGGGCCACCAGAGCCACCGCAGCCACCAGCACCCTGTCCCTGCTGAGGGAGAGCTCAGAGCCACCTCGGTGCCCTGGGGCCGGGAGAAGGGCAGTCCCTCGTCACCCCACATCCCGCGGTGAGCTCGGAGCTGGGCAAGGACAGATGTGAATCTTTCCTAGCTGCCACTGGATTTTGGGCATGTAACTTTAATCCCAGCTCAGGTAAGGCCGAGCAGGCACACACAGCTCCTGCTCTGCGCTTGTTTCCTGGCTGGTATTGGTAGTTCCCATCTTTTCCTTAGGAGAATCACCTCCTCCAGGCTGAGCTCTGCCACAGGAGTTGGAGTGAATAGGACTTGTCAACCCTGTTTCTGAGGATTTAGCTCCAATTCAAGTGTAACCCATGGGAGTTTAATTCCATTAGCACTTCTAGCCCAGTATGGGTTTGAAACCTATTTCCAGGTTTGAAATCTTGAAAACACTCCCTGGACACGGTCTTGCAAGCCTGTAAATCCCCTCTTAGCACCTATCCCTTTCCCAGGAAACATCTCACCGTATGGAGCTACTGTGCCAATGTGCATAACTGCCTCTCATCTTCCCAGGAAACATCATTTGGCTCCGAGTGCTGCGCTTCAGTGAATAATCATTTATATCATCACGTATCTGTGCATTTATTTTCCGCGGTGGCCACTACTAATGGTGTGCTGCACTTAAGGAAAACCTACAGCGAGTGGGAAATCCACTGCCCGTTGACAATAATGTTCAGTGCAGGAAGTAGTCAAGCGAGTCTCTGCTCAGGAGGCTCAGAGAGAAACCACAGCTCGGCGAGCAGCCGGGGTCCCCGGCAGGGCACCCTGCCTGCAGCTGGGGACGGTGGTTTTTCCCACTTCGAAAAAGAAAAAGAAAAATTAAATTTCCGTTAAAACCAAAACATCGCTAAATGCAATACAATGTTTCCGATCGCGTTTTCCACCCGCGGAGCTCTAGAGAGTGATGTTCGTGGAGCTTCCCGCGACTGATGCTCGTGCGCGTCGCCGCCATCCCGGGGCAGGGGCGGCCGTCCGGCTCCGCGGGTCCCTCGCAGCGGCCCGAGGAGCCGCCGCCGCCGCGGGCTCCGCGCAGCTCCGCGGGCTGCTCCGGGCCGGCGGCGGGCGGAGGGAGCGCGGCTCCCGCGGAGCCTCCCCCGCCCGGCCGGGCCGCCCCCGCCGCGGGGACCCCGGCGGAGCGCGGGGCGGGGCCGGCGGAGGGCGGAGCCGGCGGGCGGCGGCGGCGGCTCCGGGAGCGCCGCGCAGTGCGGAGCGGAGCCGGGCGGCGAGAGGGGTCCGGCGGCGCCTGCAGCCGGGCCGGGCGGAGCACAGCGGAGCACAGCGGAGCGGAGCGGAGCGGCCGCCCCTCGGGGATTACAGGCTTGCGAGGCTGTTTCGGCGGGGCCGGAGGAGCCGGGGCCGGGCCGCTGCCTCTCCCCCATGGAATTCACCTGAGCGCGGCCGCGACGGGAGGGACGGCGCCCGGCAGGAGCCCGCTTTGGCTCGGGAGAGGACGGGCATGACTTTTTAACCAAAACAAAAACAATCAGTTCCCCAAACGCCCCTGCAAACAGCGGAAGAGAACCCAAAAAGCCGCCCGAAGGAAGGGACGCGCAGCCGCCGGCGCTGGAGCCGCGGAGGGAGGGAGGAGGCGCCGCGGCCGCACCGCCCCGCACCGCCCCGCACCCGGAGGTGCCGCCGCTGCCCCCGGCCGCCGCCGCCGCACATGGTTTTCTTTGTCCTGCCGCCGCTCCTGTAGCGCCCGCTCCGCGCTCCCCGCACGCCGCGCTCCGCTCGCTCCTCCCGGGAACCATCTTGCGGGAGCGGGGAAGGGGTCGGCGGCCCGGGAAGGATGCCCGCCCGGCGGCCCGCGCGCCCGGCCCGCCGAGTCGGTTCCCCGCGGAGGATTAGTTGGGGTTTGGCCGCGGGACGCTGAGAGCCGCGCCGGATCGGAGTTGCCGCACACGCCCGTCCCTCCCGCACCGCCATGAGCCGCGGGCCGGCCGCCCCGCGGAGCCCCCGGACAGCAGGTAACCAGCTGGGTACGCGGGGCTCGGCGCGGCTCCCGCGGCGGGAGGGAGCGGCCGCCGGGCCCGGGCAGCCCGCGGCGGGCCGGGGCGGAGGGGGCGGCGGGGCCGCGCTGGCTCCGCGGGCAGGTGCGGGGCCGCTGCAAAGTGCCGCGGCGGGGCCGGGCCGGGCCGTGCCAGCGGTGAGTCAGGCTGCGCTGTCTGGACAGGAAATATTTTAGTCATACACCCCCTCGAACGGCAGCACATTCCTTGGTGAGGGAAAAATACTCTTTGGGTCATTTTTTTTTTTCTGTGTGGTTTGTTGTTTGGTGTTTTTTTTGGTTTTTTTTTTTTTCCTTTAAGCCCAGGGATTGCTGACTTGTTTCATTTCGCGGTGAAAAGGATTAAGCGGCGCTTGGTAACAAGGAGATTTATAAGGGAAAACGGCCAAAGTGCGAGGAAGGGAACTGTGTGTCACCGGCTCCGGCTCTGTGCAAGGAGAAACCGAGGGGGCTCCTCGGGCAGAGCGCCCCGTATAACCCGGCGCTGTCCCCAAATGTCACGGTGCCAGCAGACAGTGCTCATCGACTGCTCAAGTGAGACCTGGGAAGATCGAGATAAAGGGGAGCGAAGAGAGAGTTGCCCTTGGCTGGTGGAAGGGAAGGGAGAGCCGAGCTGCTCTCCGCCGCTGGAACATCCAGGTTCGGCCACATCGCACCCACCGTGCACATAAAGGCACTTTGTTGTCTGCGCCGATTCCTGTCGGTGCAGAGCCGGGTTTAAGTCAGCACTGCCCAGGCACTGAATTTCATCCTTCTGGGGTAGTGCTGAGTTGTTGCGGGTTTTTGATTCAGTTGAGCTTTTTGTTCTTTAGTGTTGTTGCGTGATGCGACTGCCTAGCTGTGGAAAAATAATAGTTGCGTGGAAATTGATGTGCTGTGTGTCTGCTGGCAGAGATTGTGTTCGCCTCTGTGTCACCGGTACATCACCTTAATTGCTGTTTTGTATTTAAACCCCAATTTTTAAATGAGGAAACAGGCGGGCCAAGTTCATCTCACCGTTCCAGGCAGCCTTTGGGTTTGGGTTATTTTCATGGTAACGCAGGCAGTGTGGTTATTTCAAGTTGCTCTTCCTTTCGGTTGTGTGTGGTCAGTAATGCAAAATGAGCTTCGCTCATGAACGAGCTTTGTCTTTGTAAAAGAATTCCTTTTTTTAGTTGCATGCTACGTGGATAATCATCTGCCGGGTTGCTCCGGAGCGATCCTCGGGCAGGCTGCGTTTTGTTCGAGGTGTGCCACTTCCAGGTGTCACAGCAGTTTGTGACTGGGGTGTGCGATAGCACAGGAAAAGATTGCACCTGAAAAACCACGGCTCAAAAAACAGTCTCTTGGTTTACGCTTGGCATTAAAGCAAACTTCTTAAAAAGATGTTTTCCTCTTTGTAGTGCTTGGGAAAATCAAGCGAATAGGAAACATGGAGCTCCCCTGTGCTGTTTTGTTTGAAACAGTAAAATGAAGTAATAGCTGTCACTGTAAGAAGTTTGTTTGGTTTTTAATATTGGATTTTCTTTCTAAAAAGAAGGACTGGTTCAGAGAGTTTTGACTTCAGGGAAAAGCTGCATTTGAGAAGACAACAACAGCTGAAATTCACTGGGAAAGATTATTTTTAAGCAGGCTGATTGGCAAGGGTAGGAAAGCATTAAGCCTCTTGTTGGACTAATACTGGGCTGCTCTTTAAAGCACATGGCCTTGATCTCTTCAATTTGTGCATTATTCACATATTTTCATTAATTTAGAGAAAGTCGTCACTGAATAATAAATCCATCATTGGGTAATAAATCCAGTGTTTACAAGGTATTTAATTGAGACAAAATGCACCAGCTCGGCTTTCAAATAAGCCAGCAGTAATCTAGTAAAATTTGTCTCGAAGTCGGAAAAAGAATAAAGCTATTTTTAATAATTAATCACAGAAATCTTGTCTGTCACTAACTTGAGGGCAAACAAATTTTTCCAGTGTATTCCTACACTGTGATGCACAGTCTGAGCCATGTCTGCTCATTTGTCGGGAGTTTCACATCCAAGTTTTTAGTGCAGTTGAGATAGTGAACGTATGTGTTGATTGTCTGATTGTATCTGGTTTTGAATGGAGAAATTCCTTCCATTTAACAAAAAAACCCCCCCCAAAAAACCCAAAAACCCCACAGCCCTATTTCCAAACAGTGTTTTCAATCATTGTTCCTGAATCCAGCAAGAAGATAGATTTTATTTTTTCCCTAGGAACTTTCTCAAGTGCTGCATTTTAACCCTGTTTGCAGCGTTCTGTTCCTGGGCACCTCTTCCCTGTGTTTTCCAAGAGGAGCCTGTTTCTCAGCGGGGCTGGCTGCAGGCTCCAGTTTGGAATTGAGCAGCTCTCTGCTTTTTTTTGGGTGCACAGGTGGGAGAAGTTTGAGCTGTAGCTGCCTGTGTGTGTTGTGCGTGCGTGCCCAAAGGCAGCAGTACACAGCTGGCAGAAACCGAGTGTTTGGTGCTTTTGGGCTCGGGGTGTTTGCAAAACGAACATTTTCAGTGTTCCTTCCCTGCCTGGTTTTGTGCCGTTGGAATTTCTGAAAGGGGGAGATCAATGGTTCGGTGGGAAACTGAAATAAAGCTTTTTATATGGGTGGAGAGCTGAGCTGGCACCCTGGCATAGAAACAGCAGCAAGAGACAAGCTACTAACACAATATTAAGGGGAAAAACCTCTGTGGATAAAGGTGGCTCGGTGGAAAAGAAAAGGTTTATTAGTTTACTCAGCGAGGTGTCAAGAATCAGTTATTCTGAGGGGGGCAAAGCTGACGTGGAAATACACACTGATCCTAAATACTGACACGCTCTTTATTTTTCAAAGAGTTTGCAACAGCAATTTATGAAATTACTAACCTAAGTTATCAACGCTGCTTTGAAGGTGGTAAAAATCGAATGTTCGCACAGCAGGGATCCCAAAAATACTTTAAAAATTAATTAAGAAATCTTCAGTTCTGGAAATTCCTGAGACCGAGCTGTCTGGTTCGAAATCCTGGCTCTTCTCCGTCGCAAAATCAATGTCGGAATGTATTGGATAATGGCAGTACAAAGATACAGTGTGTGTGCAGCTAATGTGGAAGAAAAACCCCATTTCTTTATGAACTAGAATCTTTCCAAAGAAATATCTGCACTGCAGGGCGGCGAAGCACAGCCAAACAGCACCACCTCATGGACACGGAGCCGCCGCTTCCAGCGCCCCTGGTTTTGTCTCCTGATTTGTTTCCCCAAAATACACACACCTCTGCCTGTGCATAAATACACCGCCGTGCCTTCGGAGATCTATCACCGCTAGAAAATGTAACTTCTTTTTTTCTCTCTCTTTTTTTTTTTTTTTTTATTGGTCTTTCAGGCATCTGATGCCAGCTCTGAGAAACTGTTCAACGCTGTCACAAATAAAGGTAAGGCTGCAATTCACATCCCAAACAGATTTATTTGCCTTTTTTTTTTCCCCCAACACGTTTCTTTTCATGGCAATTTCAATGGGAGATGAAATGTAACTTGTCTTGCAGAAATGTCGCAATCAGCTTGTTAGTGCTTTTTATGTTTCTCTGGGTTTCAGACGTGTTCTGTATGCTTGGTAATTGCTTTGCTTAATATAAAATATAGGCTTTAAATAATGCATTGCCTGCCAGGTCAGAATTAATTTAAATAACAATATTAGGGAATAGTTTATTTTACAAATGGCTTTAATTTAAGCTCATTTAAATAACTGTAAGAGTTTTCAAAATGTTTTAACTTGATTGTTACTCATCAGCTCCATGATAGACGTGGAATTATGAATAGCCAATTTGCACTGCTGACAGTAATAACCAGCCAACGTTTAGTATTCACAGGATAATAGTCATAAACCATGGCTTACTGTGCTGTGTGCTTTCTGTGGAGTTAATAAATGATAGAGAGGGCCACATTTAAATATTCAGTATCCCATTAATTTCTTCCAAACAGCAATCCAAAGACAGAGTGGCTAATGATATAACAGTACATTAAGGGAAAGCTTGCCCTAAATCAGCGCCCGCGAGCTGCTGTGCGGAGCTGGGCCTGGAGCGCCCTTCTTGGGAAAGCTTTGGGGATCCTTTGGGTGTCCTTCTCGTTTTTAGTCTGCTTGGTGTTTTTGCGAGAAGGGTGGAGGCGGCAGCTCCGGGCACGAATTGCACAAGCGCATCTGGTTTTTTACCCCAGTGTCCTGCTTTTCTCTGGGAAGTGCCTGGGAAAGGGTGAACTTCCAGCTGTAAACCCAGGGTTTTACCTGGCGGGGTTTGGAACACTCCAGTCAGTTTGCAAGTCAGTTTGCCTTAGAAGAGGCAGATTTGGCTCGTTTGAGATTCAGGTGTGTTTTGTTGGCCAGGTGTGGATTTGCTCAGTATTTGCCCTGTGTGCTTCTCCCCGGGTTTGGTTTGTTAGTCCAGTGAGTCATTCCTGTGTTTCTCTGTGCCTTTTTAATGCCACGAAGCTGTGGTGGTTTAACTGGGGACAGAATGTGACCCCGTTACCTTTGGGATTCCCATGCTGATCTGCTGCTGCTTCTGAAGGCTTCTGCTGCATATTGAATTATACCTGGATTTAATTGCATTACAGATCCATAGTCCTGTTTTTCATGTATTAGCATCCTCGGGAAGTACGGTCTGGATTATTTCTGTGGTCTAACCAGGTTATCTCACTTGGCAAGCTGATTTCTCCTTTGTGATTAATGGCATTTACAGGTTCCCCGGGCCCCTCTGGAGGCCAAGAATAGGTGGCGCAGCCCTTAGGAGGGAAGAGCTGCGTGTCTGGAGTGACCCCAGGCCCCCAAACTACATGTGACTGCATCTTTATTTTGCTAATTTGCTGTAAAAAGCTTTGGCATTTGAGCAGCCCTTTCTTGGGGCTGGGCCAGGGCAGGAGAAGGCGTGGTGAATCCACATTCCTGGCGCAGGCCTGTAACCAGGGTGAGGGGCTCCTCTCCTCCCAGGGCGGTGACTGATGAAGAGTAGGCCCCTCTTCCTCTTCCTTTGGTTTTCTTTTTTTTGACTCAAACACATTTCCCACATTCTTATTGCTGTTTACTTACGGAGCTTGATTCGTGGCATCCCTTTGGATGTGAATACCCATGCTTGACAGGGAGCCTTTTCTTCCGAGGCACTTTTCTTTGGTGATTTAGTTCCCTTGAAAGGATTAGGGTTTCTTTGTGTAGCCTAAAATCAACATGGGCTTTTCGAAGCTTTGCTTGGGAAACCGTACACAAATAAGCTTTTTAGTTGATGGTAGATTATTCCTTTGCCCCTTATTTCCATCAAAATGGCATCTTTCTTTTCTCCTCCTGAGTTTCCCCTTAAAGCCATATGCTAATTCCTGTTGGTAACATGAATGACAAGGGAGGAATCAATGCAAATCCAGGTGCGGCCAAACTAGGCTGGCTGGTATTTTCTTTTTTTTTTTTTTTCCCCCCCTTACCCTCTTTTTTTTTTTCTTTTTTCCACTGGGAGAAAGAGATTAAGGGGAAAGAGAACGGAAAAAGCATAGGGGACAGTTTTGTCAAAGGGATTAGCATTCAGACTACAAAATATCAGGAAAAGAAGCTCAGAAAAGCTCCCCTGTTTGGAGATAATGTCAGTAATTGCTGCCAGGCAGGTGCTGGGCTCTCTGCCGGGGCTGGGGGGGCTGTTCCTGCTCTGAGTGCCGGCCCTGGGGAGCTCCAAGTGCCCGGGGCCTGTCAGTTTGATAAATTCCGAGTTCAAGTTCCCTCTCCGCAGCTCAGGCTGTTCGCTTCCAAGCCAGCTCTTCCCCACTGTGTTGTCCACGGCTGCTTTTGCCAAAAGCAATAAAACTCACTGGTAAGAAAGGTCAGATTTGCATTGGGTAAATCATGGTGAAACCTTCCAAGCTGCCAGGCTGGGAGGGCTGCACAGGCTGGCAGCCTCTGTGTCCCTGGCCATTCCTCTTGGATGTCCCACAGCCACCCGTGTCTCACACACTGCTTGGGCTTTTCTTGCCCTTTTTTATTATTATTATTATTTTTCAGTCTTGTTCATAACTGAAGTAGCAGAAGTTATGGAAGTAATGTATTCATGGAGCAGGTAGAAATCCTGAAGCATTTTACGTCTCATGTATACATTTTGCCCCCTTTCTGTCATTTCGTTGTGGACTTGAAGGCTTAAGATGTGCTCAGGCTCAAGGAGTGATGGATTAGTGTGGTTGTGTAATGTGGGACAGTCCCTTTCTCAGAAACACTAGGAATTTAAAAAATCCAGAGCCAAGTGAAGTCCCCCTCAACCCTGTCTAGAAGAGCTGGTAAAACCCCTTGAGGTCTCTCAGCTCCCATTTAGGACTTGGCTGCCCTTGGAGCTGGATGGAAAGGTGCATCACTGAAACCAGAGGGGTCCTGTGAGCTTTGGGGGGCAGCCAGTGGCTGCTGGGGCCCCTCAGGGCTGGGAGTTGTGTCAGAGCTGAGCGATGGGAAGGGTTGCGGGGTTCCCCTGTCACCTCCACCCTGCCACTCCCGGATCCCCAGCCCTCAATGTGTCTGCAGCAGGGCTGGGAATTTGGGCGGGATGGAGCTTGGTCCCCAGAGCAGGAGTTCTGTATGAGTGGTCCCTGGTCGTGGATCAGAGCCCTGCATTCCTTGGCTCTGGCAGGAACACCTTGTAATGCTTAAATTACCCAGGGAGGTGGTTCCCCTGGGAATCCAGGTGGCTGTGCTGCGAGGTGAGCACCCAGGGCTCTGGGCCCTTGGTGATGTTTGACAGAGGAGCTGTCAGTGTCTGAATGAATGAGTTGGAGAAGAGCTGGCAGAGGAGAGCGTCCCCCACCTGCAGCTCTCGCTCCCTGCGGGATGGCCCTTCCTGTTGGGATTGCTGCTGGTAGTCTGTGTGTCATTGAAGGAACAGAACTGCCCCACACCCTGTGAGAGTTTCACCTCAGCACCATTCATCCCAGACAAAGTACAGGGTTTGTTCATGAATTTTGGTAACATGACTTCTCAGCGTAATTAAATTCCATTATCTCTCAATAATTTAAATACACACATCTGAAGCTGCAGAACAGGCAGCTCCTACTATGGTTGTGTGCTTCATTTGTGTTAACTCCCTCCTACATACCCTTGGAAAACAGCTTTTCCTGAAGGGAGAAATGAGTCCCAAAGTGGTGAAGTTTTCATTTGTGCTGTATATTGAAGTTTGCCTTTGATCAGAAGCACAATTGGGCTGTTAGAGCTTTTTATGTTCAAATTGTTTACAGGATGTTCATGTAAAGTTTATGAATCCTTCTGCTGCGTGGCACCACCAGCTGTCAGGGAAATATTTATACTCTCAGCTGGAGGTAGATCAAGGAATCTGGGTTAGGAGGCTTCACTGGTGGCTGAAATACCAGTCACATCAGGCCCTGGCTTTTTTGGTGGTTCTACAGCAATATCCTGCCCTAGAAAAAACCGGGCGTGTTGTTGTTTCTCCCCTTGGCTTCTGTGGTGAAGCATTTCTTGAGGATCCTCTACAACATCTGTTTCTGTAAACAGGCAGGGAGCTGAAGCTGGCAATTCCTTCCCTGCTGATCCCTTCACAGGAGATCCTTGGCTGTGGAGAGGCGCTCTCACTCTTAAGTGAACCATCCCCACGGCATCTCAAGTTGGATGTAAGTGGATGCAGTACTCTGCAGGCAGCAGATGTGCCGTGCTAACGTGGTCAGTGTGCCAGAGGGCTGGCTGGGGCTGCCTCCCTCCTTTCCAGGCTCTGCAGGAACCCACAGAACATCCTCACTCACTTGGGGGTGTGTTCTCAGCCTCGCTTGCAGTTTTTGGGGTGGCTGCTCCTTGCTGCCTCTTCTCACTGAAATGCCTCTTCTTCCCCTGCTCTTGGAGCTCTGGAGCAGCCCCAGCAGTGCAGGGAGCTGGCCCCAGGCCAGCAGACCTCCGGGCCTGCTGAATCATCCCGGGTGTCTGGTTTTGTGGCAGCTCTGATGTGACCCCCACAAGTGACACCCTGACAGTGGTGTCTCCTCGCCTTTCTGGCAGAGGCTTCCCTGGGGGCTTTGAATCGCTGGTTTGCTGGTGTCGTGTGGGTTTCGAATGCCTTGTCAGTATTTTCCGTGTGGAAGTTCAGTGTCTCATTAGGGAGAGGCTGAGCACTGGAAAAAGCTGTGGGTTTGGAGAGCCTGGATTTCTGGAACCCCTGAGTTAGATTAGAAGAGCTACTGGGTCACTTCGCTCTCGACTTCCGAGCGAAGCAGAGAAAAAGGTTGATAAATGTCTTGAGATGGTGCTTTGTTCTGCTGCACAAAAGAGTGAGGCAGCTATTCCTGTGCCAGGGAGGCTTCATCTGAGCAAGGAATTTGTTCACAGCATCCCTTGTGGCTGTACCTCCTGAGCGCAGACCACCACCCCACTCCAGTCCTACCCTTTTCTACACGCTGGTGGTTTTTTTGGCTGGGCTGGGAGGTGCCAGAGCCATGGGATTCCAGTGCTGGTCTGTGTCTGCAGGAAAAGGTCGCTGGATAATGCGATGTGCCCAGAGGGGCAGGTGAAAATCTGAGGTGGCCTCTTCCAAAGATTTCAGATGAAGTTGTTAAACTTTCAAAACAGGAACCTGTCAAGGCTTCACAGGTAACTTTTAAGTTAGTAATTCAAAATAAAAGCAGGAAGCACCGACATGGTACAAGCACCTGAAGGCATTGGCTTTTCCTGACCCAAAGAGCGGAGGGAGAAGTTGGAAGTGTTGTTCTGGGCATCCCTGCCCCTTTGGGCTGGTATCAAGTGCCCTTTGTGGTCAGCTGGTGATCACATGCCCCCAGGAGTTCATTTAAGGCTGTGGATTTTTGCAAAGTCAAGCTATCCCGGGCTAGGGAGCAAAATGGCAATATTTGCTAACACAATTGTACCTAATGTGGAGGGAATATTTGTTTTGTAGATTAGCCTTTGTTTGATTTTCTCAAAAACACCTCAGTGTTGGGCTGTAAAATTGTGCTAATTGGTTCAAAAGAAAGTGGAAAAATTCTTGTTTTGGTGACAGAGATCCTGCCTTGCCATACCTGTGGCTGGGGGAGTCCAGGCTGGAGGCTGCTGTGAGATTTGGTGAGTGGAGCATCCTGCAGACCTCCCCTATCTGGCCTGCTCTTAGTCTCTCCCTTGTAATAAAATGTTATTTTCTCTGAAAATGTATGTTTATTTAACTAGGTCTCTTTTTGCTTCACAATCTGGATTCCATTCAGTCAGTTACCACTCCAATTAACTAACAATTATTTAACATTAACAGTAATTACAGACGCCAGTTAAGCGCCTACAGATGTCAACTGTTAGCTTTGTACCTAATCACTCAATGAAATGGAGAAAGTTCAACAAACATCAATTAGCCAAGCAATTAGTATGAGGTAGGAAAGAGCATGTTATCGTGTGTGAGCTGATTCAATTTATTTTATTTTGTCAGTAAAACACACACAGGCAGACAAGCAGCAATAAGTTGCTGAGATTAGATAAAGCTGTATTGTTTTGCTGCTTATACAAGATTTTTTTTTTTCCCCTCTCCTGTTCTCTCCCTTACATAGCTTCACTGTGCTTTGCCAGGCATCTGTTATCTTATCAAATGCATTTCATTTCCACTGGAAAAGCACAGCAATGTCACAGGAGAGGGGCCACATTTCCATCAGGTGTCACCTGAGCAGAGCCTCTCCTGCCAGGAGGCTCAGCCTGGCACTGGGTTTAACCCGGGTTTAACCCAGGACTTAGGCCAAGGACACCACACAGTGGATCTGTGCCTGTACACCGTGAGCTCCTTCACTGGGTTTGTCATTTAATGCAGGTTCTGGATGGACTCTGGTTTTCACAGCCCCGTGCTTGGGTTGTGAGGGGACCCAGGGCACCCTCCTGCCTGAGGGAGCACCCAGGGGACAGCTGGCACAGGGCCTTCCCAGGACATGCCACTGTCACCCCCAGCCCTGGAGGGGAGCAGGGGTACCTCCAGCAGCACCATGGAATAGTGTGGGCACTGTGTGCCCTGTGTGGCTCGAAAATAAAATAAATTAAAAAAAAAAAAGAGAAGGGATGGCCATTAATTAAATTTACCCTTCCTTACTTTACCTAGAGAGAAGTGGTTGATTCCCAGCCGTGATCCAAGCCACCAGCCTCTCTTCTAAGACAGTTTGAAGTGAGGAGAGCTGTGCAGAGGGTGCTCAGGGTGTGGCTGTGGGGTGCAGGGATTGCCCAGGCTTCCCAAACACCCGGCTGTGCCACCAGCCCTCCAGGTCACCTCCCCAGCCCTTCTCCCAAGGGATCTAATGCCTCCTCACTTGGCACAATTACACAGCCTGGGCAAGGGCTGTCAGCCAGCCACTGTAATTTAAAAAAGGAAAAGCACCCCCGAATATCCCACATCCTACAGTCTTGACGCTCTGGATGTCAGTAGGAGTTTTGCAGGGGTGTCTACGGGAATTGTGGGGGTTTTTTTTAATAAAGTCCTAAAAGGTGCTTAAAACCAAAGCAAAAAGACTTTTTTTTTTTCTTTGTCCCAGTTCTCAGCTGTCCCCCAAACAAGAACGCCTTTTGCCTTCGAAAAGGTTGGACAGGGTTTGGAGCAATGAGGTCTGGTGGAAGTGTCCCTGTCCCCAGCAGGGGCTGGAATGACATGAGATTTGAGGTCCCTTCCAACCCAAACCGTTCCATGGTTAATCACCACCCTGACGTATTTTAAATGTTTCTCCACACAAACCGATCCAACAAAGTCAGATGTTATTTTATCATGCAGACTGCCCACAAAAGCCCGTGAAGTTCTATGGATTAGTTGTTGTTTTCCAAAGTATGGGAATAGGAGTGGAGAGCCACAGCCAGATCTCACTGTTGCTTTCCAAAATCTCAGCTTTTTTTTTTCTTTTTTCCTAGAAAAACAGTGTCTGAACATGTGAAGAAACTCTTCAGTGTGTGACCTGAGTGCAATAATATTTGTCTGAGTAGGCAGAAAAACTGAAATCAGGCTTCCCAGTGGGAGCCACCATGTTCTTTCTGGTGGCAAAGAAGACTGTGAAGGATGAAACTCTAATCTGGTGAATTTTTAGCTTTCTCAGGGCTCAGTACACATTATCCAAACAAAAAGGCAGGGCCTGATCATGTAGGGATTCTGTGAGTCTCAGGAGATGGCGGGGGTTGTGAGGGAGCATTTCTGGGTCAGGGGGCAGAATAAACTGATTTGTCCTTGTTTAGGCTTCAGCACAGTGTTGTGCTTCCTTGCTCCACTGGCTTCAAACACTTGTTAACACTCGGCATTTCCTCAAGTGCTCTGCTGGATGAGAGCCACAGGAATAAATCCTGGGACACCCTGGGGACTCTCAGCCACCCAGGATCACTGAGATTTCCTTTTTTCTTATCCCTGCTGGGTGTTGGTGAATGAGGGTGACTCAAGCCCCTTTTGCTGTCCCTCTCCCCGGCAGCTCCCGTTCTCTTCCCCCAGCTGGCTGCTGCCCTGCCTTTGGGCACCGAAGTTGGGCAGTGGGAGCTGAGTGATTTCTCACCAGAAACCCAAACACAGAAAAAAAAAAAAAAAAAAAGTAATTTTGCATCTGAGTTGCTGGAGTGAAAGATGGGATGGGAGGAGGCAGAGCCTGGGCAAGGGCTGAGGTGCTGGAGGACCAGCCCAGGGTCAGGACACAGCTCCAGCTGCCATCAGCCTTGTCCTGGTGTTGTCCAAGGCACTCAGTTACTCAGTGTAACAAATTCTGTTTTCCTAGCTGGATGTGGCTGGCTGAGAGAGGCCTCAAGTGTCTGAAAGGGCCTTGCACAATGTTCAAGTGGTTTAAAAAAGCCAATATCAATGTATACTTAGAAAGTGGCAAACAAAGGAGCAGATAAACTGAGTGAAGTGCCCTCTAGAGCAGTTAAGGGCCTCGACTTACATGTGCTGGGAGAGGGAGGTGGGAGCTGGGAGGGGGCTCCTTCTGTGAATTAGCACAGAACTGAGAATCCCAGAGTGTTTGGGATGGAAGGGACCTTAAAGCTTCTCTCATTCCCAACCTCTGCCATGGGCAGGGACACCTTCCACTATCTCAGATTGCGCCAAGCCCCAGTGTCCAGCCTGGCCTTGGGCACTGCCAGGGATCCAGGGGCAGCCACAGCTGCTCTGGGCACCCTGTGCCAGGGCCTGCCCACCTCACAGGGAAGAAATTCTAAGCCAAAAATTTTGTTCCCAAGAAACCTTTTTTTTTCTTTTTTTCTTTTTTTTTTTTTTTTATTTTTTTTTTATTTTTTTTTGAGCTGAAGACCTCAACTTGCTCAGGCTGTTTCGAGCGGGGTCAAGAGAGAGTTTACAAGTCCAGCAGCACGAGACCCAAACCCCACCAGAGTCTGTGTTAGTGCAGCAAGATTGTCCCTGGCACCTGAAATCCTGGCTCAAGGCACACTCCCAGCTTGCCCTGAGCCCTCCAGAGCCGCCTGATTTATTCCAATCTCCTGTTCACAGCCAGAGGAGCTCCCCAAACCTCCTGTTCCCCCCTCGCCTGTAGTGATTTGAAGCCAAAGCCCCTTCTTCCCCAGCCCCTGTGGGAACCTCTCCTGGGTCACCTGGTACTCTGAGGGTCTTTCATGGGGTTTCACAAACATTGGGGGCTCTGGAGGAGGCTTGGGAGATCTGGAGAACTGGGGCCACCTGAGCCAGCTCAGGCCTTGGTGAGGGAGATGGGGAAGAACCTGGCAAGAGGGATGAGGTGAAAGTGCTGCTGAGCTCCCACAGCCGTTTGCTGTGGTTCCCAAATCCTTCAAGTTAGTGGGCACTTTTGGAAATTAGAGGCAAAGGAATTTGAGTGGCTGGTAATAGGAAACAGCTGCTGCAGAGCAAGCTGGGTCCTAAGGAAAAATGACTCCATGGAAATGGGTCTGCCAAGTAATAAAGCCACAAATAAATACTTAGTTCATTTACTAGGTTGTTGGTCCCATAAGCACTGAAACTTCATTTATTAAGCGAGGCAGCATTTAAAAATCAAAAGCAGATGAGCAAAGCCCTAGTTCTGCTGCTGCTGGCTGGGTTTATTGCTGGGGTTGTGTGCCTGGAGCCCGTGCAGCTTTCAGCAGGTGTGGGAGCTGCCTGGGGACCTCAGCAGCAGTTTGTTCTGTCCTGTGATAATAACTGGTGGGATTTTTCTTTTCTCCTCGCCCGTGTTGCTGAGATAAATGATTATTAAAATCTGACTTTGGCAGTTTTTCAGCGCCAGGCAGGACCTGCTGCCCCTGGGGACAGGTGGGAAGCTGTGCCAGGAGCGCAGTGCCTGCTGTGGATCTCAGCCTCGGGGGGGGGTCTGCTTTGGAACTACAAATACCGGCTCTCCTGGCACCATGGGGTAGCACAAAGAGCCTGTTGTCACTAAGGGAATTGCTCTCCCGAGGCAGTTGATCCTTGGGTGTTTTGGTTAGGGAGGCAGGGAGACACTTCAGGCTGTGGTAGCTGGCAAGTCTGATGCTGAGTTTCTGACACTCCTGGGAGGGAATAGCTAGAATCTTTCCTCTTCCATCTGATTGCATCTAGGAGAGCTTCTTTACGTACTGTTCTTCAGGTTCTCCTGATGATCTGAGGTCTAAACAGGTCATACATAGTTTTTATGTGGAAGAAATGGGGTGAACTCCTGGGCTCTCACCTATCTCTTCTGGGCTTTCACCTATCTCTATCTCTTCATCAGGAAAGGCAGAGGAATGATCTTGGTCTTCATTCTGGTCTTCATTCATTTCCAGAAGTTCACCCTTGTGTTTCTAACTCGCAGTCAAGTGGGTGTTGATTTGAAGGTGAGGATTATTGCTGTATGAATAAACAGCCTCCAGAGCCTTTGGGATGTGGGAAAGATTTACCACGTGGGTGGAAAGATGGAAAGCAGTCAGGGTTTAGGAAGGAGCAGAGTGGAGGGGTTGTGCCAGGTTCTCTGAATTCAGGGATGAGAGCATGCTGGGGAGCAATCCTGTGCACCAGTTCAGCCTCTTTCCCCGCGCCAAGAGAAATCCCATGGCGGCATCAGACATATTTAAAGGCAGAGTCGTTTTGAAGACGTGGTTCTTGAGCAACCAGCTCATTATAACCCAGCTCGTACTTGAACAGTGGTGTGTGGCTGCAGACAGGGTGAGCAGCCCTCAGAGCACACCAGCGAGGGCCTGTAGGAGTCTGGGCTGACACTGGCGCTGGGGATGTCCCTGTGCCTGTGCTGCTGCTCCCTGTGCAGCTGTAACCTGGGGTCGGGGTTGGAGGCAGACAACAGTAACTTCTCAAGTTCTGAGCAACAGCCTCGTTTTGTTGTTCCAGGCTCCCTTTTATAGCCAGTTTGAATTTCCCAGGGTTGGGGAGCCAATTGGTTTGGAATCTCTGCACCACCCAGATCTCTGGCCAGGGCTGTGTTTGCATCCAGGGTTTAGATGGGGATCCTGAGGTCTTTGTTCCCCCAGGGACTTCTAGAACAAGCCAGGTCAGCCAAATTGGATCAGTTATGATCAGACTCATTGTGTCCAGCTGTGGCCCAGCTGTACACTGCTGCGTGCAGCAGGAGAGGTGTCCTGTCATCTGCAGCCAGCCCTCAGCCACAGCCATGAGCAAACAGCTCCTTGGGACCTGCTCAGTCCAGGCCCCAAGAGAAATCCTAACCTTTGGCTACAGAACCCCATCCTTGACCACTTGAAAGGGCAGAGCCAAACCAACTGGCTCTATGGATTGAATTAGAAAACTCTTGTTTCTGTGTTGCAGAGGTAACTTTTCTTGTCTAACAGCTCTTTTCCTTGCTGGGGGTCAGTGTTCCTTCCTAAAAGGTGGCTGTTGGACCTGCTCTTGTATTTTCCCAGTGGTTTCTCTGGATATGTTATGCCCAAATCAGTGACCAATGAATTTGTACTTGGAAGGTGCTTATCTTCTAGAAGTAGGTGTATCTGCATAAATATTTTACAAAAAAAATTATCTTCTTAAAGTGACCCTCTGGAAGTGTCCAAGGGCAGGTTGGGTGGGGCTTGGAGCAAGCTGGGATGGTGGAAGGTGTCCCATGAAAGGGGGGTTGGAATGAGACGAGCTTTGAGGTCTTTTCCAACCCAACCCAACCCATTCTGTGATTCTGTGATTCTTCAGAAGGTCATGGCCCAGTGCTGCCCTCAGATGCTGTGTGCACGTCCTGTGGTGCTGCAGACAGGACGTGGTGTGGAGTTTGGGTAGATAAGGCCCGGTTTGATCAGTCAGACAGGTCGCAAGCACAGATGGTGCCCGAGGGTGTCCTCTGCAGAGCCCGGTGCTGTGCAGTGCCAGGGGTGTCTGGGGGCTCCCTGGGTGGGACCCCGTTCACTGAGCAGTCCCGTGGACACCAGGTGACACCCACAGAGCAGCAGAGAGGACTTGTGCCCTACGCTGGTGCTCCTCAGGTCACTCCATGCCTTTGGCACCCTGTGAGCTGCCGGGGGGGGTGATGGGCCTCGGCTGAGCTGTTTCTCCATCTGCTTCCGGATCTGCTCTCTCTATCTGATGCTGACTCTTAGTCTGAAGTTATCACTGCACAGACCACCTTTGGCCCTGTTTGCACAGCCCCTCACTCTGTGCACGCCAGGCCCACGGCCAGCACTTGGGGGAATCACTGTAACGCAATTAAATGGTGATAACAATCATCTGGCAAGCTGTTCCACTTGTCTGGAAAGGGCTGGGCAATATGTGCATGTGGGACAAGTCTGTGCATCTTTTGAATTAATAAAAAAATTAAGTTTGTTGACAATCCAGCCTGCAGTAAATTAACATCTTGCTTAAATAGCTGACAGCTTGAAGGAGGGGGTTGGTGTTTTAATACTTAAGCTTGTTTTCTCTGTCTTCACATGCCCTGTCCAGCATCTCCTCTTACTCAAATAACCTAATTGCTCTCCAGCCTTTCAACAGCACATCAGCTTAGTGCCTTGCTGCCAAGGTGGTTGTTCACCTCAAGGCCTCATCATGTTTTGCCACTATATTGGGGCCAAAAATAACTTGACGATACCTGCTGGATACACAGGTCTCTGAATGACAAACCAGTGATTGGGTGAAGCAAACCCTAAGCACAGTGAGGTGCCACAGCCCCTGGTGGTAACAGCCACCACTCTTCAGAGGGTGCTGGGACACAGGGGACAGCTGGGGGATGGTGTGTGGCATCTCCTCACCAGCCCAGGACAAGTCATTGCCATTTTCCTGCAGGGAAAGGGCCGGCAACTTGGAACAAAGGCTTAACAAAGGCATTTGAAGGCACAATCATTAAAAAACAGTGGCACTCACACACTGTCATCTTCGGGGGTCTGTGGGTGTGACAGGAAGTGATCCATCTTCGCCTTTTTAGTCTAATATTAGAATTAATTTAAAGTTGATTGCTGTGCATGCTTGAAAATTAGATTAGCCAGTTACTTGTCTCTAATGATGGTTTTGATTGCTCTGGCAGTTTACACAAAAGCAATGACACCTCTTGTGTTTGGAGCGTGTTAATGTGTCCTGAAAAGGCAGTGATGGCTGCACCAGTGTCCCCAAAAGTGAGGTGTCCCCAGCAGGACAGTCCCTTTGGGGCAGTCACTGGCCTGCAGCCCTTTGGGTCAGCCGGGCTGTGCCAGCACAGGGGCACAGTCCCACATCCTTGGGGAGTGTTGGGTGCTGCCCTTCCCCACAGCAGCACCGCCCCAGCCCTGCTCTGCTCACCCTCCTGGCGCACCCCAAATCCTCCAGGGTGTGCAGGGTGCTGCAGGAAAATACCCTGGAGTTCCCAGCTGGGTCTGATAGGACACAGGGAATGGCTTTAAACTGAAGGAGGGCAGGGGTAGGTGGGATATTGGGAAGAAGTTCTTCCCTGGGAGGGTGGGCAGGCCCTGGCACAGGGTGCCCAGAGCAGCTGTGGCTGCCCCTGGATCCCTGGCAGTGCCCAAGGCCAGGCTGGACACTGGGGCTTGGAGCAGCCTGGGACAGTGGGAGGTGTCCCTGCCATGGCAGGGGTGGCACTGGATGGGCTTTAAGGTCCCTTCCAACCCGAACCCGAGTTCTCTGAGTAGCTGGTACTGCTAATCCTGTGTGGCTTAGTGCATAAAATAAAATGGGTACATTCAGAAGTGTGTGAGAGACTCTGTAACCTGACATTTCCTGGAGTTGCTCCTTTTTGAGCAGTTTTGAACTCCTTTTTTGTGTTTGTGAGTGAGTAGCAAGTTGTGATTTTCAGCCGGGTCGGTCCCAGTGTGTGCCCAGGTGGTACCAGCAGCCCAGCAGGGCAATGAGGATGTTCCTGTTCCCGTTCCAGTGGTTGTTTGCCGTGCTCAGGCGCGCAGTGTTGGTGAGCAGAGCGTGCGGAAGAGAGGGAGAGGCAGCATTGTGATGTTACTGGAAGCGATTCGGAAAGATGCTACAGGGGGGACGTTGCTTGTTTTGGCGAAGAACCTCGAGCATTTTTCCGCGATGTTTTATGATTCTTCTGCTGCTAGCAGTCAGAACGAGGAGTGGCCAAAAAAACCAGGGCAGCTATGGAAACTTCAAAGCTCAGGGATCAGCCTAGTTCGTGGGTAAAAGCCTGCTTTCAAAATTTATGTGTTCATGTTGCTTATTTTAGTAAACATATTATGGATAAAGTAATTTCCAAATGCAAACAGGAGGCAGGGAATAGGATTCTGTCCTTGAGCTGATTCTTCAGGAAATGATAAACAGACTTTAGCAGTCTCCATTTGAATATTTCAGTTTTATTTGCTTTCCTTTGGCTAACCATGGAACTTAAGCACTGCTTAAGACCCGGAGTTTATCACTGGGCTTTCATTTTCTCTCTGCAACTTAAACTTTGCCCTTTGTAGATGAAGTGAATCCATTCTGTTGGGCTGTGGTTTTAATATGGAAAAAGTACACAGAGAACTTGCTCTGACAGGCAGAAGGTAAATGACTTCCCTACATCTCAGGCAGGTTAGACTTTTTCTTCCTTTAAAAAAAGAAATAATTTTGCTTATACTCTATTTGCCTTTTCCCCTGAGGAGTAAACGGGAGGTGGAGGCAGCACATACTTTCTGACACGGTGTGTTTGAGATTTCTCTTCTTGCAACAACAACACATCAGCCAGGAGCAAATTTCCTGAGGGTGGTTCGCTGATGGACATGCTGAACCTTGCCTTGACAACAGGCACATTCCTGGGATTTCGTGCACCAGCAGCCGTGGTGTGAAATGGGAGCTGCACGGAGCAATAATTCACGTTTATTGTGCAGATGAGGAACAAACAGTGGCAGGATCGGAGCTGCTCGTGTTTGAGTGCGGGACTTGAAAGGCTGGGATGAGTCCTGAGGAGGCCATGAAGATGCTCCAGGGGCTGGAGCTGCTCTGCTGTGAGGAAAGGCTGAGAGAGTTGGGGTTGTTGGTGAAGAGGAGGCTCTGGAATTAACTTTTTGTGGCCTTCCAGTGTTTGTAGGGGCTCCAGGGGAGCTGGAGAGGGACTGGGAGCAAGGGCTGAAGGGACAGGACACAGGGAATGGCTTCCCACTGCCAGGGGGCAGGGATGGATGGGAGATTGGGCAGGAATTGTTCCCTGTCCCAGGGTACCCAGAGCAGCTGTGGCTGCCCCTGGATCCCTGGCAGTGCCCAAGGCCAGGCTGGACACTGGGGCTTGGAGCAGCCTGGGACAGTGGGAGGTGTCCCTGCCCATGGCAGGGGTGGCACTGGATGGGCTTTAAGGTCCCTTCCCACCCCAACCACTCCATGATTCCATGGTAAACCTTCAAATCCCATTTTCTCAAATATAAAAATAATTGCAGATCCAGGCGTCCCTTGGAGAGCTGCAATTAGTTCTGAGAACAAAAGGCTTTAGAGTTACACACCGTTACAATCATGTTCTTTAAAAGGTAAACCGAAATTACACAGCCTCCTTTTCTCCCTGAGCATCTGCAGGAATGCACTTTCAGGTACATATATCTATGTATGTTTTTAATAATGCTCCCTGGTTTGACATGGTGTCTTGCCAGAAATGAAATCATTAATGAACTCCAGAGGGGATTTATGCAGATCCAAAGCTGCTCATTACATCTATTTTTAAGTCTGTTGCTGCACTGTGAGGGCAAGGGGAATTTGTTGGAACCTGTAGAGTTAAAACTTGTAATTTTGTTTGCTAACACTTGCAGAAGATTACAGCTGTAATCCCAGGCCCTTTGAAGTCAAGGGGAGCAGGGGGATCATTAGCATAGGGATTATCCCTGTTTTTCTAATGCAATACACCCAGAGAACAGCTCCCTGTGTCCATCTCCTCCCACCTGGGGAATGCACACCCCAGGGATGGTGTGTGGGGAGTTCTTTCCAAACTGTGGCTCTTCCAGAGGATGGGAGTGTGGTGTGTCTGCAGAGTCTCAGTGCCCATCGAGTCTGAGTGTCCCTGGAATCCACAAAGTCTGTCACTGTGTCATTTTAAAAGAAATAGTCTAAAATCTTACTCTCGGAGCCAGGGTTCTGGATGCCTCCTGTGCATTTTGAGACATCTCCATCTCAGCCACTGAGTATTCCCCAGAAAGGGTGTTCTCAGAGGCCTCAGTTGTTAGGGGTTTGTCTGGGAGCCTCTCTGCTCTGGGATGACGGATGCACAGACACAACTTCTGCAAGCAGCTGGAACGAAGGTGCATCAGGGCCAAATGCAAGAACAGGTTTTTGTAGGAAAAATCCTCTTGCAGCAGCAAGGTAGAGGGATGGAAAAATAACATGATAGGTGTCTGCAGAAGCCAAGGGGAGTGTGAGGTTGCTGCTGCTGTTGGGTTCCCTGCAGGTATTTAATGGGGTTTGCTGCGACATGTCCCAATTGGAGCGTGGTTCTGGAGCTGACAGACTGTGCTCAAGGCAAATTCTTTTCATTAAAAAAGAATTAAATTAATTAGAGCCGACTGTCAGCTGACAGGTTAATTGATAAGGGAAGTGGGCCCCAGAACCTGGAGGTGAGATTATACTGTGACTTGAAGTCTTTGCAGTCTCTGGTAAAACTTAGGCTTCCACTGGAATGTCAGAGAAATCTCACTGGCTGTTTCACAGGGCACGGTGCCTGGAAAGGTTTGCAAGAAAAGCCGCGGTTTCCTAAAATTCAGTTTTCAAGGAAAGATCTGATCTGGCAAGTTTATTCCAGGCTAAGGCTCACTGAACTGTTTCAGTGGCAGCTTTGCACATTGCTGTGCGCACACGGAGTCGGTTGGGGCTGGTGGGGAGCTCACATGGAGCTTCTTGAATTGGCTAAAATAAAACTTACTGCATCTTCTTTTAACTGCTGAAACAAGTAATCACGTGCTCCAATAAATGGGAGTTCTGGAACCACTCTTTTCTAATAATTTGCTTTTTAAAATGGAAATGAGGTTGGGAGAGGGTTTAATGATTGATGGGAAGGTGACGGGGAGTAGAGTGAGACTGAAAATTGGGCAGGAATTGTTCCCTGGGAGGGTGGGCAGGCCCTGGCACAGGGTGCCCAGAGCAGCTGTGGCTGCCCCTGGATCCCTGGCAGTGTCCAAGGCCAGGCTGGACACTGGGGCTGGAGCAGCCTGGGACAGTGGGAGGTGTCCCTGCCATGGCAGGGGTGGCACTGGATGAGCTTTAAGGTTCCTTCCAACCCAAACTGTTCTGGGCTGCTGAGAAAGGGTGACATAGGGCTGAGTCCACCCTGGGACCTGCTGACAGATCTGGGCTCCGTGAAATTCTTTTCCAAATCCATCTGGTGAGCACAAACAAGAAAAGGAAAGGGTTCTGGTGGTTATTCTCTGAACCACGTGGAAACCATATTTTATAGGGTAGAGAGATAATAGTGAAAATAGTGAAAATATTAGTAATATAGCAAGGTCTGGAAAAATCCAGCTGGAGAACTGTCCTGACCTCCACCAGAGTCCACCAAGGCTGTACAAGGAAGCTGTGGTGGGGAAAAGCCGCTCATCCATATTTAATCCTTTCTGTTTTGTCAGGTTGTTCCTTAGATCTGGCCATTAACCCTTTAATTTGTGGTCTCCAGAGAGCACAGGCACTGGCAGGGCTGGGTGGTGGTGAGAACATCAGGGCTGTGTTTGGCAAGGGAGGTCAGGGCAGGGTCAGCTCGTGGGCAGGAAGGTCCCTGTCACATGTGCTGCTGTAAAAACCTGAGTGTAATTTCAATGTAGTTTTTGGCTGTGTTTCTAAGGAAAAGCACTGGTATAAGAAAGGTGTTTCCTGGTAAGCTGAGAGCAGCACATCACTCATCGGATTCAAAGGCAGAAATTTCATCTGTTACAAATGAGGTGATTTACACTGGCTAATAATAACTGTGACTGTTCTGTGGGGGTGAGTCCTGAGGATCTGCCATAATGGTTGTTTTCATTGGCACATGAATACCTGGCTGTAAGAGCTGAGACGCTCCTGTTACAGCCCTTTCCTCTCGGGTGGAATTAGATGCATGGATTGCATATATCAGTATAATCAACCCTGCTAAGATGTCAAAACATCAAGTGTCAATGCTATCATAAAATCTAAACCCATCTTGTTTTCCTTTCCCTTTCCTCCCCCCCCTGTGCTCCATCTAAAATAAATAACTGAGAAATAACTGAATGAATATAACCCATTTCTCCAAAGAAAGAAAAATAATTGCCTCCAGACTTCTAACTTACCTGCCAAATTGCATCCTGATGTGAATTGCAATGGGCAAATTATAATCTTTTCAGACAAGGAAGGAGAGGATGGAGTCTTTGAGTGACCCTTCCCTGGTAGGCACAGTCAGAATGGAACTAAACTTGGCAAGTGATTTGCACTCACATCAGGGAAGAGTCGGTTCCCCGGTCACCCTCCAGAGGCAGGAACTGGAGAGTGTGAGGAGAAGAGCTCCCAGGGCTGGGCTGGGGCAGGGGCAGCTCCAGGGCTGCCAGGGTTACACGCTCCACGAGCTCTGTGTTCCACCACTCCACTCCAGGGAAAAACCCAAACCGAGCCACCAGAACCAAACAAGGACAACGAAGAGCACAGGGGAGGAGGGAAGTCCAACCAGGGAGTCTCCTGTTTGTGGGATTTGTCTTGCAAAGGCCTTTTACAGGCAGGGAGCATCAGTGAGATTGGGGCACCTGTCCTTAAGAAGTTTGGGATTTGGTGGAGGGGTTGGAGCTAGATGGAGTTCGGAACATGGCAGAGGGGTGGAATGGGATGATCCTTAGGGGCCCTTCCAGCCCAAACCATTCTAGGGTTCCACGATCCCGTGGTTCTGTGCCCGCTGGGTTCTGCCCTGCTCAGACTCTGTCACTCTTGGAGGCTCCCCGTGGTCTGGGAGTGCAGTGATGCCTTTGGCTGCCCCAGCCAGTCCTGGGCAGTGCCTTGGTTTAAATCCAGCCCCGTGTGTAAATGTGGGGCAATCCAGGACATGCCTTGTGTCCGTCACACAGCTGCTGGGTGGCTGCCTGTGTTTGGGAATGGCCGGGAGAATGGAGAGGGTTCTTGGGCCTTTAAAGAGAGAGATTTCTGTGATGTGCTCGTGACCTGGCTGCAGCTTTTATCCCATTTTCAGTGTTGGAGCGGTTTCTGGGGGCACAGCTGAGGGTTTAACTCCAAGGAGGTCATTCAAAAGGGGTGAGGACAGTAATGTAGAATGGTGCAGGATGCCAAGGTTTGTTTTGAATTCCAGATAATACCAGTGAGGAAACACAACTTCATTTTCAGATGGGGAGAGCGTTTTGTGAAAAATCTTTCCACACACCCCACTCAAATCCCCACTCTGTCTGCACACACGGAACCTGAACTTGTCTAAAAAAGCCTTTTGCTGTGAAATCCAAGAACAGATACAAACATGGTAAGAAACTGCAGTACACACCGTAGCATCAACTGTGTAAAAAACCCCCACAACTGCGGGGATTCTGCCCTGAATTCAACATGAGCAGTGGGCACAGGAACTTCAATGAACTTAGTGACTTCAGGGAATACAGGAACTTCAGCAGCTGCAGTGCCCGCTGTGGTTGAATCCTTCAAGCCACATGTAAAAATTAAAATGAAAGACTGTCTCCTTTATTTGAACCGTCTAGATTGTTACTTCACCTATGCAGATGCATCTGCAGATGCACATGGTTTTCTGGGCCTTTCAATGCTGCGATTAGGTCTGATTTTTTTTTTTTTTTAGTGACTTCCTAACCTGTTGTGAAGAAGTCAAACTACCCTACAGCCTTTGGTGGAGGCTGTAAAACCCTCAAAAACCCTCTGGCATTTTACCACTCACTTAATGCTGGTACTGCCTGTGCACATGGGGTCCCTTTAGGTGCATCCTCAGAATGTACAGCCAAAATGTTTGCTGTCCAAAGGCTTTTGCTCAGTGTGGATGGGGTCAGAAGGTTGGCAGATCCCTCACTGGTTGAAGCTGGAAGTCAGAAGCCAAGTGAAGAGTTTTGTACCCAGCTCGAGTCACCTAAAAGCTGATCTTGACCTCTGTAATGTGGTTTTCTGTGTGAATAGTGCTGCCGTTGGAGCTCATGCTGCAAACAGGGATTAAGACCGGAGAAATAAAGGAGGGAGTAAATCCTTCCAGCCTTGGCTATGGGGAGCAGGAGCCCTACAAAAAGGAGGTCATGTCCCACTGTAGAATGGCCGGATAAAAACAGCACCCCCCCGTTTGTGGCAGCTTCTAGGACCGCTGTGATTGTTTCTTCTAACCTCAGGAATGGTAAATGCCATTTGGTCTGGAAGGTGATAGCAGCACTGTAAGCATTTTCTGAGAGAGGCATGAGCTGTAGAGGTTTATTAATAGGATGTAAAACAATTATTTGTTTGCGTGCTTCCCCCCCCCCCCCCCCCCCCCCCGCAGGATTTTTTCTTTTTTTGTTTTCTAAATAACACAAGACATCCTTGGCAGCAGAATCCCCACAGTTGTTAATGTCAGATTGTTATCAGATCTGGCAGTGATTGTTTTCTAATAATAAGTATGTTTTTCCCTTGCTGCCCATGTGAGAGTGACAGTTTGCTGCAACTCAAGGCGAGATGAAAAAGAAATTCAGCATTTGCCACTTACATCCCTGAAAACAAATGATCTACTTAGTGCAGATCCTTTTCTATTATTTATCTGCCTTTTAGTTATCTAAGAAATGGATTTCCAAGAAGCAGATGAGAGGCAGGGTTGGAATTCCTCTGCTTTTTAGCTCTTGTTTAGGTCCTGTTCACGTTTGGGCTTGACTGATAATTCCCCTCTACTTCCAAGAGAAGAGCTGCTGAAATTCATTTCAGTTCTGGTCATATTGGTAAGGTTTGTCTAGATGTTTTAATTTAATGACCCAGAGGAGCTAAATCCTCCTTTAAGAAGGCATTTCAGAGGCTCAGAACAGGTCCATGTTGTGATCTTTCTGGTTTCCCCCTGCTGCTGCAGTGGTGGTGTGTCCTCTGCTCAGTCACTGGGGCTGAGCTGTCCGAGGAGCTGGAGAAGGGATTGTCCTGGAGTCTGCAGCAGCTGTGAGGATCCCAAAGCAGCCCATGGTCCTTTCCCTGCTCCAGCCCAGGCAGAGCTTTCCAATGGCTGTGCAGTGCCCATGTCCCCTGGGGATGGAGCCAGCCTGGCCCCAGGGCAGGAGTGGCAGCCTGGGGTGTCTGGCCAGAGGAGACAGGGCAGAGCTCAGAGCTCCACTCCTCTGTCATGGCAACAGCACAACAGAAGCGCGGGCTGATGCCCGAACACGAGGCCACCTCTTTAGGAAGGGATTCAGTAGCTGAAAGCACATTTTTAGCCTGAAAGTGATACTGGGTTAAATATAGACCCTCGTGGACTGTTTCTTCCTGGGGATGATTTTGGAAAAGCACCATGGCCCTGGATCAGTGAGCCCCCCTTGATTCTGGGTGTATTAACCACCAACAAGAACATTAGCGGAGCACAAGCTGCCGAGTTATTTTTTGCTTCATCAGTCTTCATTTAAAGAAGACTGGCAAGATCCCCTTGTCTTCTCTACGTGATATTCTTAGCTGGAAGATTAACTGATGTCCAGTTTCTGGAGTGATTTTAGTCTTAATAGCGAGAACATTTGGCAGTGTGTACTTTGTTTTAATTTAGTTGGCCGTATTGGAATTTTAAGTGTAGAAGACAACGTGTTCTTCTGTTTTTAAAATAAGTGGAATCCATTTAGTAAGAGTAATTTGATTTTTTTTAGTGTGGGACAAGAGTTGTTTAGCAAAGAGAAGGGTGTGCATGGTAGCCCAGCACCAACTCCCAGACTTAATGAGGCCTGATTGCACACTGGTGTGGGAAAAGGCTGGCATCAAGAATCCCTTGAAAATTAGATTTCAAGTAAAAAGCACAAGTGGAAAAAGTATATTTTTCTTACTCTGTTTTGCTTGGCTGTGTTTCTTGTGTATCAGATATTGCCACCAATAATCATTGCACTTATTCGGGTGAAATACTGCTCCCTGAATAACTTTTACTTCAATGAGCTGCTCTGTTGTCATTCCTGCTATCCAGATTTGGAGTTCTGGAATGGATACCCAGGATTTTTTTGAGAATAGGAAGATGAAAACCTTTCTTCACACTCTCCCCCAAGCCCTTGGACTGTGAGAGTGCTGAGACCTCACCCTTGTGTTGCTGCTGCAAACAGTGATGCCTTTCCTTCCGAGTCAGTATTTAATCCACGCTCACTCACACGTGGTGTTGGGGGATCTTTGGAGCTGTGCAATGGGTGGATCCTTGAACACTTGGAATGGTGAAGGATCAGGATGGGAAGTGGACCCTGTCTTCACACTGTGGTGTGTGAGAGGGGATGTTTTCAAAGTCATTTTTTGTTTTTTTAGTGATTGGACTCAATGATATTAGGGGTCTTTTCCAGCCTTAGTGATTCCATGATTCTGTAACTCAAAGGTGGCGTGCCAGGAGCTTGGATAAACATGGAGCTGAGCATTTATTATCCTGAAGTATTTACAGGTATTTTTTAAAGCTGATGTCTCCCAGCTGTAGCAGCTGGTTCAAATCCAGGTGTGGGTATGGTGCCTCTGCAGTTCCAGACAGGTGAATGGAAAAACCCTGCAGAGATTCAGCCACTGACGGTGGCACTGACACGCATTTACACCATCTATTCACCACGGCACAGCTACTTCATTTCTTCCTTTTGTGAGCTGATGGTTACTTAAGCAGCTTAAAGTTCATTCACAATATTATTGCATATGGTTTTGAAGAGTGATTTTTTACTGTGAAAACCTGTAAAATGCAGAGATAATGTTACCTTGCCAAGTGTGTGGCCCTGGAAGGAGCTGCTGCTTCAGCTGCCTCACGGTTCCATCTCCTGCATCATTAGCAGAGCTCAACAGCAGCTCTTGTCTGCTGTTAGAGAGGCCATTACCACTAAGAGAGGCTGAATTACCATGGAGTGGTAATAAGATGCAGCATTACTGCCTTTCATGATTTTATCAGAAGTCTCATCATCTTTTTTGTTGTTGTTATCTTAGATCCTGAAGTAATACCATTATGTGAAAAGCATTCCCTTTTATGAGGCTAAAAACTGCAATGCAAATAAAGAAAGCCATGAATATACATCCTCTGGTTTTTAAAGCAGGTTTCTAAGAGGGGGCATTGACTTGTGGTGGGTTTTACACTTGAGACTGGAAACTCTACAAAGTTTTGTCCAGCTGTAAGAGCAGTGAAGGATCTTCTAATTGTGACCTTTCCATGCCTGAAGGGAGCCTACAAGAAAGATGGAGGGAGTTTATTTACAAGGGCCTGAAGTGACAAGACAAAGGGAAATGGCTTCAAGCAGACAGAGAATGGGTTTAGGTTGGATATGGGAATAAATGGTTCCCTGGGAGGGTGGGCAGGCCCTGGCACAGGGTGCCCAGAGCAGCTGTGGCTGCCCCTGGATCCCTGGCAGTGCCCAAGGCCAGGCTTGGAGCAAGCTGGGATAGCGGAAGGTGTCCCTGCCCGTGGCAGGTTGGGAGAAGATGGCCTTTGAGGTCCCTTCCAACCCAAACCATTTGTGCTTCTGTGATCTCACCTAGGCAGAGGTTTACACCTTGTTCATATTTACCATCAGTTAAGTGGAGTCCTTGTGTCATCCTCTGTGTCCTGTCCATATGTCCCATGTCTGGGACTGTGCCTGTGTTGCTGCTGTGGCCACAACTGGTTTGTTTCTTCTCCCAAGGCCTGGTCACTCCTGGAATCCCTCTCTGGTGTCACCCAGGGGGTGACAGATGGCAGACACTCCATGTCTCTGGCATGAAAACATTTCCAGCCACTGATGGAAATCTCGGTGTGCTGCACGTTCTCTGAGAGGCTTTAGGAGTCTTTTCTTGGGCTTTGTGTCAGTGCTTGGTCCCGGAGAGAGGAGGAGCTCCTCCGGATCCCAGGCAGGGCAGCAGGATCGCAGTGCTCCCTCCAGGGGCTCCTCCCTCCCTGCTCCCAGCCTGGACAGAGACACCCCAAAGTGCAGTCGAGGGGCAGGCGTTGCTCATTCCCCCCCTTTGTCCTCCACAGTGAACACGGATTAGCCATTGCAGCAGCTGGTTTGGGAAGAAAGAATGTTGATGAATGGAAGTATGGGATGAAGTAATCAAATCCTGTCAGGGATTGCACCACGTTGGGAGTAAATCCACTGAGTAAACACAGCGGAGGATTTTAATACATCTGTTGTGCAGAACCCCCTGCACTTTCCCCCTCCACACCCATAGTGATGCTGCCAGAAACAACTGCAGCTGCTCCCACTGATGTTCGGTGTGAGCAGTATCTCCTGGTTAATCTGGAGTACCTACACAAATCATTCCCTTGAAGGTTTTGGTTGCTTTGGCAGCTGAGTTGGCGGTGTTGAGATGAAAGGGCTGCCTGGAGCACCCTGCGTTATCGGAGCATCCCTGTGAAATGCTTCCACTTGTTTCAGGGAATCCTGGCAGCTCCTTGCCTTTCAACAAGAGCAGCTCTTTTTTTCTTTGTGGTTTCTTCAGATACTTTCAAACTCCAGCGTAACTGCTCGCATCCAATGTCTTCTGGGCAAAGGTGGTTATAAAATTGTGGTGGAGCACATTGGCTTGTAACTGTTGGAAAGGTTTGGCTGTGTGGATCTGATCCAGGATGCAGCAAGATCCCAGAGAATGCTGCTGTTCTTCATCAGGAGTTTGTGGGCAGGGACATGACAAACTCAGCTACAAAAGCACAATTATCTGGGTTATTTAAAATGAGAAAAAACAGCCCTGAGCATCAGGTGAGATCTCCAGGCCACTGACAGCCCCAGCAGCAGCAGAGGAGGTTCTGTGTTAGCACCAGGGAGATGGAGCTGCTGGAAGAGTGAGCTATCCATGAACAGCCCCAGCTTTAAATGCACTGGGATGATTCAGGGGAGTGACCTGTGGACAGCTCAATAGATATTTTAGTTCACTGCAACAAAACTGTCCAAATAGATGTAAATAATTACAGGCTGACTGGAATCTTAGAGCCTGGGATAGTAACCAGAGCTGCTCAAGGCCAGCTTGAGGAACAGGCTGTGCTCCTTGGGCTCCATGCCCCAAAAGCAGCTGAAGTCAGGGTCTGTGAGTGGCCAGGGGGATGCTCACACCTGGGAAAGGGCACAGTGTGAGAACAGGGCGGGGACTGCCTTGGAGGAGACAGTGAGGACATCAGAGTGACCCAGAGTAATGCTGGAAATAACTGCTGAAGAAATCATGGAATGGGTTGCCCAGAGAAGCTGTGGCTGCTCCTGGATCCCTGGAAGTGTCCAAGGCCAGGCTGGATGGGGCTTGGAGCAGCCTGGGACAGTGGTGCCGTGGCAGGGGTGGCACTAGGTGGGCTTTGAGGTGCCTTCCAACCCAACCCACTCTGTTATTCCGTGATCTTCTCCCCACGCATAGCTCTGGTGGCCCAGCCTTGATCTTGCTGTGCTCTGTCTCTGTGGAACACTGTAATAACCCTATTTCCAAGCACTTAATTTTTTTCCTGAGGTTTTTTGTTGTTTTTTTTTTTTTTTTTTGTGCAACAGAGATAGGCTTTTGGTCTGTACTTTGCAGAACCATTTAATGTTGTTTGTTTTTAATCTGTTGTGTGATTAAAATAGATTAATGTTGTAGTAACATAAAAACCCTCAGGGGGTTTTGTTCTCTTTGTAAATATTCTCTAGGATCTCTTCTGTCTTCTAAATTGTGTGTAGGGAGAGTGTTTAATGGGACCTGGGGAGAAAAGAGACGCATCTTAAACTTAATATAAGAATTTAATTTTTAATAAGTTTCATTTGGGGTTAGAGTATTCATATTGGAGTGGAAATTAAAGTGTCTAAATGCTTTGTGTGTAAGCTGTTGGAAAATCTTTAAAGAGACATTCAGGGGAAAATCTTCCTTTCCTTTTTTATCAGATCTTAAAAATACAAAATTAGAGGAGCCGGTGCTTGATGTCACGCACTGATATTTAACCTGGTTTTGCAGACGTTGCTTTGAGCTGTCTGCAGGTGATCCAGATTGGGTTTGTGTGCAGGGAGTGTCGCGTCCTGCCCTCCTCCAGCAGATCCTGCTGGTCCCTGTGACCCGTGGATGGATCTCTGCAAGGCTGTGCTGGCTGTAGGGAGCTGGACAGGAGTCAAGGCAAGTTCCTTGCAGTGTTTCTGGCTGTGTGGAGCAGAGGAGAGCTGAAGCAAGCTGGATGTGCCATTGTGGGTTTTACCAGGATCGAGCAAAGTGCCTGTGGTCTCTCCAGGCTTGTGGGTGAAAGGGCTGAAAAGAAGATCAGTTGCATCATTAATGTGCTCTGGTCTTTGGCTGGGAGCAACAGCTTTGCTGTTTTATTCAAGCTTAGGGAGATTTTTACCTTCTGTTGAGTAAGAGCAGCTTTAATGCCGGCAGCCCGGAGAGGAGGTGGGAGCTGGGCTGCCAGCAGCTCCCGGAGTGCCTCGGGCTCTGCCAGGCCAGGGCCACACCTGAGAGGGAACCGTCACCTCCCCAGCCAGCACTGCGGAGCACCTGCACGTCTGGCTGCCGCTTCACCCGTGGAGGAGATCGTGGTTTGGGGTGTTCATCTCTCCCCTGCAGCCTCCCCTCCGTGGAGCCGTCTCGGGTGGCCACGGGCTGCCGCAAAGGGCCCCAGCACGGCCAGCGAGGGCTGGATTCATCTCCCCTGGGCTCCTGTGCCTAAATCTCGAGCTGAGTTGACTTCTCTGCGGCTGAGAACTCGCACAAGCGTGTCACCGGTACTTCCAGAGCAGGGGATGAAACTCCCCGAATTCCAACTCCGCAAATTCCAGCTGCAGCCACAGGGATGAGCAGCTCTGGCCCTGCTGCAGGCACGTCCCCAGGGTTGGGGATTAGTTTAATACCTCAGCTTTATCTTGGCATTGGGGGCTGCTTTCTCTCTTCCCAGGGAGGCATCAGGATGTCCTCAGGCTCTTTTGTAAGATTAAGAGCTTCCGATGGCATGGTGACAAGGAGGAAATTTAGGGAACAAGAGTGTTTAACTTAGAGCTAATCTGGTCTTGGGGAAAGAGGGAGGATTAGGTAAATTCTAGGTTTGTGCCATGAGGAAGAAACTCTGTGGAGAAGGAGCTCCATCCAGCCTGATGGTATGTGGAGCTGGGAGGAGCAAGGAGAGGGATTTTGAGTCCGGATAAGAGGTGTGAAATGGCCACAGATCAGTTCTGTCCTGAAGGAAGTAGGGAGGGAAGGGATGGAGTCGTGTGGAAGAGGAGGGGGGCACACACTGGGCTTTGTTGGAGTCACCTGTGAGTCCCCAACGCTGAGCAGTGCCAGCAGAGTCCTCCCTCCCAGGGAGCCACAGGGCCTGGGGGGACAGGACACAGGGAATGGCTTCTACTGCCAGGGGCAGGGATGGATGGGACACTGGGCAGGAATTGTTCCCTGGCACAGGGTGCCCAGAGCAGCTGTGGCTGCCCCTGGATCCCCGGCAGTGCCCAAGGCCAGGCTGGACACTGGGGCTGGAGCAGCCTGAGCCAGTGGGAGGTGTCCCTGCCATGGCAGGGGTGGCACTGGATGGGTTTTAATGTCCCTTCCAACCCAAACAATTCTGGGATTCTGTGATCTCCTCCTGTACCTATTTCCTGGGCCACAGAGTTTTGTGTCTCCTAAACCCTTCTGTTTATCTCTAAACTCACTTTGTATCTGGAGTTCATTTTTCAGCCTTGCTTGAAGCAGAGTAACTTAGAGAAAACACTTCATGTATTCATCGTGGCACCCCCTCACCCCTCCCGAGGACGAGCTGTGTAACGTTTCCAACAGTTTCCAGGAAAACTGCTGGTAGCTGCTAAGTGTTAAACAGGATTTTCCCCCCCCCTTCTAGTCAGAAACAAACTTTAGGAAGCTCGAAGTGAGTGCTGGAGAGCTTCCAACACAAATGTCAGGCTTGGCATCTCCTGGGAGCAGGAGGGGTTGGATCCCTCCAGACGTGGAGGGTGAGGAGCAAGTGTGGGTCCCGACCTGCAGCCAGAACCATTTGCGTGTGCTGCCCTCCCTCCTTCCCTGAGAATCAATTTGACAGCCTTGCCTTGATGATAATTAAAATAAATCCTCCCCACAGGGCCAGTGCCCGCAGCTGTGTTTGTGTGTACCTGGGCACAGGTGTGCAATATGTGCACACACGTGTGGGATAGATGTGTGTCTCACACTGCCTTGATCTGTTGAATGGAGCTCACAGTAGTTTCTTTCTCAGTGTTAATGGGCCCACGTGATTTTCTGTGTATTTATATTGATTCTTGTGTATTTCTATTGATTTCATGTGTATTTTCTGTGTATTTATATTGATTTTCTGTGTATTTGTATTGATTTTCTGTGCATTTGCTTTGTTGCACTGGAGATCAGGACAGTTTCAGCCTTCTGCCTGTTGTGTAAGGATTATATATGATTTCATGTATCAGTGGTTGTCAGGGCCCCATGGAAAACCAGGTACAGGAGCTCAGGACATGATTATTGAATGCTCATGGCTGTCAGCTTCACAGGAAAGGGAAAAAACACCCAGCAAGGTGCTTCTCAAACATCTCAAACACAACAGGGAATAGTGCAAGGAAATAAATTATTATATCCCACATTTACTTACTCAGATGCTTTCTTTGAACCACAGTGAGGAGTTCTGGCATTCTGCCAAGCTTGAATTTGACCTTTTTTAAAACCTTATTATTATTCTCATGAAACGAATACAGAGAGGCCTTAAGCAAGAGCTGATTCTTGTTTTACATCAGCCCCTGCCCTGGAAAGCTCATCGTCTAAATCCTGGAAAAGGAAACAGGGCCAAGCACTGACCTAACTGCATCTTGAGGGAGCTGGAGCAGAACTTTAATCTTCTAGTCTAGTGCACTGTCCCTGAATCACAGTGATTTTCCATAGTTCACATCATTTTCTCTATATATTTGAAGATGTTGCAAGATGAGTTTGCCCAATACATCCTCGAGGGTTATTGCTAAAAGCTCCTCGTAGCCTTGCAAGAAGGATGTGCTTGGGCATATCTATTTCCTATTAAACCTGGTGAAATAATGGAGCTTTCCCATGTCATAACAAATCACAGCAGTGCCAGAATAGCTGCAAACAATCTCTAAGACTTAATGAGCTCTTGCTGGTTCACAGTGGTCCAAAGAAGTTGTTATTGTGCCTGTTAGAGAGTGCAGAATTATAACATCGGAAGAGCCTCATAAAAAGACAAGATGGGGTGTCAGGGAAGCCATTCCCGCACTACAGGGAGGTCTGTGGGACACACAAAGGCATTTCTTTCCATGGTAATGCAGTTTACAGGTGTGTAATCATCTGTAATTCTGGTCTGATTAAACAGGTGTCTTTCTTTCTGAAGTTCCGTCAAGCTGTAAGAGAGGACAAAATAGAGAGAGGGAAATGTTTCATGTTTTCATTATGCATAAAGCAGCCCTGGATCCCAAAATGAAGCAAAAGAGGGAATTTGGAGAGCTAAAGTCTACTGTGACTTTCATGAGCTTCTCTCAAAGAAGCTTCCACAAACCATCATAAAAATGTCAGTGTGAAATATCCGAGCAAGAGCAAATTGAACAACCTGGTGATTCTAGTGCCTTCATGTGGAGTCTCATGCCTGCAAGGGTGTGCAAAAGTCAATAACTGGAATTGGAGGTTATTGATTATTTCACCGGGCTGCTGTTGAAACATCATATGTGCTTGATTTGGTCTTCAAGCACCCGCTAAATGCTTGGGTTTAGTTTTACCTCCCTTTGTGAAAATAATTGAAAATACTATAAAACTGAAAGTGTCTGGAGTTTTTTTTTCCCCAGTTTTAAAGTATTTTTCTTAAACTTCAATAAATGTTATTTGTCAAGGTTCCCCTCACTCCAGGATGGAGATTTCATGCCACAGGTGGGGGCTATTCATAATTTATAAGGCATTGAACTTTCTGTTGGACACTGCCACCTGCAGCTCCATGGATTTTAGGATGTTTGGATTACATCTGTCTCCTCCTGCCTCTGCTTCTTGGAAACGAAAACAGTTACAGAAATGGCCTTTTCTCTTTTAAGCTGAAAGAGAGTAGGTTTGGGTGGGCTATTGGGCAGGAATTGTTCCCTGGCACAGGGTGCCCAGAGCAGCTGTGGCTGCCCCTGGATCCCTGGCAGTGCCCAAGGCCAGGCTGGACACTGGGGCTGGAGCAGCCTGGGACAGTGGGAGGTGTCCTTGCCATGGCAGGGGTGGCACTGGATGGGCTTTGAGATCGATCCCTTCCCACCCAGCCCATTCCAGGATCCTGTGACCCAGAGTGCTGTAGCTCTGCGAGAGGAGCCAGGCTGCCCCTGGGAGTGTGGGAGGACAGAAACCAACCCCTTTGCCCCAGCTCGGCAAACCCCCTACTCTGGCCCTGATGATCCCTGGGAGCTCAGCACAAGCTGTGGTGCTCCCTTGGAGGGATGTATGCCCTGATAAAAGGTTTTGGAGAGGATCAGCAGAGAGGGGAAAATAAAATAAAATGTGAGTTGTTCAGCTGTTAAGGTAAAAATGAACGCTGAGCAATAAAACCTCCTCTCTCCACAGGTCACCTGTGCTAGGTGGGAGAGGCTGGGATATTGCATTCCCGGCCAGCTCCGCAGAGCACCAGGCCAGAGGAGGGGCTGTGGAATGGCTGTGGGATTTTCTTCTTCTCTCTCCACACCAGTCATCCAGACAAAGTGGGAATTGCTAGTGTGCGGTTTTGCAGCATTCAGGCTGCTCATTCCTTGCTGGAAAGGCGGAGGGAGCTGGGGCTGTTGAGCGTGGAGAGGAGCCCCAGCTGAGAGGGGCCCTCAGCCCTGGGTGTCCCTGTGTGCAGAGAGGGGCAGAGCAGGGCCCAGGCTCAGCTCCGGGGGCCCAGCAGTGGCACCAGAGCAACGGGCAGGGACTGAGCCCAGCAACTGCCCCTGCACAGGAGGCACAACTTCTGCCCTGGGCAGTGCCCAGCCCTCGACAGGCTGCCCAGGGAGGGGCTGGAGTCTCCTCAGCGGGGATATTGCAGAGCCCTCTGGACACAATCCTGTGCCCTGTGCTCTGGGACGGCCCTGCCTGAGCAGGACTGGCACCAGTGACCCTCCGGGGTCCCCTCCAGCCTGGCCCAGCCCGGGGTTCTGGCACACAGCTGGCACGAGGAGCCATCCTGGCCTGGGGAGAGTGGTCACCTCCCCCCCAGCTGCAGGAGCCCCAGTGCCCCAGTCTGGCTGCCAGGGGCTGCAGCAGCGGCCGGCAGGGAGGTTTGGTGGCAGCTCTGTTGCCCTGACTGGAGCATCCCCAGCACGTCCATCCCCAAGCGCCCTGGCCCGGCAGCGCCGCTGCAGCAGCTGGTGCCTGTGAGCCCAGGTGTCTGTGTCACGTTAATCCCCAAATCAAATAATCAGCTGCTGCCTAATCAGGACTCCCTTCACATCCAGTTAAACACATGCGTAACTTGAGGGAGGCTCTGACACTGAGCCTTGGTGGTGGTTTAGGACCTGCAGCGGGTGCTGCTGTGCAGGGTGAGGGACAGGAGCAGCTTTGCTGGCATTTCTTGCAGCAGCAGGACTGCTGGAAGCAAGCTTTGCCAGGTCAGGCAATGGGTGCTTTTAGAAAAAAGGGAAATGAAGAGGGAAGAGGTTACTTTGAATTCCAGCTGTTTCCCCAGACCAGCTTATAAAACAGCTCCACGTGAGAGAAGGGCAAGGTGGGACGGCGTGGCCACGGGTGGGGGCCCCAAGCTCTGCTGCGCAGCACCACTGCTCCACAGGGTTTTGTAATTTTTGATGTAAAAGAAATTTCATGAAGTTAACTTGGAGTATTCTGATGGGTTTGTAGTGTGGGAATAAGGAGATGGGTTCTCATCTCCCTGCCTCACACATTCCAAGGAAGGTTCAGGTTGGATGTTAGGAAAAAAAATTTCTTCACTGAAGGAGTGGTTTAACACTGGCACAGGCTGCCCAGGGGCTGTGGTGGAGTCCCCATGCCTGGAAGGGTTCAGAAAACCAGTGTGTGGTGTGGTTTAGTCTGCACGGGAGCCAAAGGTTGGACTTGATGATCTCTGGAGGCCTTTTCCAACTTTAATGGTTCAGTGATTCTATAAAAGGAAGAAAAGAAAATTGTAAGTTGAGTTGTAGAGCTCCCTGGTGGAAGGTAATGTTAAGGCAAAGAGCTTAGGAGGGTTCAGAGGATTATTAGATGTTTACAGAAATAATAAAGAAGTTATCACAGTGCTGCCAGGTGGGATATCAGTTTGCCAGAGGAAGAAGCCCTCAAGGTTCCGTGTATGAGCCAGCCTCGTGCTGGGAGGGCTCGGAGAGGTTTCCTCGGGTGTGGGTTGTGGCTGAGAGGCTCCTGCTGTCCTAGTGCGTCTGCAGCTGGTGGGAGTGAGGACCAAATCCCAGATGGAATGGACCGCTGGTGTTCTGCACCGCTTGTGAGCCCTGATTGCTGCTAAAACGTGGTGGGGTTTGCTGTACTGGCACTCACACGGGTGCCATCTGCAGAGGGAACATGAAACACCGGTGGTGAACGGTACAAATTGTTTATCTCTATAAAGAGCCTTTGCTGTCAGCGCTGGGACACAGCTGCTGCCAGCTGGGGCTGGCCAGGGTGGGCATCCCAATTCCTTCCCAGTGCTGAGGGTGCAGTGGGGCTGGGCAGGGATGAGCCACACACCCCAGATATCCCGACTGACAGCTGAGCAAACTTCAGAGCTCACAGCTGAGGGTGATGATGTTGGCTCCGAGGATTAGCACAGCAGGTAGCCGTGCTGGCACAGGGCAGGGTTTGGGCTGAGGGATAAGTACACATTCTTTCATTATTGCAGCTAATAGGAATCTGCCAGGCTCTGAGGCACTGAAAGGCTCACTGGCCACCTGTGAGTTAATCACAAAGATTTGCCTCATTCTGTATTTCAGCTCACTTGGAGCCCGTAATCTAATTTCCAAACAGAGATGAGAAGAGTGAACAATTCATTTTCTGCTTTACATGGCTGTGCTGGTAAACTTTTAATCCTTTTAGAATTACAGTTCCCTGTCACATGGAGGCAACACCACACAGTCCTGTGCATGAGGCTGGAGGCTTTGAATGCACCATTGCTGGATAATAATTAGCCTCAGCAGCCAGGCACAACATGAATCAAAATTAAAGTTATGAATTGTACTCAGTTGTACACAGTAATGATTCCAGTTTGGATAGAAAATCCAAAGTCTGGGGCCAGCCTCAACCTCAGACATCAAGCCCCAATGTTGGTGTCCTCTCCGCATGTGGGACACTGCCGTGCCAGTCCTGTGTCCTGCCAGCTCATTCACCACGTCCCAGGGACAGTGTGGGGCACATCTGACTTCAATCTTCATGGCTTTATTGTGGATGTTCAGATTATGAGTGGGGCTCTCTGCTGAACTGAGCTGGAGGTGCTGGATCAGCTGTGAGCCTGGTGCTCATTCCTGCTGCTGTGTTTAGGATGTGCTCAGCCTCTGAGACAGCTTCTCCTTCACAACAAAACCACCCCGAGCTGCAGCTCTGCTGTTCTCACCATGGACAGCCCAGCTGGTGTGTCCTGAAGGTGAGCACTGCTCGTGGTGATGTGCAAAAGCACTTTCTCAGGGTCTTTTTAGTGGCCTGTGTGGGCAGGGCACAGATGGTCCACGGCTCTGGGGTGAAGCACTTCAGTCGGAGCTTCCCTGAAGACAACATCTCTGTCAGGAGGAAAGAGTGGCTCACAAGGACCATCACACTGACTTTGTACCTTTGCTGGGATTTTGCTTCCAGGTGCCAAGAAATTCAGACAATTTGCAAAGATCTGGGTGTTACTGCACACATATAATGAACACAGTTAATATGACGCTTCGTTGACCAGAAACAATAAAATCTCATTTCTGCCCTTGTTGCTACAGTCCAGACCAGAAGAATCCTTCCTGGGCATTTGGAGCTTACATTGGACAAGCCCTGGCACAGCTGCCCAGGGCAGTGGTGGAGTCACCACCCCTGGAGGGAGTTAAAAGATGTGCAGATCTGCCATGTGGGGATGTGGGTTAGCAGTGGCCTTGGCAGCGCTGGACTCAATGATCTTGGAGTGTTTTCCCAACACTAATGACTCCATAATTCTCTGACATCAGTCTTTTTCTCTGCAGCACTGGAAACACGAGGAAATTAGTGCCAAGCATGAAAGCAGTGTAAAGTGACCCCCATGAGGGAGCAGGGATGTGAAAGCCCAGCAAAGTTTCCTTGTAGACACCAATGAGCTGAAATAGTTGTAATTAAAAATGGGAATTCTCATGGTTGTGCCGAGCTTCATCTTAGTGTTAGCAAGTATTATTAAGCTCTCTACTTATATTGGCATCATGCCTTTAAAATCAGAAAGTCTTTGGCTGTAAAGAGCAAATTCACGAAGGAGCCAGGGCTGTGTGGCTGGTGAGCTGGGGGTGTGACACCTCTCAGGGGGAATGGATGTGTTATTTTGCTGTATAAACAGATCACACACATCTTTGTGGTCCCTGGTATATTAAACTGAGCCGTCAGGTTACATTTGAGCAGTGTTCATAGGGTTATATCTTTCAAGCTGCTTTTGAAAGCTGGTTTTGTTCAAGCTCGTTCAAGTAATCCTGTCACACACAAGTGGGATGAGCAGATGTCATGGGCATTTCAGGGAATATTGTGGATCTGTAGCCAAGGCAAATCAATGGTAAGGAAGGGGGGGGGGGGGGCGATGGAGGAACTCAAGTTATTTTCCTCCCTTTGTCCTCTGGTGGGGTTAAGCCTGTGCTGAGGTGATGTTCCTGCTGATAGTTGGAGAAAATGATCCAGCCTTGCTGTCTTTTCTGGTTTTAATTGGTTATTGTCTTGTACTGTCACCTCATTTACTCTGGGCAGGTTTGAAACGCCCTCCCACCCTTCTGCTCTGTCCTCTTGGGGATCACAGGATGTTCCTGTGACAGCCAGGAGAGGAGAGGGAAGCAGAGAGAGACTTTGGACAAGACTTTGGGATGGAGGGACAGGACACAGGGAATGGCTTCCCACTGCCAGGGGGCAGGGATGGATGGGACATTGGGCAGGAATTGTTCCCTGGCAGGGTGGGCAGGCCCTGGCACAGGGTGCCCAGAGCAGCTGTGGCTGCCCCTGGATCCCTGGCAGTGCCCAAGGCCAGGCTGGACACTGGGGCTGGAGCAGCCTGGGACAGTGGGAGGTGTCCCTGCCATGGCAGGGATGGCACTGGATGGGCTTTAAGGTCCCTCCCAACCCATTCTGGGATTCTATAACTCTTGAGATTTAGGTGCATAACAAGCCCCCGGTTTTTGCCACAATTCTGGAGAGTCGGGGCAGAAACCCTCAGATGTTTGGATCTAAGACAGTCTTTGAGCAGAGATCAGGAGCAGAGCTCATGGTTGGGCAGGTGGGATTTGTACCCTGGCTCCAAGCTTTGTGCTGGTGCCAGAGGGGAGGGAAGCACAGCCTGGCCTCACCGGGGCTCTCTGTGTGTCTGGGTGTGTTTTAAAAGCGTTGTCAAGACCTACACGTCTGTGACAAAAATGCAGAATTGAAACAGAGAGGTGAAACTCTTTGATCACAAATGCATTATTAGTAAAGAATGTTCCCCGGTGACACTGTCAGCATCACTTCCCACCTGGGAAGTTTTCCAGCCCATTTGGAGCCCCTTCAGTCGTCCCTCAGGACCTGGCTGTGGAATACTTTGGGGCTGTGTAGTTAATGATGTTGTTTATTGATTCCCAGCTGGATGGGTTAGGAAGTCAAGAGATTTTATTGGAAATAAACCTTTGGCTGTGTGTGTTGAAGCAGGATTGAGTTCTTGCAGGGTCTGTGAGGGTGTTACACCTGTCTGCAGCTCCTTCCTACTTACTGAAGTACCAGGATTCCTGACAGACAGGGGTGTTTGGATATTCCTTTCTTCACTTCCTTCTGGGAAGCTTTACCCCATTCCTGCGTACTAGATCAAGGGGTGCTTTTTAAAAACAATGAAATAAGTGCTGTCAAATGCTCCCAGTGCACAGCTCTAGGAGTTACATTTATGGAGTATGTTCTGTGTAACAGCTGGATGAAATAAATGGTTTCATGGGCAGTATTGGAGCACTGTGCACTCTCAGATCAAGGCCAAAAGCAGCTCATTGACTGAAGAATTGTCAACATCTTGTGCAATCCCACTAAGTGCTTCTTTTCATTGATCTGCGACTTCGTTGTTGACAATTAAATCCCTTTCAGTGCAAAGGATAAACATTTTTAACAGGAGGTAGCAAAATCTTTTGTCCTGAATGATTTTCTTCCCTGTTTTATAATTAAGTACAAAGTGTGTCACCAGCCTTGCTGTTCACTTGTGCTAAATACCTGCTCAGTGTGGAGTAATTGCTACCAGCAGATGACAGAGCTGCAAGGGACTGTGCTTTCGAAGGCATGTTCTTCATTTGCATAATCAAATGCTTTGTTAGTGTCCTTGGAAATTAGGATGAAAGATGACTGTGTGCTAAAAATGAGAAATTGTTTTTAGCAAATTATGTGTATCCAGTACAACAGCTGAGCTGCTCTGGGGCCTGTTTGATGCGTGTTGGCTGCTGCACCCAGAGCCTCGTCCCTCCTGGCAGAAACAGCCCCTGGCACCTGCCTCTCCCTATCCAGACACTGCACTGACCAACGTCTCATCAATATGAAATGGACAATCAGGGCTGCAATCTGATGAATTATTTCAAGCCTTGTACGGTGCTTGTGAAGAGCTGCTGGTCTGTGGGCTTGATCTGTCCTGCATTCCAGGACTCCAGAGGTTGTGGCAGTTTGTGCCAACTTCCCTCTTATCCGTGGTAAAGCTGGAGAAAATGAGTTTGAAAGATCTGGGTTTTTGTCTTGCATTAAGAAGTTTGGAGAAAACTTGAGTTTGGCAGATCCAGTGTTGTCAAGAATTCAACTTACCAAAGCAGTGAAAGAAAATTAGGACTATTTTTAAATTAAATTATGCAATAAAATATTTATTTGGTGAATGCTCAGTCCCAAAGAGGATGCTGCAGAACACTGAAAACTCCTGTAATTTTCTCGCTTGTGCAGTAAGGACTTTGAGCTTAATCCTAAACTTTCCTCTCAGGAAAGTGGAATATTTAGTGCTGGTTCTGAGTTGATCTCTGAAATTGCCTGAGGCCAGGTGTGGAGAGGCTGAATCTGAATGCAGGCAGGAGGAATGACAGGATTTGGTGCAGCCTTCTTTCTGGATGACGCTCCAGACCTGGCTGTCTCACACCTGGACATGGAAAAGTTGGATGATTTTATGTTTGGTAAACAAGTTGGCCGCTGTAAGTTTGACATGGTCCTGCAGAGGTGTCCCTAAGGGGGTTTCATTCCCCAGGGTCTGGAGTGCCCAGGACACTCAGGACTGGCCGGGCTGGGGGTGGCCATGGCACACCCTGTGCTGGCTCTTGGCACCCTCTGTGCTCTTCGGTGCTCCCCGACATGCTGAACCCATCTGCAAACATCTTGGCCAGGCACAGCGAGAGGGTTCTGCAGTGATGGTTCTCTGGGAATCATCCGGCAAATTCCAACAGTGCCTTTTTGTCAGTGGAGAACCCCTGCGCTGTTCCTGTGGCTGTGATGTTCCCAACTGGCCACCTCTGGCCAAACTTTAACTCTTTGGGACCACCCAGATGGGAGCCGGAATGCAGAGTTCAGGTCAGATTTTAGTGGTTTGCATGGTAGGAAGAGAGAGAGTGATGGAAAGATGCATGTTGCCTGTGTTTGTTTTACAAATCCGTGTCTCCAGAGGGAAGTGTTTGCTGGTTCTCCCAGCTACAGAGTCTCTGGGGGTCACCTGAGTCACCTGGGTTACCTACAGGTGTCCCCAGGGTGGCCTTGGCTGCTCCCTGGTGTGATGGAGCCAAGCCAGTGATAGTCACATACACAGCAGGGTGACGTGGAGGAGACTGGAGTTCTGTGTCTTGAGTTTGTGTGCTTGACTGATAAACAGAGGAATTTGAGATTAAAGGCTAATCAAAGGGCACAGGAATGGAAGACAGTGAAAGCTGCATTTCCTCTCTGGGAAATGCGAATGTTCCTCAGTCCTCAGCATCAAATTCTGGCTTTATTCCTTTTTTACTGGAAGACTGGCTGTTGGTGGATGCAGTATCAACCCAGTGGAAAAAGGGGAGCCTGTGTCAGCATGGAAGTTACATCACAGTCACTGCCCTCCTGAATCCCAGTGCAGTAATTCCGCTTTATGCAAAGCAGGGTGTGGAGACAGCCAGCAAATGAAGTTAGCTTTGTCCTTGCTTAGCTGGTGGGTGGAGATGAATTCCTCCGGTGATAAACAATCTCAGAAAGTTGGGTTGTCTGTGTCATAGTGACATTAAGGGCTTTTTTCCTCCAGAGTTCTTGCACTGAGGCAGTCAGTCAGGGTAGGAAAAGAGCAATCTCGTCTGTGTGACCTTGAAGTGCTGTTGATGAGGACTGGAGCCCTTCTCATGAAACCTGTGATTGGTGACGTTTATCACTGAGGGGGGATTTCAACTCCCCTATAGATGGGCCTGAGGATTGGTTCTGATTTATACACCATGGTTCTCAGCAGGCAGGGCTGTGTGTGCTGGGACTCCTGCACAGCTGGGGCTCACTGTGGTGTCACACAGGAGAGGCAGAACCCACGGGCATGGCTGGTGGGAGGCTGGGAATAACATTTATTTTACTGCAAGCAGCATCTTCCAAGTGCAGACTCCCAGGGATGGTGCTCGGGGGCTGTGCAATGGGGATGTGAGCAGCAGCAGGAAACACCCAGGAGACGGTGGCATTCCCAGCCCTTTCCTCCTGGGGAGGAGGGGCAGATCCCCAGCACTGCGCTGTGCTGAATAAATGTGACACATGAGAGAGGCTAAAAATACCAAAGGAAAGGATTTAATGAATGCATTGAGTGCAAGGTGTTCCCTGCAGATTTGGAAATATCATCTCTGCAGGATTTCCAGACCACCAGCTGGAGTCATGTAGTAGGGCATTGCTAGGGACAAGCCAGAGTCGTCAATGCCATTGTGTAAAAAACCCCAAAAACTTGTAACTCCTACACCCACGAGGACTGGGAACATAAATCCACCTATTCCTGAACAAACTTTGCTCCCAAAGTCGGAGTTGCTCCATTCCAAACAAATGTTGTTCATTTCTCTCCTCCTTGGGGACCTGCCTTAACACACGTGGATCACGCTCTTACTTTTAATAATGTTTGATCAAAGAGGATTGATCCACAGAGTTAATGCAAGCAAAGTTCCCTTTACCTAGAACCTGCAGTTTATTGCAGTGAGATAGAACCTCGGGCATATGGCAGAGTAATTGTTTTTGTCCCTCTGGAGTCCCTCTCTTGCCCCCATAATTGTCCAGTCCAAGTTGTTACAGATATTCCAGGAGTGATTAAAGAAGGCCCTCATCAAATGAGCCTGTTTACCTCTTCCCACTATTTCTTGCTTCCTTTTTCTCCTCTTTACCTCCCTTATGCCTCCCTTTATCCCTTTTTTCCCCATCTCCTGTCTACAACCCATGAAGATCCTCTGCTTTCCCAGGCTGTGTACCCTTGCAGTAGGCCTGTAAAACAGTGAGCAGGTACCTGGTGTGGTTTATTTTTGATCTGTTAATGACATTAAACCCAAATGATGCCATTTTTGTCACACATGGCCGCCAGGCTGCCTCCAGGGATGTGATGGTTGGTAAACATGTGCACCAGTTCACTCCCATCCTCTGAATTTCACTCCTTTACTTCGGGGTTTGCACAAAGGAGCTGCCAGCAGTTTTCTCTGAATGGATATTGTGTCATTATGCATTTAGTCATTTTACCCCTTCAAACTAGCAGAAGGAGGAGTAAAGGTTTCTTGTCTTGGGGTTATTTAGAACACTGGACACTTCTATTCTAAGCTTGTCCCAAGCCCCTTCAAACCTCACGTTTCCCTTGGGCTGTGTTTCTGTAGTTGCTGAAGGTGTAAGTCCAGCTGTTCCAAGTTGTTGTGCAATATGGCCCTAAATGGGTTCTGATCCCCCACCTCCAAGGCAGCACCTTTCCCAGTCTTGGGTCAGCAACATTCCCCTGGATTTGTTCCAAGGGGTGCTGTGGATCAGATCCACCCTGGCAGAAGGTTTGGGGAGTGGTTCCAGTGGAAAATTGCTGTGGAGCCCCAGTGAGCAAAGCTCCAATGTAAGGATTTTAAAATTATAATTATATTCATTAATATTAAAGAGTTGGGAAATAGAAGTAAGTCACTCCATGATCAGCCAAACCAAAAAAGCCAGGGTTGCTGCTAGTGTGTGCTTTAAAGTTCAGATCTTGTGTCATGGGGAAGAGTGTGGAGCCCCAGGAGCAGCCGAGGGAGCTGGGCAAGGGGCTGAGCCTGGAGAAAAGGAGGCTCAGGAGGGACCTTGTGGCTCTGCACAACTCCCTGACAGGAGGGGACAGCCAGGGGGTCGGGCTCTGCTCCCAGGGAACAGGGACAGGAGGAGAGGGAACGGCCAGCTGGCCAGGGGAGGCTCAGGTTGGACAGCAGCAGGAATTTCCCCATGGAAAGGGCGGTCAGTCCCTGGCACAGCTGCCCAGGACAGTGGTGCAGTCAGCAGCGCTGGAAGTGTTCAAAAAGCGTGTGCATGTGGTACTTGAGGCCATGATTTAGTGGTGGACATGGTGAGGGATTGAACTTGGTGGTCTTTTTCTTTTGCAGCCTTGACCATTCTGTGGGAAGCACAGAGCTCAGGTGGTGCTGGCTCCCTCGGTGGGTCAGTTCCCTCCGTTTGTCCCCTCAGTGGGGGAGTGATGATGAGTAACAACGATGGAGAACAGGAGCGCTAAACAGGGTCTGTCTCCTCTGCCACGTGTTTTATTTTGAGGAGAGTTACTGGGGCAGATGGATTTGATTCAGTTTGTCATTTGCCTGGATGGCTCTTGATGGAAACAAACTGGAGCTGCCCGAGTGCGAGTGGCCCACAGTGGCTTTGGGTTGGCCTGTCTGTCTCACGATTAACCGTTTTCTCTCTCTGTTGTTGTTGTTGTTGCAGATAAAGAGGTGGGAGTTGGCGCACTTGCTGACAATGACGACCCTGGTGCTAGGGGCCCAGCTGTCCCCAAAATATCAGGACTAGAAAGGAGCCAAGAGAAGAGCCAGGACAGCAGCAAAGACCCAATACTTGAGCCCGTGGTGCCTAAAGACCCCCGTCCTCAGGTGACGCCGCCGCCGCTGGAGCCGCCGCCCGAGGGCCGCTGCCCCAGCCCCGCGCTCGCCCCGCGCCCGGAGGCTCCTGCCCCACAGCCTGCCCCGGCCGTGCCAGCGCCCCCAGCCCCCGAGGAGCCCGGCCAGCCCTGCAGCCAGCCGTGCAGCCAGCCGTGCAGCCAGCCGTGCAGCCAGCCCTGCGGCCAGCCCCCCGGCGGCCAGCACCCGCCGCGGCCGCAGTCGCCGCTGGCCCCGGCACACCCGGCCCTGCCCGCCGTGCAGCCCCATCCCCAGAGCCTCTCGCAGCCACTCTCTGCCTACAACAGCAGCAGCTTGAGCCTCAACAGCTTAAGGTGGGTACATGGACAGGGGTCTGGGCTGCTGGGCTGAGCCTGGAGGGGGGCTGGATAAAGAAGTGACAGCCCAGCCCAGCCCAGCCCTGGGAAATAAAGGGCACTTGGTGCACTTAACCTCGATTCCTCCCCTGAGATGAGCCGGGGTCACTCTCTGTGACCCAGTGAGCCCATAAACTCTGGGTATTTTAAGTTCCTTTGCTTTGGATTTTTTTTCCCTGCCGTAGTTGGGTTTTTGGAGGGAATTTTGCACAGTATAGATCAGGGGAAGAAAAGCCCAATTCCTGCACTGGGCTGCGCTCTGAAGACTGACAGTTTTGCCCTCCCATCCCTGTAAATATCTGATATATCCAAGCACTGCCATGCCCCAGGGCCGGAAGCCCAGGAGCCCCTCGATCAAGCTCCAGCTGGTGACAGCCCAGCACCAGCAGTCACACACCAGGCCCTTCACAGCTCCATGTTTTCCTGCACTGCTGACACCTTGCCAGGCTTCAGTGTTCTTCTCTCACCTGGCCACGGTGAGATCAGCTTCACCTTTTATCTGTGGATAACAAAGATGAGCAGTGAGATTAAACACCACCTGCACAGGAATCTGTGATGTCCCTCTGAGTCAGGGACCTCAGGTTCCCCGACTGTAAGCCGGGTTGCCATTCTCCAAATCTGAGCTCCCAGCAGGCAGATGTGACCTTCAAGACCTGGGGAAGCAGCGCTGTGGTTGCTTCATGGTTTGACTAAAGACTGGGAGGTGTTTAAGACCTGGATTTATTTTTAACTAAGCTGGTACTGCTTGTCTTTAACAGTCACTGCAATAGAAGCGTGTTGCTATTTGAAATAAAGACAAGGAGAATTAGGCCTTCCATGAATGTATTTTAAATACTCCTTAGTAGAAAATGAAACCTGAAAAATTGCGGCCAGTGTAATCACAAATACTCTTTTGTTGACTCCTCTTATTTTATTGTGGGGGTAGAGAGGGGCATTATCTGTACAAGAAGCACAAATCTGTTGTTGCCTTCTCAACTTCATTTCACATTTTCTGCAGTCTTTCATCGTAGTAATTCACAGCAAAAAAAAAAAAAATATTAATGCATTGATTTTGAGCTTCATTTGCCTGAAAACATAAACCAGGAGCAGTCGTGTAGAAAAGACCTGATAATTATACAATGAATGCACAGGGCTGATTACTCCTTTGTGTGTCACCCCTATGCTATTGTGGGACAATACCAACCTCTTGCAGTGAGGGAGAACACAGCTCAGGTGTGCAGGGACCACGAGAAGTGAAGGATAACAGAGCAGGTGCGGCAGGTGTTGGAGAAAGGGGTATCCCAGCGGTAGGACTGGAAATGGTAACTGGGATTTGTAACACGCGCTACACCCGTGCTGTTTGATGCGAGGGGCTGCTGAGGTTGTGCTGGTGTGTGTGCTGGGGCTTTTCTCTCTCCGTATGAGCCCCTGATGGCTTCTCCTCTCGTCCACAGCAGCAGCAGGAGCAGCACTCCTGCCAAGACTCAGGCGCCTCCCCCGCACATCTCGCACCACCCGTCGGCGTCGCCGTTCCCGCTGTCCCTGGCCAGCCACAGCCCCCTGCACAGCTTCCCGCCCGCCCTGCAGCCCCCCGCACACCCACACCACCCCAATATGTTTGCCCCTCCCACGGCTCTGCCCCCGCCACCCCCGCTGACGTCAGGGACGCTGCAGGTTCCAGGACACCCAGCTGGTAGCACTTACTCAGGTAAGAGTCCCGTGTGGGACGCCCCCAACTCTGGGGTTGGTCAGGATAACTGGGGTTTTTTGGTGGGGAGAGGCTGTACTCACTGCTGGACAAAGCGACAGCAACGCCAGACAAATACCTGAACATGGCCAGGGACCTTCCCTCTGCCCTGGGAGTGACTGCTTTTGGAAGGTGACGGTTTTCCCAAGTTTGTTTTGTTCAACCCACGGTAAAATCCCAGCAGAGTTCATGATGTGCCCACACAGAATCTGTCATCCCTACAGCAAAGTTCTTCATACAGTTGTGGTCTGTGCCCAGCAGAGCTTCCCTGGCTGCAGGGAGGGTCTCTGCGGGCTGAGCTCACAGCAGTGCTGAGCTCGGGTGTGTTCAGAAGGTTTGGGTTGGAGGGACCTTGAATCCCGTCCAGTGCCACCCGTGCCATGGGCAGGGACACCTCCCACTGTCCCAGGCTGCTCCAGCCCCAGTGTCCAGCCTGGCCTTGGGCACTGCCAGGGATCCAGGGGCAGCCACAGCTGCTCTGGACACCCTGTGCCAGGGTCTCCCCAGGTCACTGATGGGAAGAAATTGTAGCATTTGTGTAACATCATTTTATGTCCATGCACCAGAGTGAGCAACAGCCACTTGTTTGGTCACTCCAGCTTGCTCATCCACCCTCACCTATTTCGGACTGTGTCCATGCCCATAAATGCTCAGAGGACTGAAAACAGGCTTGGTGAGAGGGGAGATGGAAACTTCATACTGTATCAGACCTTTGAGATCTGAGGGAAGACTTGAGGGAGCTTTCCTGTCCTGTACTGTGTCATGGTTTGTCACTGGGAGGTTTTAAATACAGTGTCGCTACCACAGACAGCAAAAGAAGTGACACAAGGCCTGGAAACCCCCCCAGCTCGGGGGAGAGGGGTGTGTGTTGTTTTATTGTTTGTTTTCCCCGTACTCGGCACTGGTGAGGCCACACCTCAAGTGCTGGGTCCAGTTCTGGGCCCCCAATTTAGGAAGGACACGGAGGGGCTGGAGCGTGTCCAGAGAAGGGCAGCGGGGCTGGTGAGGGGTCTGGAGCACAAGTCCTGTGAGGAGTGGCTGAGGGAGCTGGGGATGTTTCTCCTGGAGAGGAGGAGGCTCAGGGGAGACCTCATCACTCCCTACACCTCCCTGGCAGGAGGGTGCCGCCAGCTGGGGTCAGGCTCTGCTCCCAGGGAACAGCAACAGGATGAGAGGACACAGCCTTGAGCTGCACCAGGGCAAGTTTAGGCTGGACATTAGAAAACAAATCTTCACAGAAAGAGTGGTGGAGCATTGGAATGGGCTGCCCAGGGAGGAGGTGGAGTCACTGTCCCTGGAGGCTGGATGTGGCACTCAGTGCCATGGTCTGGGTGACAAGGTGGTGTTAGGCCATGGGTTGGGCTGGATGATCTCCGGAGTCTTTTCTAATCTCCTTAATGCCATGATTCCGTGGTTGTGTGTTTCAGAGCAAGACCTCCTGCGCCAGGAGCTGAACACGCGGTTCCTGGCCTCGCAGAGCGCCGACCGCGGCGCCTCGCTGGGCCCGCCGCCCTACCTGAGGACAGAGTTCCACCAGCACCAGCACCAGCACCAGCACACACACCAACACACCCACCAGCACACCTTCACGCCCTTCCCCCACGCCATCCCTCCCACTGCCATCATGCCGACGCCAGCACCGCCCATGGTGCGTACCACAGGCAGAAATGTGAGGATAAGTAGAGCACAACTCTATTCTTTATTACAAAAGTGTTGTGGGGAAGGGCTTCTGTGCTGCCCTGGGGTGTCCCTTTGTCAGTGTGAGGTTCAGGTGGCAGCACAGGACTGAGGGATGAGTCTCTGGCCAGTCCTGCTTGGAGTGTTCACACTGGGGCCTTCTCCTTTGTCCTGTCCCAAAAAGATCTTGATTGACTTTGAAGGAAGAAAAAATCCCAAACAGTTTCATTGGAAGCTTATTTCCTGCGTATTTTTTCCTCTCTGTTGGTTGCCAAATAATAGAGAAGTTGTATTCTATTTTGCCAACAGAAGTAAAGCAAGAAAATATAAAGTAACTAGTTTGTGCTTTGATCCCTTTGCAGTTTGACAAATATCCTACAAAAGTTGACCCCTTCTACCGTCACAGTGTGAGTTTTATTGCTCTGTTTCCAACTGACTTCACTGCTTTTCTGTGGTGGGTTGGGATCACCACTCAATCAATGGCACAGTGTCAAATCTCTCCCTAATCATCACTCCAGGATTTACCATTATCGTCCTTGGTTGCTTTGGCTTTTGAAGGCTTGTATTCATGGTGCTTGTTTCTGATAAAGATGCAGTATCAGCTTTTCCAATCAAAAGATCTCTTGCTCACACACCATTTGGAGCCAGGTTTGATGTGAAAAGATGAGACAGAAGAGCTGACTGTTCCATGAAGCAGCAGAGAGCAGTGGTTCCATCACGGTGTTTCAGTTGTGCCACAAACCCTTGGGCTGATATTTTTGCTAAGGAACTTGAAACGAACTGACAAACTATCATACAAATCCTTCAGGGATAGATAATCTAATAGTTTTCCCAATCTATCATATTTTGTTTGATAAAATCTGAAAACCTGTCTTATTATTCAGATTTCAAAGGCTCATCTGATCCACTGGGCTTGTTATGTTTTGAAAGCTCTGTTTGATGACAGCGACATGAATCCAGCTATGCACTAGATGTGTTTACCTAAGCTACCAAAAATGTTACTTACGGAGATGAACTGATTTTTCAAATTCCAGTTAAATGTAAAGCTTCTGCTCCTAGGGGTTTGAATCCACTGATTGATTTGCTGCTGAACTCTGGGTTGTATTTTCTTCATCCTATTGGCAGAGGCAGGTGTCTGGCAAGAGTTTCTTGATCCAAGAGCAATATTTTGATGAGAGAAGGAGTACTGCATCAGCACTCAGAAATCTGCAGAGCATTTGGCTTTATGTGTTGGTTTTGCTTAGAAGTGGAACTGGGCAAAAAGAACTGGTTAAGACAATGGCATCTGGATTAAACACAACCCCTGCTCACAGCCTGTCCTGCCCCTGGACAGTCCTGTCCATGTCTGCCACCTCAGTTGAGTAGCTGGGGTGCTGTTTGCAGGCTCAGAGCTCCAGGAGCACTGGGCAAACATTCCCACTTCCACTCCAAAGGGCACTGCTGCTCAACTGCACCAGTGTTAAATTGCACTTTGATTTGCTGAGCTTCACACGGGTTCAGGAGATAGATTGTCATCAGTGTGGCCTGTGGATCCCAGCAGGAACACAGAATTGGGAGGTAGTACATGGATTTTAGAGAAATCAAGCACAGAAGTTGGCAGGGTAGGATAGGAAGCCCTGCAGAAGTCTCCAGCTGTATCTGCTGTTCTAATTCAGTCATATAATCTCAGAAATCTGGGAGTTACCTGGATTGCAAAGGCTGTGACCTCACCCCCTTTAAGGTCAGGAAAGCTCCATGCCGTGCTCCCTTAGCCAGGGAGCCGTGCTGGGGCCAGGGCAGGAATCTGGTCCCTCCTGCCTTCCCTGCAGAAAGATTACTTGTCCTTGGGAGGGGGCTGCCACATGGTCACTGTGGGACACTGAGCAGCCTCTCTCAGGGGATGCCTGTGGTGTGTGCACTGGGCTAACAGACTGTCTGTGACCCCAGCCAGGCCAGCCCAGTGTCCCCTGGTCCCACCCCTGGCACTGGGCAGGGCACAGGGAATGGGAGCTGCCCCTTAGCTGGGCTGGGGGCACACCCACAGGGCAGCAGAAATGCAAATACTGTCAGAATGTGGCACTTGCACAGAGCTGTTCCTAGGGACAGCAGCTTCCACTGTAGATCCACACCTGGAACTCAGATACCTTAAAGTTGGCAGTAAGTGTGGGTGAACTTTGTAGGAGAACAGGGCCTGCTGAGACTTAAAATCCACCTACTTTGGAGCAGGCAGTGAAGCTCACAGAGAAGCTAATGTTGAGTTTTAAATCAGTGCTGTTCCTTCTCTTTCAGCATAGTGAGGCTTTGCTTTTACCTGCAGCTGCTGCCAAGTCTAGTTTAGCATCACAGAGACCTGGCCAAGGGAAGCTGGGGTTACTGCATGTTTCCCCAGGGAAAAGCTAGAAGGGAAAACCGCTGCTCAAAAGAGAAGGAATACTTGGGAAGAAGGAAGCACTTGACTAGGAAAGGTGGATTCTGAAAGCTGAAGGAATTTAACTGATACAATTTAATCATGGAGATAAACTATTTATATTTTATTAATAATTCTGACCTTGAGGAAAGGTCACATTTGATTAACTTACTACTTGTTATAAAACTGAGGAAAGAATTCCTTATTATTAGTCATAGCCAACAGAATACAAATGTTACATCTTTTCCCATCACTTAGAATTAGTCCATTACACAGAGAATTAAAGACAGAAGACACTGGAGAATTTAAAGCACATTTTACTCATTAAAAGTTATTGTAAATGAGGAAAAATGTCTCTTAATGGTTTCCCAAATGCCTACAGTTCAGTATCAACTAATCTCGAAATGTTTTCTGCACCACTGGCTGGAGCAGGTCCAAATTAAATAGAATTAAAAAACAACAGCAGCAACATGAACGGAGGCTCAATACCAGGCTTTTAAACTGAGAGAATCTGATCCCTCTGAAATGTTTTGTCAGCTTTCAGTAAATACAATATGGATAAATGACCTTGCAAGATAGGCTAGTGGGAGAAAAAAATGATGAAGAAAAGCATATGTTTACGCCTGGCATATCCAAATCCATCACAGCTTTGTGGTAGTGATTTACTCCGGGATGGGATTTGCTCAGTGCTTTCCCACCCCTCATGTCCAGTCTTTGACTTTGCCCAGTCCTGCTTCTGTTCAATTGGCCATTAACTCATTTATTTTGATCTTAAAAGTAGCACACAGTAGTTTGACTTTGCTCAGCCATGGTCAGAGGGGAACTGCTCTCAGCCAGAGAAACCTGTTAGGTTTTTGGGTGGCAATTCCAGTGGAGCTGGCAGCCATCCTCTCTTAGATCCATCCCCTCTGAGATCCAGAGGTTTCATGCTGAGAATGGGTTTGGAGCCTGATGCTTTGAATCCCTGACTCCTGCCAGGAAGCAGTTTGGTGTGTGACAGCAGCATTTTCATAGAACTGGGAGAGTTTTCTGTCACAGCAAGATCCAAAGGTTCACTGGCAGAGCACAGAGACCAGGGGGGCAGGTTGGGATGTGATGGTTTGTCATGGAGTCACAGAGTGGGTTGGGCAGGAAGGGATCTTAAAAACCGTCTCTTCCAGCCCTGCCATGGCAGGGACACCTCCCACTGTCCCAGGCTGCTCCCAGCCCCAGTGTCCAGCCTGGCCTTGGGCACTGCCAGGGATCCAGGGGCAGCCACAGCTGCTCTGGGCACCCTGTGCCAGGGCCTGCCCACCCTCCCAGGGAAGAATTTATTTGTTTAATTTACCTGCTTGTTTCCTTTCTGTTTGTCTGCATTAGCACAGAGCAGCCTCTTGTTTTTTCCCAAATTCCCTTAGGACAGAGCACTGGGGTCAGGGAGGTCAGTGGAGATGGACACGTTTTTGTGCCGAGCAGTCTCTCTTTCTAAAAAAACTCCCATACATTTCTGGGAAGTTCTGCCTTAACATTTTGTTTAAACACTAATCTTTGACAAATCAGACTGTCTGTCTGCTTGTATTAGATGTGGCAGGATATCCTCTCAGACAGGCTAATGAAGTAAGAATTGTGCATATTTTCCTCATTTCCTACAGATACCATTAAAATCCCAACCTACTAATGGAGTTTTAATGATACAATATCCTAGAACTCGTAAAGGTTTTTTCCACTTAAACAGGAGATTTCTGAGTCTCATTCAGCTCAGGATTCTGCCTTTTTTCTTGAAAGGAGTCACAGACTGAAACCGTTTAAAACCTCTCCATTTTAAAAATTAATAATTGAGGGGCAAATGTCTCCCTTATGCTCTGCTGGCCCGAGGCAGGTACAGGTTGCTGGCTGTCTGATTTTGGAACTGCTTTTAAGCTCTAAACCTCATGACATCTGTGAACATCCCATTGACTGCTTTAACTAACATTGTTGCAATGAGATCACTTCAATGCTTCTCAGTTTTCTCCATGTAACATTTTCCTACTGTTCTGCAGGAATGCTCTCTGTGTCCTCCTCAGCTGCCTGTGCTGCTGGTGAGCCAGTGTTGATGTTCTTCTCTTTCTGTTGCAGCTGTTTCACTCCTATCCTCCAGCTGTATCAGGTATTCCTCCCATGATCCCTCCCACCGGCCCCTTTGGCTCGCTGCAAGGAGCTTTCCAACCCAAGGTGAGACAGGAATTTCCTGGTACTGCTCAGATACACCCTGGGAGCCAGGCCAGGGCTGGGGTTAGCATGGGCTTCACATCCTGGAGCAGCTGAGCTCTGACCTACAGCTTCATTCCACAGGGGACAATTGCCTCTTTCCAAATTTGCCACAAAGAGAAGTTAATTCTCATTAGGTTCATATACATCTATGAACATTTTTTTAAAAATTATATAAAGGCATAGTTAACTTTAGAAGCAATATAATTAGATCTGAGATAGCGTGCATTAATGAAAGGTCATGTAATAATCAGGTTTTTAAGAAATGATGCTCATTATTGTTTACTCATTTCCATAATTACCTCCCAGCTCCAGCACAGTGCAGAACACGGATTTGGCTCTCCTCTCATGGGTGATAGCTGGGGGAGACATGTGGCAAGTTCAGGACTTTTCTCTTTTGTTTTTGTGGAGTCACTCTGTATTTGTCAGTGGAGGAAGTCAGTCTGTAGTCTTTGCAGCTAAAGACTGAAATCAGGGGTGGAATTTCTGCAGAGGAGACACCTTCTTCCTTAAATTGGCCCATCCACTCTAATGACTGAATATGTAAATTGCAGTTCATTAGTGGGATTCTTCGTCTGTATGGTAATCAGACTGTTAACAACTCTCTTATTTAATTGTTAGTTATGCTGGAGCTGATTTCTATTTTCTTCATTTTGATATAGGAACAAGCTCTATCTAAATGTTGGGGGTTGGGTTGGGTTTTTTTATTTGTTTGGGGGTTTTGTTCCCCACAAAGCTGTATTTTACTAACTGACTGTTTAGATTCAAATAATGGGAAGGGCTTTAATTTTTTCCAACTGGATGTTTTCCTGATATCCATCCATATTGTGACAGACCCTGTGGATGGAGTTGAGGTCCTTGTGCAGTGATGCTCTGTGTGCTGAGTGTATCACTGATAATCAACAGAGCAGGGGCTGGCTCCTCCAAATGCTGCTTTTGATGCTGTGTCATAAATGTGTTCCTAATCAGGTTTTTCACATCAGAAGATTTTCTAGTTTAAACAGTCACTGTTCCCTCAGTGGTTTTGATTAAAGTAATGGGAAGTTGGTGGACAATCAAAGTGTGGATATGGAGATGATAATACTCATATTACTGAGTGGATTATAATAGTTCTCCTTTCCTTTTTAACAAGTTTGTCTCCATTGCTTAGACAACATAATGATAAAGAACTATTATTTTGCACTTTCTGTTGCTTGGAGGCATTGTTACTGTTGTGCAGCTTATTAATGTTGTCTCTCCTTGTGGAATTTCCAGACTTCCAATCCTATTGATGTTGCAGCCAGACCTGGAACGGTCCCACATACTCTTCTACAGAAGGATCCACGGGTCTGTAAAAATCGTTTTCTTTTTCTCAAGTTAATCTGTTCCTCCTGGAAACCTTGAATGCTAGAGCTGCCATCTTCAGTATGTCCAAATTAACACCCTAAAACCAAAGGTCTCTGAGCTGTTTGATCAGGGAGGGCTGCAGAAGTTCTGTGGGAACATTTAAAACAGCCCCTGTGCAATGGCAGAGCTCTGTCCCTGCTGGCTGCTTTTTCTCCCCAGGCCAGGTAAAGGCATAAAAGTCCAATTCAACATAGAAAATGTACAAGCCTCCCCAAGATTTGTGTTTGTACTCTGTAATTGTTTTTAATGTGGGTAATGACAGCTATTCCCTGGGTTACTGTAGCATTGATTGCCCCAGTGAGATACGGATGCACTTTATTGATCACTTGGTGCCTCTGGATTTCTGAGTTCCAGCGGATGTGAACAGCATTTATTGCCTCAGCACTTTATCTCTCTGCCCAAGGATTGTTGATGTGTTTGAATTCGTAGCCATTATTTCCATGAGGAATTTCACACTCGAATTTTAGCAGAACTGTCAGACAAAAGCACTGAGGAGCTCTCCCTAAAATTCCGGGTTGTGGCATTGATGAACTTCCAGAGCTGTTGTCTTTGTGTTGGACCAAGTTCCAGTACTTGGGGTTGCTCAGCAGTGGAGCTGAGGTTGAGCTTTAAACCAAAAGGAACCACATTTCTGTTTGTTTATCTAAGTGCAGAGATAACCAGAGCCTCCCATCAGGAAGTCATTTAGCTTTATGTTCCCTTTCAGCTGGGAGTGAGTTTCGATTATTTCAAGATGATGCATTGTGCCATCACTGGGTCTGCTAAGTACCTTCTGCACCTATAAATCTCCTTTAGTATTGCATTTCAAAACAGAAAATCCAAAACAAATGAGCAGTACCCAATAAATTGAATTATTTCCCAGCATTTATTGATAAAATATGAGCAAAAAAAGGGGAATAAGAAAATAATCTACTCCAAAAAAAAAAAAACAAAACCAACAGGCCACATCAAAAATAAAAATGAGAAAATTGCATTTTTATATGGGCCCTGTTTACCAACATCTGTTTCAGTGTGAAAATAATTAAGGCAAAGCTCATTTATGCCAGAGAAGAGCTCAGGCAGCAGCGAGGCACGAGGCCATGACCTTGGCTGGTGGGCAGGCACACTGCTGGTGTGCAGGGCATGGCTGACACCCCATCCCAGCCATCCCAGCCCCTCCGTGGGATCGTGGGCCTTGCCGTGAGCTGAGGAGCTCTGAAAGATGAGAGCAGGAGTTAGCCCAGAGGACAGATCTGTGCCTCCATCAGTGCAGTTAACCAGCCATTTCTGCAGCATTAAATCAACAAATTGCTGCTGCTGCCAGGGGCCAGAGCTCCTTGCGAGCCTGGCGGAGCTGTTCATCACCACTCAGGTGCCACAGCCAGGGGGAGGGGACAGCATGGAGATGGAGGCTCAGGACTAATTATTATCCAAAAGGGCTTCATTTGAAAGTAAAATTCTAACATTTTAATTTTGTCTCTTAATGAAGCAATACAGATTTGCTAATTAGAGCAATTGTTTGAGTGACAGGCATGTAACCAAGCTGTCATTTCTTCTTCACAGTTGACAGATCCGTTCAGGCCCATGTTGAGGGTAAGAAATCTTCCTGTGCTCCTTTTTGTCAAGCTTGACTCACTCCCTCCAGGTTGCAGCACAGAATAATTCCAAATAAGAGCTGCCAAGTGTCACCTGGGCAGTTCTGCCCTGCTTTTGGGGAGAGCACAGGCACTCCTGCAGCTCTTGATCACTCGAGGACAAGGCAGAGTTTCACACTTGGAAGTTTTGCTCTTCTCATGCAACCCCTCATGTGAATACTTGAGGTTAAATATTGATGATCCTTCCATCGTGGTTTCCTGAGGCACATCCTAGAGATCCTGGCAGTGATTGCCTGTTAATTCACTGCACTCTGAAAGAGTTTGCTTTATTATTTTACTGTGTGTTTTCAGTCTTATTCAGTGTGGCACGTCGCAACCAGGTATCTCACTGTCCACTGTAGACAGACAATCCACTTCAAACACAAAATATTTTAGAAATAGGGCTTTAAAGATCTGGTCCATCACTCATACAAAAGGGAGTTTTGTTAATTTTTCAGCACATTCAAGAAAAAGATCTAGATTTTGATTTAGTGAACTTGCTAAATCACAGTCAGTTTTTGCAAATTAGCAGAAGGTTTGAGTTTAGGGTAGTATGTCTGTGAGATAAGGTTTATTTTTTATGATTTAATTATTGGTTGATACGCAAATAGAAGGCGGACCGTGTGCCATGGTTTGTGAAAAATTTCATTCACAAGTAGCTTAAGGAGACTCTTAAATTCCTGTGATAATTTTTAAATCTGCAGGATTTTACAGTCATTACTTGTGTAGGTAACTACAGACCCTAAGTAACAAAATCAGAGAAAGTATCTCCTCAAATGAGTCTTTTTCAGACAGTTTCCAGCTGTGCTGGAGATGGAGTACAAGATCACCATGAGGCATAATAAGCACTCAGGTTCCTGCCTCCCCTCTCCTCCCTGTGACGGGGGGGACAGAGAGGATGCAAAGACCCCCCCAAACAGAGTGAACTGAGTGACCTCCAGTGTTGTCAGTACATTTATGAGCTGAAGTTCCAGAGGGACAGGCCAACAATTACATGAGGGAGTCAGATGAATTTTGAAAACCAGAGTGACCTTTTAAACGACTTCCATTTTCATCTTTTGGTGGAAATGCCAATCCTAGCATTTGTGGAAATGACCTGAGTGTGCAGCTGTGAAGAATCCAGCTGTGCAGGGCAGCTGCTGGCTGGGACACAGCTTCACAGCTTTCAGCAGCACAAGCTGCACTGTCAGCCAGTGGCATCAGAGGATTAGGGGAGTGTGTCCAACTGTAGCATTCATGGATAGCCAGATAAGTTCCTTAGCAAGGGACAAGTCTTTTCATTTCTGGTTTTCCAGGAGGATGGAGAGGGAGCCCTTTGCTTTCAGTTGGCTTGGCGTGGGGATCCCCCAGACCAAACCAGGCAGGGCTCAGGGTTTGTTTTCTTCTAGAAATAGAATAAAGCATCAAGGTTTTTGAAAGTTACTGATTCATGTCTTTTTTTTTTTTTTTCCCCAGAAACCTGGCAAGTGGTGTGCTATGCACGTTCACATCGCCTGGCAGATCTACCACCACCAACAGAAAGTCAAGGTCAGTGCCTGGGCAGCCTGGACTGGGGGTGAAGGGCACAGGGCAGAGATCAGAGAGGAAGGGTTGGCTCTCACCTGGGCACTTCTGAGCCATGGCCAGTGCCTCGGTAAAGTAACACACACAGCACTGAGCAGAAGCCTCGTTTCTGAGAGCTGGTATCAGGATAAAAAGCTAAAGGCAGAGTCCCAGCAGAGTGTCTGGGGTGTGCTGGAGCCAGGACAGCAGATCCTGAGCAATAGCTACAGCTTTGTCATTAGGAGGGGTGAAATGGAGGTGAGCTACAAGGTGGCTTTTATTTATTCATTTAAGGCTGAGGACACAAATGTATCAAGTGGGGTTTTTTTCTGGACATGATAGGCATATATATCCTCTTCCTCTCAATGTTCAGGGGCAGGAACATTTCTCCTGTCCCTAGGATGCTTTACCCCGTGTGGCTGCCCAGGCTCCCCTCAGCCTTCCTTCACAGCCCCTCATGGCTGGAGGGTGGCATCTGGATGTGTCGGGGCTGCCCAGGCAGGCGCAGCCTCTCAGGGGACGTTGTGTTACCAGACACTGCCTCACTGCACTGAGGGTTACGGGATGGAAGTCCTGTCAATTATTTTTCAAGCTCTGAGACTTCAAGGGTGAAGGCCTTGGGCAGTTTTCCATTCTTACTGTAACTGAATTTCCATTGCGCATGGACTCTGGGAAAGTTTCTTTCCCTCTATGGTATTTTCACTGTGCTCATCACTTTAAAATCTTGTGTTTCCCCTCAAGTTTTTCAGTAAGTCAGGAATGGTTGCTGTTCTTCACTGCTCGTGCTTCAGGAATCAATAGCTTGTGTTAGAAGCTAAAATTGCCAGGGAATCCTTAGCACTTTGCACTCTGTGTATGCACTCCAATTGTGTAGGGTAGTGGTATAAGAATATGAAGATGTTGAACAGCTATGAAAATCTGCAGCTAATAGAGTTTAAAAATAACCCTTTTAAACAAGGTTGACAGGTTAATTTGCTGCAGTAGGCATATCTCTCTTCTCTGCTTCCTTATGTTTCCCCTGCTAGTGATCTTCATTCATCTTTTCATTATCAAAAAAGACAAGATTATAGACCTAGAGAGTTATATGTCCTTTTTTTTATTTTATTGAAAAGATATTTTCTTGAAATGAAATTATTATTCCCATGCTATCTATGTCCTTTGAATCTTCCTTGATGTGATATTCACAAAGAGGTCAAACCAGTATATTTATAACTCACAGTAAATGCCATTTTCATGCAGCCATTTCTTTTACCTTACACTTTTCTACCTTGCATGTAAAAAAAAAAAAAAAAAAAAAAGGCAAGAATAAAGCCCAGAAGCACATGAAAGGATATTGCTTGAGGTTTTGGGGCTGTGCATGATGATATTTTCAAGAGTAACTGAGAAGTGTGTCTGGTCAGTAAGGAGAGTTGGGGTGTCCCCGGGTACACAGGAATTGTGTCCCCCCTCCTCATGTCACCACAAAGGCTGAATGTCTGCCTGAAGGCTCACACAGGACAATTTCTCCTTCTCCTCACACTCACTCCCGTGGTTGTGAAGGTGCCTTCTCTTCTGCACAAGCTGAAGGTGCTGCCTGAGCACAGAGCAAGGAATCCAATGGGTTGATTTCCAGTTTATGTGTGGTGCCACAGGACTGCTGCCAGTAACAATCTGGCCTAGTAATTGCTTGCAGAGGGCAGCAGCAGGCACTGAAGGAGCAGGCACGATGGGAAGCTTTAAAACACAACCTTCCTGACCTCAGGAAAAATTGCATGCAGCTGTGGATGCTGTTTGGCTGCCTGTGCCTCTGCAGCGAGACCTGGGTAACCTCTGCACACCCCGGGGATTCAGCAGGGCTGCGCAGCAGCTCAGGGCACAGAGCACATTTACACTGCTCCTTACACTGCCCAGTGCTCAGGAGAGGATTTATGCTCCATAATTGGGCCTCTCTCCTTTAGGAAAGGCCTTACAGCCTGATCCCAGAGCGGTGCAGACATTTACATTGATTTTTGGGGGCACCACGCTCAGGTGTTAGACATTTTCTGGAAATACATTAGGAAGGATTAGGAAGGCATCCAGGGGCTGCTCTCCTGGACAGCAGCTGGGGAGAAAAGAAATCTGACTGTTTCCCTGGTACTATTTTCAGGTAAACCAACACATTCAGAAATCTTTTAACACATCCGTGGTATTCCTGTTCTTCTTCAGACAGGGGATTTGTTCATTATTTAGAGCAGCACCATTCGTATGGCTGCAATTAAAGCTTCAGCCAGCTTTTGCTATTCTGAGTAATGCCTGTCAAAGGTTTATACCTTGGTTGTTAAAAAAGAATAAAAAGAGTTCACAGCATAAAAATCTGGCACACAGGCTTCAACTGAGGCATTTATATTTTCTGAACTCCTTTTAACTAATAAAGCACTTCAGTGTTACTTCCTTAAAAGACGTGACCTTCACTTGGCCACCTTTGCCATTTCGGTATTCTTGTAGGCCATTATCTCCAGACACAGATAATGCCTTTGTTTCCCTTTTTTAATTCTTGTTTTCCTTCTTTCTTTCCTTTTTTGTTCTCATGACTACACAGACATGTTTCTAGCCCTTGCAAAACAGCTGCGAGGCACGCACTCGTTAATTTGATCATAACTTTTTAATATGCATATTCATATCATTGTAATAGTCTGTACTCGGGGCTGGCACAGTATTAAATACTGATTTATAAAGCGTAGCCTGCTCCAGAATTACTGTTAAGATCTCCTGGTTCCATGTTACCCATTTATAAATCCTTTCAGCTGCCCTTCACAATTAATCAGCAATCTGCATTTAGGGAGTTCTGGCAGCACAGGTAATTGGGAATTTGGTTTTCTTCCTTCATTCTATAAAACTCCTGAAGCAGGCACCACTGAAATGAGGACGTGGCACGAAGAAGAGCACATCCTTCATCCACTTATCACTCACAATGCAGCTGCCTCAGCAAATTCCCCTCACAAAAGGGAGGCTGCTGACTCTAACACATGTAAATAAAGACATGCAGCACTTTGAGTGTGGAGTGGGAGCTGTCAGAGTGGGACTCAGCCACTCCTGCTCTGCACTCTGGTTCCTCTCAGCCCCTCGTTGCAGCCTGAGAGGCACTGGAGGATGCTTTGCATCCAGCATTTCTTGGTGGCAGCTTTCCCTTGGAAATGAGTGGTTCTGATGTCCTTGTCTGGTCTTTCAACACCCCTGTCCACCTGGGACCGGGACCAAGCTGACCTTCTCATTCATTACTAGGGGACAGATCTGTCCTTACAGCTCAGCAACTGCCTGAGACCTCTTCTGCGAGTTCTGTGTTTGTTGTTGAAGGCAGCTCTGTGCTGAACACCCTGGAGGGGTGGATGTGAGCATATGTGAGAACACTGGTGAAATTAGCAGGAAATATGCAGAGCCTGGGCTTTTCCCTCTTTGCCTTAGATCTCCTTTCCTGGAGAACAGCTGTGCATTTGTGCTTGGGGTCCCGAAAACCAATATTCTTGTTAAAACATCAGTATGAGTGAACTGCTCTACCCACATCATTCTGGAAGTGCCTTTTGCTGTTACCTTTTCAGACAATCTTTTCCAAGTTCTGTTTTCCGTTTCAGAAACAGATGCAGTCTGATCCACACAAGCTGGACTTCGGCCTGAAACCAGAGTTTCTGAGCAGGCCACCAGGCCCCAGCCTTTTTGGAGCCATCCACCACCCCCATGACCTGGCTCGGCCCTCAACTCTCTTCTCCACAGCCAGTGAGTACTGAAAGTGAAATCCCCTTCTTGCTCCTTGCTCATTAAGATGCTAACCCTTGCCATGAATTTCCCATATGCTTTGGCTTATGAACTCTCTGCAAGACATGCCAGGGGTTATTAGTCTATTTGATAAATATTTAAAAATTATTCTGTATGCTTTTATGAAAAGCCCAACCTGCTGAAACACTGCACTGGTAGTGAATGAAGGAACATTTCCTCACGGAGCGATGTCTGATGCGTCACGGAGATGAGATGCTGGAAATAAGCTGTAACTCACATGCATTTCCTTTTTGTTTCTGACCTGAAAACATTCATTCTCCTGCATCCCTTATCCTCTAACTGGGTATTTCTGTTTGGAAAAGCAGCTGCTCTTTGCATAGGATCCTGTGAGCCCCACACAGGGCACAGCACTGTCAGCTCAGTGAGCTGTAAACCAAGGGACAGCCCAGAGCACAGCCAGTCCCTCTGTGAGCCTTGGCTGGGAATTGACCCCTTTTGCTTTGTTTTGGCAGGTGGGGGGCATCCAGCCGGGACCCCTTTTGGCCCACCACCCCACCACAGCAACTTCCTCAACCCAGCTGCTCACTTAGGTACGTCCTCTCAGCTCCTGGGGAATCCAGCTCAGACACTGACCACTGAGGAATGACAGACGTCCTGTGTGGAGACGCTCTGAGTGTTCTGCTAATTAATCATTGCAAAGGGCACATTTCAGCAGTTTACTTTTAGTCTTTACCCAGGTGGAAGTTGTAAATACACAAAGTGTATTTACAACAAAGAAAAGTGTCCCTGAGTGTGTCTTAAAATACTTCTGGACCTTAGAGAAGCAGAGTGTCAGGGCTGGCTGGGTTTCATTGGAGTTATGCTTAAAACCAGTCCAAAAAATGCCTTAAGGGCAAGGCTTTGGATGGCAGAGATTTCTTTTCCTAACTCCTACTTAGATATCTGTTTTTCCATTAAAGTGAATAGGAACCATAGCTTTAAAATCTTGTGATCTGGCTTCACGCGTCAGTTAGTGAAAATTAGTGAATACACATTTAAACCAGAACTGCTTAAGTTACCAGATGTTTTTATTTCCTTTCTAACTTACTGCTTTTGTAATAAGGTGATCTACTCCTTATGGGAGCATCCAAGACCAAGACTTTAAATTGGCATTTTATTTTGCATGGGGAAGGATTTGGGAGGGTCACCAAACTGGGACAGCCAACAGACAATGCAGGTTTATCATTCTGCACTTCACTGCCCATGGAAAATGCTGGCTTTGAGCTTCTTTTTCTCTGTGCTCGTATTTATCAGAAGTGACTTCATCAAAATTGTTAGACTGCTCCAAAATAAAGTGAGAATTTGCTTTATATGATTTTCCTGTTGCCTGTATGCATTAAGTAAAAAACCTGTTCCAGCATTTTTCAGTCCATACTAGTTTTTTTTGTGTAGTATTAGCAATAAACACCAAGGCAATCACAGAATGCTCAGGCCAGCATGACATATCAGTGGAACAGGACATTTTATTTGGCTCTGGTTGAAGAGACATGGCCTGAAGGGGTTTGGAGCACAGTTGGTAGATGATGGTAGTGTGACTAGCAAGGGACATTTCCTGAGGAAAGAAATAAAAGGAAGTAAAACTGGAGATGTTTGAAGGTTTCAAATGAAGTATCATGTCCATTTTAACATCTGAATTTTTTTGAAGAGGGAGTTTTTTAGTAGATGATGCCATGGGAATGGCCAGGAACAAAGCCAGCATTTTGTGTCGCAGCCCCTCTGAACCCTGCTGTGTGTGTGGGGAGGCTGTTCCAGCATTGCTGGGCACAGCTGGGGTGCAGGAGGATGCCACGGGGGCGCAGGATGGGAAGCGGCAGCCTCAGGGCGTTTCAGCTGTTTGTGTTGGTTTGCAGAGCCCTTCAACCGGCCGGCGTCGTTCAGCGGCCTCACCGCCGTGGGCAGCAACGCCTTCGGGGGGCTCGGGAACCCCACAGTCAGTGAGTACCTGGGCCATGGCCCCCCCTGCCCTGCAGCTCAGCAGGGACACTCAGGGGACTCTTTGCTCTCTTTTGTACTGCTTGGTTACATCACTTGCCACTAAGAGATGGGAAATTGGAAAGCGACCTTTTCCACTTGTCAGTAAATCGTTTTCTGTTAATTACTTAATGGTTTGGGTTCAACCTAGTACTAAATGTTACCATTACATTGTTCATTAAAAAAAAAAATAGAGCCTTTGAGTGTTTGTGAAATTTCCCATGGTTTTATTGCATGTTTGGAAGTAAATAATGTGTGTATCTAGGGAGCTGTGGATGGAGACTTTATTTTTTTCCTCTCTCACCAGTAATCCAGGCCATGTGCCTGGAACAGATCACTAACCTGTATTAATTAGTCCAGGATCATCAACATTGCTCTAAATCTAGCCAGTCACAGAAAATCATCCTTTTAAAAGCCACTCTCTTTCTTCATACTTCAAATCTGGCATGATTTTGGTCACATATTATTTGATTTTGGTTCAGGATCAAGTGCAACAAGTTCCATTATTTATAGTCCCTATAACGGTCATTTCCTGATTTCTCCAAAACATTTGGAATAAAGATCATTGTCACTTTTATCTTTCTCCTTCATCCCTTGTCAATTTTATCCACAGCATTTCCCTTTTCCAATTAAAAGAGCTGTCAGATACCTGCCCATTTTTAGGAATGAGACCCTCTAATGAATCTCTGTTAATTTCCTTTCCTTTTCCAGCTCCCAATAATATGTATTCATTTTAACTCTGAGTGCTGTAAAAGTTGTTTTGGTAAGTACCTTCACTAGAGCATACCTTTTCCTTAAACCTTTTTGTTTTCCACTTCACCATTTCAGCACCCAACTCAATGTTCGGCCACAAGGATGGCCCCAGTATGCAGAGCTTTAGCAACCCTCACGAGCCCTGGAACCGACTGCACCGAACTCCTCCTTCGTTCCCGACCCCTCCGCCCTGGCTGAAGCCAGGAGAGCTGGAGCGCAGTTCATCTGCTGCAGCTCATGACAGAGATAGAGATGTAGATAAACGAGACTCATCTGTTAGTAAAGATGACAAAGAAAGGTACGAAAGAACACTTCCAAGAATTGTCTAGTTCAAAGCTTGGGGCTCCGTTCCGCTTTTAACCCTCCCCAGCCTGGCACGTTGTGAACCCAGAGCTTCACCAGAGGCACGCCTGGAGCTGTCCCCAGGGTGGCACCACAGAAGAGGCAGGTTTCCAGCTCAGGTGTTCCCCTCCACAAGGTTTCTCTTCCCACTTGCACTGCACACTTCACCTGAAGGAGCTTGGCTGGAGCACAGTTCAGGCAGTGTCAAGTGGGAATAGAATCAGACCCACCCACTGTTACCTTGTGGGTCACATGGTCATAGGTCTCTTGAAGTGTTAATGTGGAGATAGTGCCTGACAGGATGGAAAAAAGGATTCTGAAGTCCATCAGATGCTTATCTGCACCTTCAATACTTAAATAACTTTGTAAATCAGACCTTGTCTGCAAAACAAGTAACACTTGCTCCCTCCTCAAAAAATGGCCTGACCAGAGGACCCAGTGCTAAAGGTGCGAGATGAGAACACTAAAAATGCACCAGGAATGTCATGTGCCAAAACCTCAGCAAGCTTCAGAGTATGCAGTTCATGAAAAGCACTTCTTTCCCCTCAAAGAAGCCCCTACACTTGCACTGCTGTTTGCACGCCTTCCAACACAGCTTCTATTCAGTGTTTTACATGGACTTGCATGCTCACATGTCCAGGCTGGGAAGGGTTAATGAAAAGTAAAACCTGGTCATATTTATTTTTTTGTCAGGTCTGTTCCCATTATTCAGTTAACGCAGTTACAATTCCTCTTAACACTGAAGTACCAAATTTATAAGAATTTGCCATTCAGCAAGTGTCATGCCTTCCTTGAAAAATGTAGAGAGGCTGATTTCAGCTTTTTCAGTTGTGGCTTGATGGCTTTTCTGTTTAGTTTGCACATTACTTTGCTACATAATGGCTATTTGTTTCTAGTATTTTAACCTAAAAGAATATTTAGGAGATGTGCTTTTCAGACTTCTCTGTCACTAACCCAAAGATACGCATTAGTAGCCTTGTCTAAAAGAAGTTATGCTAACACATTAGATATTCTGAAACTACATGGAAGAGCTTTTCTACGTTGTTCTAAAAGAAAGGCGAACTACAGATCTTTTCACCTACATTTTCCATTTGGAATATTTTCTGTTTGGTAGCATAGCTTCATTATTTTCATGTCTGATGTTAATGCTTCAAAAGAAATTGCTGTTGCAAATTGGGTTTTTCTGTCCTGCAGAAGGCTTAAGCATGTGAGTAACTTTACTGGCTTGAATGGCAAAGCATTTTAGTTACTATGATGTGGGAATGAAGTCTGTAGAATTATGTGATTATTTTGGTTGCTGTTTTGTTGTTTTTCTCATGAAGTGTTCTGCTGAAGAAAATCCCTTCTTGAAAACATTCCTTGCAAGTTGCTTTGGCATTGCCTGAACTCCATATCATAGCTCAGAACATATTTCTTCTCAATAATTTGAGAGCTTAGCAGTATGCATCATCCATCCCTCATACTTGTGCACAATTCCAGCTTGCAGTGAGTGCAGTCCTGGTTTCACCCCTGCAGTGCTGCTGTGCGCCAAGCTCTGGGGGCTGGGGCATCACACTTTGCAGCATGTTCACACTGTGGCCTCTTTGAGGAGAGGCTGAGAATCCCTTCCCAGAGCTGTGCTCCCTGTGGAGAGAACGTCTGAGGAGTTGAGAGCCTCTCCTGCCTGTTCCTTAACATTCAGTGGCCCCCAGTGGGGTGAGCACAGAGCTTTCTAGTTGAGGTCCCAAGGTTTGTTATCTATTTGAAATTAATTTGCCCAAGCAGAAGGAGCTGGGAATCACAGCCAGGGGTTTGATTTGACCCTGGTCATCAAGGGTGTAACCTTACCAACCCAGAAATGGCCCAGGTAGCCGAAAGCATTGACCTCAACTCCTACCTGCAGTGGAAAGGTCCCTTTGAGCTTGGCACTCCCCACCTAAAGTCGGTGTTGGATGGGGTGGAGATCCCTGGTGGCTCCTCTTGGATCAGCTGCATGGCCTGTGCACAACACCCCCTCCCAGACAGACTGAGAGAGGTGAATCCCAGCCCAGAGAGTACAGAACTGCAGCGGTGACGCTTTCCTGGCTGGGGGTGACACTGCAGAGCCCTGATTGCTCCTGGAACATTGCATGTCCCTTCCAGCTCAGGGTGTTCTGGGATTCTGTGATTGATTGCAGTTGTGGAGGGGTTTTTTTTAAAGACTCTATTATTCCAGCCCAACATTAGGGAAAAAAATCAGTAAAAATAGCAAATGTGAAAAGCAGGATTTGTTCCTTCTCGGTGGTACTTTGTTCAAAAGATGTCACTGAACACTTCCAGTACAATCATAATGGCATTTAAGAGTCTGCAATCCTAGAGCATTAGCCCAAACCAGCCAAGAATCTGTTGATCTTTCAGTGAGCATATGTGAGGCACACACCTTGCATAAGAAAGTCTATTTTTCAGTGTAGCACACAGCCTCAGAACTTCTCTTACTTGGTAATAAGTTCATTGGATAATGTAATTTTAAGTTTCTTCTGTGTGGAGGCAGTGGCTTAGAGCTGTTCTCATATTATCAACCTAAGGAGCTCTTGACAAATTTGAGGATTGAAAAGTTATTCCTTCTCTGTCCACTGGATTACGTGCAGTTCACTTAAATGAGCTGGATAATCAGGAGCCTCTTGAGATGTTACCAACACTGTCATTGAATATCATGGCATTGGCAAAGGAATTTGTCATTTTGGTTGCACATATATTTCTCTTAGTCACAGAAAACAGCTGTTATTTCCTTTAAATTTTTATGTCATTTAAAGTACATCAATTATATGGAAAACTGATTAAACATCAGCAAAAGGACTGAATGAGCTTTCCTAGGGAAATAAAACAATTAAGGGTACCCGCTGAACTAGTCCCATGAGCAAAATAAATAAAAGATTAGGTATTGCAGAGCCCACAAGCCAGTGTTTTCCCAGCAAAGTAAAAGAATTGAACCTTCATGTTGAGAATCCTTCACTGAAGCACCTTGACTTGGTCTCCCTGTGTCCAGATCTGGAAGCTGTTAAATCAAATACCTCAACTCTTGGTGGAAAGCAAGTGGAGAGGTAAATTAGAGCCAGGTTACAATTTCCAGACTGTTCAGGTCCCACTGAATGAAGGCAGCGCCTGACCCCAAGCAGTGAAGTGCTGGACAGGGCAGACGAGGCAGGGCTGGTAACAGATGCTCTGTCTTCCAAGTGTTTTCCAGGAGTCAGTTCTGGACTTTGGAAGTCTCTCACACATGGCCCATGAAATGACAGTTTCAACAGTTCAGTCTAGACACAGCAAAAGACGCACCTGGTGACATTAGAATGAGAGTTTCCTTCTGCCAGGCATATTTTCTGCATTTGCTGCATTTTCACTGTCCAGAAGTACCTAGAGGTACAAATCTTACACAGTTCGGCATAAAAAGTAGGTGACAGAAATCGTACAGGTGAAGGAGCCAGTGTTCACCTTGGGGTCACCCTTCAGCAGCCCGTACGGCTCATCTTGCCCAGAGTGTCACCTGCTGGCGTGTCCCAGCCTTCAGGTGACACCGGCACCCAGAGAGACACCACGTCAGCTGGAGCTCAGGGGAGGCCTCACTGCTTACCCTTTCCACAGAATCCCAGAATAGCTGGGGTTGGAAGGGACCCTGGAGATCACCCACTCCAACCCCCTGCCAAGGCAGGGCCACCCAGAGCAGGGGACACAGGAACGTGCCGGGTGGGTTTTGTCTTCAGAGAGACCATCCTGGGCATCCTGTTCCAGTGCTCTGCCACCCTCAATGGAAAGAAGTTCTTCCTTATGTTAAAGTGGAACTTCTTGTGTTTTAGTTTCTGGCCATAAATAATTTTTGCCTTTAACAGCACATTGTCCCTCATCCCACATGGAACAGAATTTCCATATTCAGCAAACAGCACATGGCTAGGACTGACTATGTGGAGCTGTCTTTATAGGGAGACTCCAACTCAGAGGTCAACTGAAATTACGAAGAGGTTAAAATCATTGGAACTGAGGGATTAGATTCACCTTGTGAATTTGATTAGTTTTAAATGTGAGAGCTTTTTCACTTAGCGTTGCCCGTAACAACTCCTGGTCAACACTACTTCCTGAAAATAATTGGTATGGAACGCATTTCCATATTTAGATTTTTTGTTTATTGCCAGACAGTAATTCCCCAATCTTTTGTGCACCGTAACTAGGTTTGAAAGATGGAATGAATTCACAGTATTTTCTAACTTGGTAGCATTGGCTGTGTTCCGCTCAGCTTGTTGTAACCTAGAAATGGGAAGAGTTGGTCATCTGAGGAGCAGCTAACTCCAGGCATGATGTTTTCAGAACCAGCCTGAAGGATGGACAGATTTAGTAGACTTATCTCTGCTGAGGAGGTCAGGACATAATCTGTGTGATGGGCAGCTCTGTTAAACACTTGCACTGAGGGTCACTGCACACTCAGGGAAGTGCCTTCCTGTCAGAGAGCTGGGTCGGCACCATCAGTACTGGTGGTACTTGAAAGGATTTTGTCTCAGGTTGAAGTAAATTGAATTGTGAGAAGTAAATTGAAAAGCTAGACATTTGAAGAGAAGAGAGGAGAGAAATTAGTAGTGTACATAGGTCTGGAAATGTTTTTAAAAGTCATTTGAAAAAATAGTAATCTACTTTCCCAAATATATTCTTAATAGAAGATGTAGGTAGAATACTATTAACCCTGTAATTTGCATTTAATTGCCTCACTTTTTGGATGAAATGAGTATGTTTTTCCTTTTCTCCCTCTTCTTTGCAAACATTTAAGGCCGCTGTCTTTGAAATACATTTAGTCCTAGAGCTAGATTCCCCTGGGAGCCTTCTGTGGACTTCTGTGTTCGAGATCTCAATCAGATTCTTCACAGAGCAGCTTTGGAGATCTGCTGCTGCTGCAATGAGATAACAGAATATGCCAAGTTTAGAGATGGGATGTTCTTCTGGAGTTTTGGGTGTGCCAGAGGCGCAGTGCATTTACTGGTGCACGCCACCAACTCTCTGCAAAGCCACGAGTAGAAAGCCAGGCACTCTGATGCTGTGATTTCTTTACAGAGCTTCTCATGCCTTCATTTCACGCTTCTCTTTCTTGTAGGGAGAGCATTGAGAAAAGACACTCCAGCCATCCTTCGCCAGCACCTATCCATCCAGTAAACTCCCTCGGACATAACCGCAGCTCAAGTGAGCAGATCAGGAGCCATCTGAATCCCGAGGTTCGAGAAAAAGAGAAACCCAAAGAACGAGAGAGGGATCACCCCGAATCTCGGAAGGAAATTAATGTTGAAGAGCACAAGGTGAAGGACAACTACGTTTTGGAGAAAGAAGGCCTGAGCCATGAAAGCCGAGTGGTGGAAGAGTCTAAGCAAATGCCCAGGGTTCCTTCCCCCTATGCCAGGCCCCCCGTTGTGGAGAGCACCAGGCCCAACAGCACTTCCAACCGCGAGGCCGACAGGAAGAACGAGCCGGCGTATGATAACCCGAAGAAAAGCAACGAAGTCAAGGTGAAGGAAGAGCGAAAGGAAGACCATGATGTTCAACCTGAGGGACCTCAGACTCATAGGTCATCTGATCAGCCACCTCCTATATCCACATCCAACGTCCATCCAAGTCCTCTAGTGTCTATGCCCATGACTGTAGGTGTGACTGGTATACATCACATGAACAGCATCAGTGGCCTGGACAGGACTCGCATGATGACCCCTTTTATGGGAATTAGCCCAATTCCTGGTGGAGAACGTTTCCCCTATCCTTCTTTCCACTGGGATCCAATGAGAGACCCCTTGAGAGATCCCTACAGAGAGCTGGATATTCATCGGAGAGACCCCCTGGGCAGAGACTTTTTGCTAAGAAACGACCCTCTCCATCGCCTCTCCACGCCAAGGTTGTATGAAGCAGACAGGTCATTCAGGGATCGGGAACCTCACGACTACAACCACCACCACCACCACCACCACCCCCTGTCCGTGGACCCGCGCCGGGAGCACGAGAGGGGCACCCACCTGGACGAGCGGGAGCGGCTGCACATGCTCCGCGAGGACTACGAGCACGCGCGCCTGCACTCGGTGCACCCCGCCGCCCTGGACGGGCACCTGCCCCACCCCGGCCTCCTCACGCCAGGACTGCCCAGCATGCACTACCCCCGCGTCAGTCCCCCCACGGGACACCAGAACGGCCTCCTCAATAAAACTCCCCCCACAGCAGCTCTCAGTGCCCCTCCGCCTCTTATCTCCACGCTGGGCCCTCGGCCCGGCTCTCCCAGAAGGACTACTCCTCTGTCCACAGAGATGAGAGAGAGGCCTCCCTCTCACACCCTCAAGGACATCGAAGCTCGATAAGCAGAGTGAGAGTCAATGAAAACCAGAGCAAGAGGGACAAAAACCTTGTAAATGAACATAATATAAAGACATTCTTACTAGTCATTGATACAGACTGGGGATGTGACCCACTGTACAATATGTATAGACCCGAGTGCAAAGATTTTGAAATGATTTTTTTTGTATATTATATGTTGAAATTTTCCAGATCTTTTAGCCAAGTCCATATGTTCCTTGTGTCTCCTACTCTATTTTATTTCTAGTATAAAATTTTCAAAATTTGAACTGAAGAACAAGACATCAGTCTGAGTGATTTGACTAGAAACAAGCCACCACCAATGTCAACCCTACAAAGCTCTTTCAAACCAGAAGTGAAGTCAATTGTAGATATTTATGTAAAAAGATTGCTTCATGGATTAATGGTTCATATATGCAAAAAGGGTAAGATGAAAGCTTTACTTTGTACAAATGTAAATAGATAAAATTAAGTAACATAATACATTAATACTTCTTAAACTGTGCTATTTGCAAACTTAATATTGATCAACACAGTCTGCTTATGCTGTGTTACTTATATTGTTATAGACAGCTAAACCCCTTCAACTATGCAATGAATTTTAAGGCTTTTCACAAAAGCCTTTATAACTCAAAGGAGCCTTTTCAACACACAACATAATTAAAGTCATATTTTCCCTGAACAAGCTCATTTATAATGGAATCCTATTTCTCTTGTTTTGATGAAGAAACAGCCCTTCAGATGTGTAGTTTTCTGTGTGAACCCTTGCATCAGGCTGCTGAGGTCACTGTAGCTCGTGTGTCCCTTGGATGGTGTCAGGGTTAGTGCTCTGTGATCACTGATACGGAGTCATGGCAGATTGGGTTTCAGTCATATTAATCTGGGTTAAATGGTAATAATCAAATGCTGGAGATTTTCCAGAACTTTTGTCGCTTAACATGTCAAATTTATTTTGGAAGAACATCTGCTTACAGCCATTCATGTCTGGTTTTATTGCCAGTGTGTCATTTTTACCTGTACACACATTTTTTTTTGTGTTAAGTGATTTTTAGCTGCATTGAAACAAATCCTACAAGAAAGCGAATACTTTTCTAAATGATGGATATGTTTTCACTGTGGATCAGTAGTTTAATTAATGAACTCCATTGCAGATTTCATAATGGAATTTATTGTATTTCAGTTGGTAATAAAGTCTGTGAATAGTTAACAGGTCAGCCTTGTTGTTCCCTAATCATAGAAGACATGAGATAACCTGAAGAACATGGTCCTTTTTAAAAATATGCATCAATCTTCTGAAATCTGTCTTTTCACAGCACACTTTTTTATAAAGTTAAGTTAAGTTTCTTGTCTAAATATTTGGAGAGAATATGACTTTATCAGAGAGAATTCAATATCTTGTCTACTGGACTGTAAAATATATGTATGAAATAAAATTAGTTCCATTGGTCTTCTAGTGTATTAAAGTGCTATCTGAAGTTGTTACCCTGTTTTGGCAAAAAAAAGAAAAAAAAAAGAAAAAAGTTAACTACAAACAGTTGTTTCTAATGATCAGAGATCTATTTTAGTAGTCAACTGAAGGTTTAGTTGTGAGCTTCAGATTTTTTGTGAACTCCAGATGTTGTGCGGTGTTTCTTTTTTTTCTTTTTTTTTTTTTTTTTTTTAACAAACAAAAGGAAAAATACAAAAAAGTCCCAACCCTGAGGAATATGTACACTGGAACCGTAGTGGTAGCTTTCAGTATTGTAAAGAGATTGTTATATACAAACCTTTTTGCTGTTTATCCTGTATGTAATAAAGTCCTTTCTAGATCCTATGTGAACAGAAAAGTGAAGCGGCTCTCAATCTTCAGCATGTTTCCTCCTCAGCGAAGACTTGTGTAATGTAAATTGTGCCATGTTATTAAAAAATGTGAACTAAACTGCTAGGTGCTTCTTTGTGTGCAGTACCCCATCGTTGCTATGGGGAGGAAGTCCTTTTTCCCAACTGTGGGGTTTTGTTCAGGAGTAGCTGTTAAAAATGTAAAGGAAACTGCAAGCTTTCATAAGCCATCTTATTGAAATCGTTAGAACAATCAGGGAAAAAGAAACAAAAAGGAGAGCAGATCCTTGGCTTGTCCAGATTCTTTAAAATATAGTAACACTCTACTTGGATTAGATTTGAATTAGACCATGCTCTTGGTCTGCTGGATGCACATCATTAAAAACCTGAGTTACTGAAGGAAGGCAGGTCTGGATGGCCACAGAAGGATGTAACTACTGGAGCAAGTGAGAGAGGCCCCACGAGGCAGGGTCTGATTGAGAGCATCATCTTCCGGGCTCATCTCATCCTTGTTAGAGGAGCCTGACAGCTCTGGCAGCATCTTCAGGGGGAAGAAATGTGGTCTTGATTGTCCAGACTATGATCCTTGTCCTCCCAGGTGCTGAGCAAACTCTTCTTGATGGTCCTTAATTCCCAATTAAGCCAATGAGCCCTCACTCCCATAGTCCCAGAAAGCATCGAGGCATTTCAGTCCCTTTGAATTCAATCCAATTTAAGTGCTCCACGCCTTTGAAGATCCACGTGTCAAGTCTTCTTGTACCGGTGATGCTCAGAGGAATATGCCTGAAAGGTGTAGTAAGAGATGAAACAAGATTTTTAATGCTTTTAAATGTCTTCAGGTGCATTCGGTGCTTTTCAGAAATCTGATACAGAGATGTTAGCTTGCAGGTATAGGCAATTTCATCTCTTTTGAAGGGTTTTCCATTCATTACATTTGTCTTAAATCTTCTATTTTTGAATTCACTTGTGTTTAAGAAATGAATTTAATTTAAAGACCATGCCAGATACCATCTGTGGGAATGAAATTAGTCATAAGGATATTAATTCTGTAGGTTGTGTGAGATTTTGATCATAGAAAACCCTCAGTGTGCTTATAGCAACCAGGACTTTGCATTAGGTTTTAAAGTCGCACCTTCCCAAATTCCAATTAGTTTTCCACTTGGCAGCTTCCTGTCATCAGCTGAGATGCCAAATACAGTGTATGGGAAAGGAATCTTTGTAAACAGTCCTAACACTTGTTTTCCCAATATGTTGTTCATTTTATGCCATGCTTGGTCCCTTCTTCTTTAACTTCCTATGTTTTGATTATCAGTTTTCCTTACTGAGACTTAGCTCCAGCCTGGTTTTCTGCTTTCCATACCTTACTGCTGCCCTCTTACCCAGTCCTGTCCTCTTTCGTGGCCTAGGACAGCTAAATCTTACCCAGAAGCGGCAATAAACACTGCAGATTTTCCAAAAGTCATAGATATTGTACATTGTTGTTCTTCTACCTTTGTCTGTAGGAGCTCATGAGAACTGTAGTCTTGACTGGACTGGAAGATAGATGGCGGTTGGGGAGGATTTTACTGCAAGTATTTTCATTTGCTGTGGTTGTGCCTCGTTGAGGAAATGTTTGGCACGGTTCTTGCTGATATGAACTCTAATTACGGCTTCACATGTGCAGGTGACTCTGCTGAAGGGCACTGGGGCATGGACCAAGGTCACAGAGCAGTGGTGTTGCACTTACAGGGGAGTTCCTTAGTTCACTGCTTGGTTTCTGGCAAGGAAGAAGAGCAGTGGTGCAAGCACAGACCAAAGACTCCAATTACACGGGGTTTTATTGCCACGGTGGCTTGTTAAAGTCCCACCTGGATAAACCAACGTCCTCCTCTGGACTCCAGGTGCCAGCTTTGGGGTGTACCCGTGCTTGTCTTCAGAAGGTGATTTGGAGCAGGATCCCAGCTTTAAACGGTCAGAATTGCCTTTGGAGTGTGACTGTGCCCGAACTCTGGATGGAGGCTGGCCTCTAAGTGGGCCGGTTGAGAAGTGTGTGCAAACGAGTGGTGGGACTGCCGCCTGCCCTGCTGGTGTCCCAGTCCTGTCAGATCTTTCCTGCACATGTAAAAACCCCATCCTGGCCATTCCTTACATGAAACTCTTTGGGGCACAGTCTGTCTTTTACTTCAACTGCACCGTGATTGGTGCCCTGACTGGGGCAACTGAGCGTCCAGTGCAGCTGTAACGCAAAAATTCTTTTAGTCATGCCAAAACTGAAGGCTTTGGTGAATTAGCCATGGAAACCTGTATAAAAAACACATTTTTGCTAGCCAAGGAGAACCAGAGGTGCAGGTGAGGACTGACGATTCTCCCTGTGCCATGTCTCCAGCTGGAGGGCTTGGACTGTTTGTACCTGTGGGCAAGGTGGAAGTTATCAACTGGCATCTGTTGGGGTCACACCCCTTTCTTTTTCCACTGGTATCTTGCAACTGAAATTGTGTTAGCACAAAGATATTTCCTGGTCATAAAATATATCCCCCTCCTCATTTGTGCACTGTGGGGCTGCATACAGCAACAGATATTTATGGACATCGAAATGCACATGTGCTGTCAGGCACAATACCAGGGGAGAAGCTCAACCCAGCAAGGAGCAGTGTATAAAATCCTGGTGCCACCCTACAATCTCACGCGTCTCTGGCTGCCATCTGATGTTTCCTCTGCTGGTCTGATAATACAGACTTCAGTACAGCATTATTCCCATTTTATAAACAGGAAGAGTGCTGCTGGGAACCCCAAACACGGAGTCATCAGCATAAAACCAGGCACCTACTGCCTGAGTGACCTCAGGAGTCACCCAGGGCAGTTGGGTTACTGCCCGAGTCACTGGAGAACAGAAAAAAGCCTGAATCGGGCAAATTGCAGTAAGGGTGTCAGGAGATGAGGAATTTCTGGGTTGCTTTTTCAGTTTTAGAAAGTTCTTTTAACCCTCCATATGAACAACTTGTGGCACCTCAGACTGCTAAACTTACCTGTGAAAAAATGGGGTCTACCTATTTATTGATAAGTAGCTCAAGTATTGACCCAAGCTGATAAGGGCAGTGGTCATTCTGGTTACTAAGGGCAGATTTGCTGGATTTTACCTAATGTGGCTTGTTTGATCATCATATTGCCCAGTATTAAAACTCACTCTGAGGCAGCATTTTTCTTGGTTGAATTTATGTTTCTCTGCTGAAAAACCTGAATTTAGCCCAAGGAACTGAGCCATCCACCCCCAGTACAATCATCTTTGTTTCAAGACAAGATAATTAAGCAAGAATTGGATTAGCTCATTGCATAAAGATGTTACCTATCAAATACACAATATGTTTATTAAATGTATCTTTTGCTTTGCATCTTCAAAGCCCTTTAATAGTTTCCATTAAATCAGTGTTGTTGGGGGGGTTTGTTTTATGCAGCAGAAATTCCATTAACATCAAAAGCTTGGATTTTTTCTTTTACAGACAACTCAAAATGCAAGTATAAACTTCTAAGGATTTTCAGTAGTCGTTGTTTTGGGGCCTCAGTGTATTTGGGTTTATATAATGGGTTTGGAGTTCACTTGATTAAAAAAAAGGGGGAGGTATCAAACAATGTCCCGTTATTGCCAGCCAAAAGGAAAGTTTTTTCTCCATTAATCCTAGAACAGTGAAGCGGAACTGGATTTATTTTAGCCTGTTAGAAAAAGATGTTGTTCTGCAGCAGTACCACAAGAGGGTGGTTAAAGAGCCTGAAACACGTGTAGGCTGTGCTGGTAGACAGGACGGCCCTGCTGTTCTGGGCAAGGTGAATGTCGCTGGAAATTATTTTCATGAGAGCCTGCTCCGTGAGGAGCTCTCCTGTTCCCCTGCCTACGTGACAGAAATCCCAGCGGTGCGGTGGCAGACGCTGCTCAGGCTGACTGAGGAGTGGCCTTACTTTGCCACATTTAATACAAGGGACTAGAAGTGGTCTGTACCCAGAGCATTCAGCTCGATAGAGGTGATTGTATTTTGGAGAGTTAGGTTTAAATTGCGTGGTGCTACAGGCCAGCAACAAAGCACATTGCTTGTGTTAAGGGAATAAAAAATGCTTCTCTATAGCAAACAGTAGATACAGAATGAGCTAGTGTATGTCTGCTCCAGGAGTTGGACTCAATGATCCTTATGGGTCCCTTCCAACTCAGGAGATTTTATGATTCTATCCTATGGCCTCCTCAAAGTGTCAGCACATCTGACTGTTTCTCCCATTACCTGGCTTTTGAAAAGGAGTAGCCAAGGACTAAGCAAGAGAATTGCTTCATTTGGACATGGGGAAAGAAATTAATACCAGGTTTTCTAAGGACATAGATTAAAAAAATCACCAGAGCTGTCTGCACCATACCAGCAGAAGGCTTGGCCCTGGATTTTCCTTTCTACCCTCACTGCCCTTGCCACGTGAGTGGAGAGCCAACCCTTCCCTGGTGCTGCTCTCCTGAGTCTCCCGAGGGCCGCATGTCCTGAGGAGCAGTGAAGCATGGCCCCCATGGCTCTGGTTGCGGTCTGGCCAGAGGAGGGGAGCTGGTGGAGCCTTCCTCTCCCTCCTCACACCACCCATCCCCACGCTGCTCACAGCAAGCACTGGACATGACTGTGTCTGCAGGATCCCAGCTGGGTGTCCGAGAGGAGCCAGTCCCCACCTGGTCCCAGGGCATTGCAGTGTAAATTCGGGGCTGCCTGGCGGAGAACTGAGCTCTGCCTCCTCACAGCCATGAACCTGGGGACCGGTGCTGCTCACCTGGGAGGCACAGCAGCGGGTAAGAACAGCCTTTTCCATGGTCCGAGCTGCAGTGAGGTGGGGAACTGTGCTGAGGAGATGGGAGCTCGCACCCACATGCCCCCGAGAGGGCACCTCAGCATCCCAGTGCTGGCGGTTCCTGGTGGCAGCACCTGCCGCCAAGGCAGAGCCTCACAGAAAGAGTGATTGGGCATTGGACCAGCCTGACCAGAGAGGTGGTGGTGTCACCATCGCTGGAACTGTTGAAGAAAAGACTGAATGTGACTCTTAGTGCCATTGTCTGGGTGACAAGGTGGTGTCAGGTCATAGGCTGGACACAATGATCCCAAAGGTCTTTTCTAACCTAGTCAGTTCTGTGTTTCTGTGACTCTGCGGTTCTGTGACTGGCAGCCTCTGCAAAGACATCTCATCCACCTCGCAGCCTTATCTCTGGGGCTTGTTGTCAGCGGAGTCATGCTATGATAGTCATTATGGTTTTAAAGGACTCATTTTCCACTTAACTGTATTATTGTGGCTTACAGAGCATCCGGAGCTTTGCAGCAGTAAATACATCACTGACTACCACACCAGTGTACTAATCTGTGGCTTTGAAGACTCTAATAAAACACAGCCAAGGCTGGGTCGGTGTTGGTGCCTGTGTGGGCCAGCCCTGCTCTCCTGGGGCACCTGGACCATACCGGACCAAAACGCGGCTGGCGCTGATGTGCTTGCAGGCCCTGCCGGAGCATCTTTAGTGCAATTTGGTACCGCCTGAAGGTGGCATTTTTGCAGAAGAAAATTCTGCAGAAGAGATTCTTGTGAGATGCACACAAGGCGCCCTGCACCGGTGCTGAGGCAGCCAGGCCCGTGAGGTGTTGGTGTATCGGCGCACAACGTGGGCCTGCCCTGAGCAGTCCGTCCTGACGGGAAGGGCCTCCTGCTAATATCAGGAAGGACTCTTTATATCATATCACATTATTTTAGCGTTTTTCTCCGCGGCTCCCGCAGGCACGGCCCGGCATGGAGCTGCAGAGGGCAGTGTGGGAGAGGGAAAGGCGGCCCGAGACGGCTCGGCCGCGGCACTAGAGGGGGATAGCGGCCTGGAAAACCGGGGTGAGGGGCCGTCCGGGCCCCCGGGCGGATCCCGCCCCGGGCTTTATTCCTCGGGTGGATCCCGCCCCTGGCTTTAACCCCCGGGAGGATCCCGCCCCTGGCTTTGACCCCCGGGAGGATCCCGCCCCTGGCTTTAACCCCCGGGTGGATCCCGCCCCTGGCTTTATTCCTCGGGAGGATCCCGCCCCTGGCTTTGACCCCCGGGCGGATCCCGCCCCTGGCTTTGACCCCCGGGTGGATCCCGCCCCTGGCTTTGACCCCCGGGCGGATCCCGCCCCTGGCTTTGACCCCCGGGCGGATCCCGCCCCTGGCTTTGACCCCCGGGCGGATCCCGCCCCTGGCTTTAACCCCCGGGGGGATCCCGCCCCTGGCTTTGACCCCCGGGCGGATCCCGCCCCTGGCTTTGACCCCCGGGAGGATCCCGCCCCTGGCTTTGACCCCCGGGCGGATCCCGCCCCTGGCTTTGACCCCCGGGCGGATCCCGCCCCTGGCTTTGACCCCCGGGAGGATCCCGCCCCTGGCTTTGACCCCCGGGTGGATCCCGCCCCTGGCTTTAACCCCCGGGTGGATCCTGCTCTTGGCTTTAACCCCCGGGCGGATCCCGCCCCTGGCTTTGACCCCCGGGTGGATCCTGCTCTTGGCTTTAACCCTCGGGCGGATCCCGCCCCTGGCTTTAACCCCCGGGTGGATCCTGCTCTTGGCTTTAACCCCCGGGCGGATCCTGCCGGCCAGCAGCTCTCCACAGGGCTCAGCATCTCCCGCTTCCTCTGTCGGAGCTGCAGGTGCTCGGCTGCGAGTCAGGCTGGGATTCATTTTAATAAAGGCATCCTGAGAAATATCTTGAGAAATGCAGCCCGTTGAAGCAGAGGCTGGAAAAAACCACACCGGCTGTAAGTTCATGTGTCGCCTGAGGTGATGGAGAATGAAGTGGGAAAAGGAGCAGGTGCGACAGGCTGGGGTTTACATGTGTTCATTTATTTGCCATAAAACGAGCCATCTAACGCGGTTCTTTCTCTGCCAGCACCTCTGAACGATGGCCCCGGGCTTCAGTCCCCGGTGCCCTCGGAAGGACAAACTGGAGACAGCAGCGGAAGAACAGGGGAAGGTCACCATCGTGGGCTGCAGCTCCACATAAATCTGGTTAAAAGTAAAAATTAAAGAAAGGGGAAAAGCTTTTTCAGGGAGGGGAAGGAAACTCCCTACAAATCCTCTCCCTCTTGAAATTCTTGTCACCCACATTCACCTTGTTGCCTCTTCCCCAATAACCTGTGTAATTTCACACTTTTAACTTTAAAAGAAAGCAAGATGCTGGAGTATTAAGGAAAGCCTTTGGTGATTTATTTCTTCACATAAGTTGTCTTTTGTTAGACAGGTTTTAGTTGAAAAAGTTAGTTTTCCTGAACATCATCCTGACACGTCTGGACAATACTCCTGGGCATGGGGGGACTCTTGGGGATGGCGCCGTTGCAGGGCAGGAGTTGGATCTCTGATCCTTGTGAGTCCCTTCCAACTTCACAGATTCTGAGTGCATATTAAAGCCTAATGGTTTGTAACAAAAATGATTTTATTTGAAGCCTGGAGGTAACTGGTTTTTGACTCTTTACTCTAGGAGCTGGATGACCATGATGGGCTCCTTCCAGCTCAGTGCATCCTGTAATTCTGTGACATGGACTCGGCGGCTGAGGCAGCCTGTGGGGCTGGATGGACAGCAGGACAGCAGGGACAGGCACTGGTCACTCATTTCTGACCCAGAGGGGGCTGCATCCTCCACCTGGGGGTGGAAGAACCAGGACCTCCAGAATTTTTGAACAGGAAATTGTGTGTGCCCCATCGTTGTGTACATTTACCGTGATGGTGGGACCTGTGAGCTGTGCTGTCACGGACAGACAGCCAGACTGTGTGGAATTAGACATAAAATTTCTTCACAACAGCTGTGAGCAGGTAAATGAAGTGTGTATTGTTCTGTAGTGTGTTTATTCAGATGATTGCATGTTTTAAACTTTGATTTCAAAGCAAAGGACCAGAGGCTTCAGGTTTGATATCTGTTTCTGTCTTAAGAGGAATACTGAGAATCTGTTACTTTCTTTTTTTCCTCTGATAAGACTCTCTCCCCTTTGCCTCTTGTAAAGAACTTTTTAATTTATTATTAGGAATTCTAAATGAGAGGTTTCAACATGGTCTTTTCGGTTGTTTCTTTTTTCCCCCCAGTTACAATTTCTAATGTTCATAAGCAACCGAGTAAGTCTGTTCTGGAGATTATTTCGTTTTATCTTGAATTTGAAGGGATTACAATCAAAGTGGGCGTCGGATTTTAGGAATTGTCCTGTAATGAATATAAGAGCTCTATATCACTGCTAATTCTAAACTCTGTCAACTTGTTCCCTGCCTCTGCAGGTTTGGCTTAGCAAACTTTGCTCTGAATAGTCCCATGACTACTTGATGAAACAGAGAACAGTCTATTTCTAGTAAATCTCACACCGAGTAGGTGGATCTCTGTCTAATTGATCATTTACATGAGTTTCTACAAAATTCTGACATCTGGACAACTGTGGGATCAAGATGGGCCTTGGTTTTGTGCATGTCCCTTTGATAACCTTCTGCACAGGACTGAATTTCCCTGTCACTGATGGGCTAAATCAGGAATGCCCTTGACTTTCCCTTCCTTGCACACAAATCCCTGCAACATTCTGGTGTGTGAGCTCAGCACTTTGCCAAACCTGGGAATCCAACTGAAAAATAAGACAGCTCTGCAACACTACACTTGGTGATTCATGCTTTTGATTTTAATTTTAAATGTATCCCATCAGGGAAACTTCACACTTAACTCATCAAGATAAGCAAAAGGCCCTCACAAATATGTATTGGTGGGGACAAAAGATAAAATGTGATGATTAAGTATAAAATTGTAGGGTTTTCTTTTATCTAGAATACTAGATTTGAGTTTTGGCTCTATAGAGGAAGATTGGTTTGCTGTTATCTTGTCTTTTTGGCATGTGACTGTCTTCAGGAAGTTCAGGTGGATTCTTTGGATGGCTTTTCTATTGGCAAATCCAGAGCAAATACAGATACTACCTGTGTAATATCTGATGTGTAAAAAAAACAGTGCCATAACTTTAGGCCAGAAGAATTTTGTGTGGGGATGTTTATGCTTTGGAGGAAGGGGCACAGGATAATCTAAGTGGGAGATGAACAGAAGATCTAAAAGGAAATGAATAGGAACTCAGTTATAAAATAAAAAGCTTCAATGTGAATTTTTGAACCTGCAAGTGTTGCAAAGACAAAAGCTAAAGATATGTGTGAATCTTTTCTTTCTGTAGGTAGCTGAAAACCTGTTGAAGGTAATCATAAACTTTCTCAGTGCTGAACATCAGAGAAATCCCAGGAGTTCCTGAATTTGTCACAGGTATGGAAAAGTTTATTAGATATGTTCTGGGAAAAGTTATAGAAAATCACCTGTTTTGACAGATTCAGTAAAGCTGAACAGGCTGTCTGCCAAGGGCACCATGTTTGGGGTTGTGATGCTCTAATTTGCTTTTGCAGGTCAGTAAGAGACTCTCAGATTTACATAGTGTTTCCAGTACCAAAATGAGCCTAATTATCCAGATTTCCTCATGTGTATTATCCCTTGTATCTCCATCCTGCAAACAAGTAAAGTCACTCTTCTGGGTGGAGAATGACATTCTCCTGATAACTTTTAAAGACTAAACAGGAAATGTAATTTTGGAATGTTTACCCAAAGTGAAGTAATAGTTTCTAATGCCACAGCACAGCCACAGTCTGAGGTTGTTTGCCAACACAGGGCAAACAGAGAGCTGGGACCATACAAGCTTCAGGAAGCACAGTTCAAGATCTCTGTGGATCCCAGTTTTCCTGAGTGTATTCCAGAGCAAGCCAAACCTCTCTGTACTGCTAACTCAGGAACTGGGTCTTTGCAGTAACCAGACTTTCACGTTCCCAAAATGCTGACATGTATCAGTCCAGAGGATCCCAAAGAAGTTTCTACTGAGAGTATTTTCCTTTGAATTATGACCAAAGGCTCCCTTCTCATATTTTCCCTGAAGGGTGCACAGACCTTGAATTTGAAAGTTCTGCCAGCTTCAGTAGACACAACTTTCCTAAGGCTGGTGCTGCAGAGTTAAACCAAAAGCCCTTCAGGTGATTTATGTGTCTGCTGTGCCTGTGATGTTGTGAAATCCCTGCAGCCTGAGTGTCTATGGGGAACTGACCCCTGTTGTTGGGAAAGAGTATATTCCAGGAAGCATTTTCATTTTGATTCATTGCCTTTTTCCAATGTTTTCCTGGAAGATTTTCATCAGCTCTAATTCTGCCTTGTGTGCTTCAGTGGCAAACACCTCAGGGCCCAGCCTGGCACACGGAATGTGTGTGTGTGCCACCCAGCTCTGGTTTGGGCAAAGCCTAAAGGCCACCACAGAGCTCCAGCTCCTCAGGGAGCCCTGTGTGCCTGCCTGAGGGTTGTCCTCCACCACAGGTAGCACATCATATCTGGCTCAAAGGGTTTGGTGCTGTGCTTGGGAGCTCACAGAGCTGCAGAAATGGGAGGCGAAGGGGAGTTGCTGCCTACCTCAGCAGGAGGGTGCTTCACCCCAGAGCAGCAGCTGCATGTTGTGCCATGGTGACCTCAGCTGTCCCTGTGGAGCTATTGGATTGTTCAGATTTGCTTAGTTTTGGGTCTGAGTCAGCTGTGCCAGGTTCTGTAACGCAGGAAAAGGTGGCCCAGGCATGGAACAGCCAAGACGGTGCAAAGACAAGGGTACAGCTGTGTTATAATGGGATGGGTTTGGTGCCAGAGTTTTTTCAGTGGTTTCAGGGTTGCAGTTTTTTCAGGCAGTAGAGAAGCACTTTAGGGTGGGATTTGATGGATGCTCAACCCAGTAACTTTCAGGTGAGCTTCTCCTCACCTTTAGGTGGAAGGTGATGGTAGGGGAGGAAGCGTGCAGGTGTTTGGTCTCAGGCTGCTGAACTCCAAGCCTGAACTGGCTGGGTGGGGGTCTGGAAGGTTTGCTCAATCCCTTCTCTTCCTCCAGCTATCCTAAACCAGGCCAGGATACAGTTGAATAGATTTAGTATTTCACTGAATCAAGAGAGTAGTTGAAGACTTGCTGGTACACACTGAGGACAGAGCTTTGTCCATCTTGTGGAGAGTGCTTTTATTCCCCAGAGTCCAGTAAGTCATGGGCTTTGCTGATACCTTGTATGGGTTGAGCTAATTGTTTAATGGTTAAAGTGGCCTGGTTAGTATTTCTGTATCTCACAAAATAAACTATCCTTTGGTTGTTTGGTTTGTTTTGGGATTTTGTCATGTCTCTAGGAGCAGTTTATAAATGGGGAACCTAATCACAGAAACTTGATGTTTCAGACTGTATGGAGCTGGTAGAGGAGGAGGGGATGAGCCCTCACCTGTGGTTCCCCAGGCCCATCCTTGTCGCCAGCCTGGCTGGCATCACTGCAGTGCTGATATTTTAAGTACCTAGGTGACTCAGGAGTTAGGAAGGAGATGAGGGATGCAGAGTGACATGTCCAGCCCCAGAGCTGGTCACTTCAAACCATGACTGGTTGAAGTCACTTTAGGGTTTGAGGAATTCATTCTAACACTGCAGGTGCTTAGGCTGCTTGTTACAGGAACAAAGACCTACCCCTTCTGGGTTGCACTGTAGTATTTTTGCATGCCCTAAATTCACTTAATTTGAACCTAATCGCTCGGGGTTCTTTTAGTGTTTCTGTGCAAGTACCACATTGCTGTCTCAGCAGTAGTAGTGAGGAGTTGAAAGGAATTAATCGTGCTGTGTAGCTTAATGTCTTATGGTTTATTATTAAGAATAAAGACAAGCGCTCCACTATTTTATCTCTAATGTGCAGTTAACTTAATTCCTAATCCTCTGAAGAGATGGTGTTCTTCCCAGCATTTTGGCTTCTGCCTTGCTTTCAAGCTGCACGTGAAACTTAAAAGCTGAAATGCTCAGCGCAGAGAGAATTTTAATACATGCAGGCATAAATCAGTCTTCACGAGCTTGCCCATAACCATTCAGGGAGAGTTTTCCTTTTCCTCTGTGCTTACCTGGAATTATTGCTTAGCAGGCTGCTTTGCTGTTCCTTGTGTGTGCAGCAGCCACCAAGTCGTGGTGCTGTGCAAACATGGCCGCGGGCTGATGGGATGTGAGCTCAGTTCTTCCCTTTCAGTGTTGGGAACTGTCTGAAATTCCTGTTCCTCCTCAGCTGCGAGTTGCACTCCTAGCGTGGCTGCTGCCTCCTCCCCGTTATTTCCACAGCTCCCTGCTCAATCCGACTGCTGGAATATTCACTGAGGACAAGGGGGCTGTGCTAGGAGTTAATAAGCTTTTGCAAGTAGCTACAGTGTTACAAGGATGGTTTTATTCCTTGTCGGAGTATTACAGTGCGAAGGTGTTTAGCAAACAGTTTAACAAGCAGAATTTTGGCACTGTCGTGTTTTCACTTGTGGAGAAACTTGTCCCTGTTCATTCTCTGGGATAAATGCTCCAAAAAAATCCAAGATGACTTCTGTGCTGAGGTGCAGTTTTCAAACATTCATAGTCACCAAAGCCTCTTGTTTTAGAGGATTGTTTTCATTGCTCCTCTCTTTTGGGTACATTTAATTTTAGCCTCTTGCAATTTTTCTGTTCCACCAGCACGTTGATGTTGCTCCGCTCAGCTAATTGGATTAATTCACTTGCTATATTTATTGTACAGTATTGATTTGATAATACCAATCTTCCATCTCAACGTAATCTCATATTTTCTCTGGCCTCCCAGCAGCCCCGCTAAATGCTCCTCCTGCCCCACCTTTGCACTTGGACTTCATATAAAATCACAACAGTGATTAAAAGCCCCGAGGCTAATCAGGCTCTTCCCTGCAGGCCTGGTGTGCCTTGCTGCCGTTGTAAGCACTGAAGGCTGAGATAAAGGTGTTGGATGATGTTCCCACATCTCTAAATAGCTGCTCCATGCTGACACAAGTGACCTCCCAAAACACTGTTTCTGCAAGTGCTCAGTCACTTGGGTGCTTAGCTTTGGTACCTTTGGGGGAGGCTAAACAGGTCAAATATTTCCTTGCCTGTGCTCACTCCTCAAACGTTCAAACTTCTGGCAAGAGGTCAACATTCAAGTTCTCTGGTGACCTGTGAAAATCTCCAGGTGTCTAAAGCGTATAAATCTTCGGCTTTCATAAAGTCAAGAAATGCTTGCAGTGAAGCAAGGTTTGAACCACTGAAATTAGCAGCAGCTTTTCAGGAATTGTGGCAAGACAGAATCTGTATGCATCGTGTCTTGACAGGATGTAAAGAAAGGGTTTTGCTGTTTGACAGTCAGCTGAGCAAGTTCAAGTACTTATGGATTCTGCAGAGCTTGAAGCCTCGTGTGCATCTTTATTTTGATTCCTGAAAAAGCATGTTTGTTATGCATGTTTGTTAGAGTGCATTCTCTAAAAGCCTGGAATTGTGCTCTGGGCTGGTCAGTGGATTTTCAAATGAGCTGAGACTTTCTCCGGCCTAAACTGCCTTTGGTAGTCTTTGGGTGGCCTCACCTTGTGGGAGCCTCCAGCCACCTGCCCCAGCTGAGGCAGGGACAGAGTGATCACCAAGGCTGATCCTTTGCCAGGAGCTACTTGGGGTCCTGGCAGTTCTCCTGTCTGCCCCAAAACAGGACTGGAGTAATGACTTATTTTGTCCCAGGGGAAATGGGAAGCACAGAGTTCTGCCTGTCCCTTTTTGCCATTGATGTGCAGTGCTTGTTCCCACTCAGAGCGGCTGTGCAGTCCAGAGCAGAGGTTGATGTGCTCACACATGGGGACTGCAGGTGTAGGCAGCTTCATTTTCTATCTCACATTGCAATTGTCACAGGGTTTTAAAGAATATTTTCATTTTTCTGTGGCAGTTGTGAGAGACTTCCATGGTTTGACAGCTTCTATGCCAAATCACTGCTCATCACACAGATGAATTTCTCTTTCACTTTCAGTGTCAACATTTCACTTCCCTGAGATCCAAAGCTGCAGCTTAAGCAAGGAGAGGACAGCCATCAGAAAGCAACAGGCTGTAGACATGAGGGGTGTGTGGATGCTGTCACAGGGATGCCAATACAAGATGTGAGTGTGAGGGTTTGAGGGAGGTTTTTTGTGCTATTTGACATTACGTTGACTGAAAATTTGGTTATTCCCTTTAGAGCTTGGGTAGAAGCAGCTAGACTGCTGAGAGGGGTGGGGGAAACACAGCAAAAAACCTGCTAGTTGTATGCTCAACCTTAGCCATTCCTTGAGAAAATAAACCTTTTTCACTTCCTTCCCTTGTGACAGTTTATCTCTGACTGAGTTTTTTCTTCTATTTATTAATAAAGAAGTAACCTTACACCTCAGAGAAAGGCTCAATCCTTACTACTCTAACTTGCCAATTCCTCTCACTTCTTTGGAGGAACAGCGCAGTAGCTGACAGCAGGTTTTGGGAGGGCCAGCCCTGGGCTGTGGCTATCTCAGGGACTGCGAACAAGTGTGTGCTCAATCTGGGACTGTCTCCAAACATCAGTGCAAGGCTCTGGAAATGGGAGTAGAAGTTATTTAGGGCAAGACTTGAAAGGAGTAGCTGAGGTTACTTGTCTTGGTGAGCCCGGATAGGAGAAGGCTGAGGGGGCTCTCCTGGCAGGCTGCAGCCTCCTCGGGGGGTCAGTGGAGGGGAGGTGCTGGTCTCACTCTGGTGACCCCAGTGGACACAAGGATGTGGAGGACACTGGGAAAGGCTCTTTGCTGAGGGATACTTAGTCCCTGGAACAGGTTCCCAGGGAAGTTCCCATGGCACCAAGCCTGCCAGAGTTCAAGAAGCCATGGAGGACATGTTTAGGAGGTTTAGTTTTCGGCAGTCCTGCAAGGAGCAGGGACTTGAGTCATCCTCACAGGTCCCTTCCACCGTGGGGGATTCTGTGATTCAAGAACATCCCATTCTCTTGTTTTCTGGAGTAAACACTTTGCCAGACAAGAAAGCACCTCAGCCCAGCTCAGCTGCCTGCACACAGTGGAGGTACATTGGGGTGGAAGTGTCGGTCAGGTGTTCCTGAGTTGGGTAGAAACAGGCTCGTTATGGCCTGGCAATGTTCACATCATGAGACAAAAAGCCTCTGCTGAAAGGCTGTTTTGCAGTGGGTAACTTTGTTTTTAAAAAATGGTGAATTAGGGTTTGTTTCTCATAGCAGGTTCTCTGGAATTAAGTAATCCTTGGAAACTACCTGTGAGGCATGGATGTCTCTGGTACAATTTAGCACTGTCCAACACAGCATGACAGGGGTCTATTACTTCATCTCAGAGCAGCTAACAAGCAGAGAGTGTTTGGCTGTGTTTGATCGGGGGATTGGTGTTAAAAATCAGGTTGTTATAAAAACAGGGAAAGTTTTATAGACATGGAAGTGTCTGGTTGAAAAAAAAATAATAGCTTACAGGTGGCTTGTCCTAACCAGGTAAACAGGGCTAAATTATGGTTTCCATGCAGAGCTTGTGGAGGGTATCCAGCAATTTAATAAGCTCCAGGAGCATAAGAAATTCCTGAGAGCCCAGTCTTCCAATGCACTCTGCAAATGGACTTAATTGAGTTGTAATGAGGCCACTTATGGGCAACTGTTCCACCTGCATGCAGCTCATTGCAGGACTAGGTTCAAACTCATGAGTGCAGCATAGGTTAGAGCAGTATTTTAAAAAATTCAAGTTGACAGAAAGCATCAGAACACCTATTTCTGTTTTAATTCACATTGCCTTGATATGCAGCTCCCTGCAAAGTGGCAGCTGAGAGGAGCTGGCTGAAGCCAACCTGCACTGGGAATGTTTGGGATGAGTATTCTAAGTTGTTCATGTTATGATCTGGCACAAAGTGATCCTGTTGAGAAATGAGGTGTCAGTCTGTAACTAAAAATTAGCGGAGAAGGAACTGCCATAGGAAAAGGTTTGAGGTGGGCTTCTAGTCTTCAAAAGCCATGGAGCCAATGGACTTTGAAGATATGGCACACTGGTGTGTTCCTGCTATAAGCAGTTGTTTTATTAATAAAAAGTAATATGTTTTTACATCCTTAAATATTAATAGCCAGCTGAGTATAGGAAGGAACATTCTAATCGAGATTTAATTTTATATTTTTTTAATTCCTGACAGTGTTTACACACTGACAGTTGAAAAGAAAATACCTTCAAACTTTCATTTAGAAATAAAATTGGCAATGGGGCTGGCTAATACTGCTGAGGATTGGGTTCCAATTATGTGACATATCAGAGGGGCTGACAAACAAAATTCATGAATGGGATCTTGGAGGGAAGCTGTGGTGCTGCAGTGATAACTTGTGCCTTACAATTTTCATCCTAAGATGCATCCTCTGAAGGTGAGACAACTATGTTTGAATAAAATACACGACTTGATTTCATCCTACTTGGGGTGGAAGGTAGGGAAAGTTTGAGGTTTCTTTATGAAAAGCAAGCTGAAGTTATTTAAATTGCATCCCACACATCAAGTGCTTCTCTCCACACTGCTCGTCCCATTCTGTTGAACTTGCCCCGAGGCTTACGTATAAGTCTCTGCTGAAATATAATAATTGCTGTCTAACCGTGTCTTAAATAGGTAAAAATGATCTATCGATACATAATAAACAGAGATAACGGAATATTTTATTCATGTTTTCTGAAAGTCTCAATTATTTATATTTGGGTATCAATTAGAGTTTGCATTTAAACAGAATTCAGAGTAGTAGCATTCCGTTCACTTAGTCTGAATTAGATGGCAGTATGTTTCACTTAATATAAATTGTGTGTGATTACTTACAATCAGTTTAAATCAATAAGTTTGTGATGGATTTTTACCCGGTGCTGTGGTTTCTCAGTAATAAATCCCTTGTTTAGTCCAGAAGGCATCGCTTCTTTTGGCAGCTTTCCAGGCATTTCAGTAATGAGTATTGGATAGGCTCAGTTTCAGCAAATCAGCATTTAAGAAGGGAAAAAAAAAAAGCCCCTATAGAGGATAAACACATTAAAAAAATCAATTTACCTCAACTACTCCCAATTCAAATTAATAGAATACTCTGCTCTGAGAATCTTGGAGTCTGTTCCTCGTAGCAGAAATTTGTGTATATCCTGGCTTAATAATGTGAAGGCAGGGAATAGGAATGTGGTCTGTGATTCAAGGGTTGGAAGCTTTATTACAAAATCCTCAGAGGACAGGTGTAGAATATTATTTTGCTTGGTTGAACAGAGTCACAAGCTGGCTCGACTTGTTCCTGAGGATGTGCCTCCCATGTGCAGAAACCACTGTCCCTGCCCCAGAAGAAAGGGCGCCCATGGACTGGAGGAGGATGCCCTGGAGACCTTGCATGGTGGTCACAGGGTGCAGTAAAAGATATCCCAGCTGCAAAGCCATGGTTGGGATTTAACAGGACTGAGGAAAAGAGCCCCAAGAGGCAGCAGGCACTTAGGGATGGTGACATCCTGGATTCTGTTGATTGCCCTGAAATATGGCTTGCTGCTGAGATGGGTGTGGAGGTTGTTGGTGAGTTCCTTGAGGATGAAGGAAGAGGTCAGAGAAGAGATGAGAGGGGACATCAGCAGGGAGAAGCCAGGCTCAGCTCCGGGGGCCCAGCAGTGGCCCCAGAGCAACGGGCAGGGACTGAGCCCAGCAACTGCCCCTGCACAGGAGGCACAACTTCTGCCCTGGGCAGTGCCCAGCCCTCGACAGGCTGCCCAGGGAGGGGCTGGAGTCTCCTCAGCAGGGATACTGCAGAGCCCTCTGGACACAATCCTGTGCCCTGTGCTCTGGGATGGCCCTGCCTGAGCAGGACTGGCACCAGTGACCCTCTGTGGTTCCTTCAGGCCTGACCCTGTAATGTGGGCTCTAGGGGTGATGGTGCCCAGTGACAGCCAGCCTGGATGTGGCACCTCATGGGTACAAGGGACAGTCTTTCACCCCACTTACTGGTGAACTTCTGACAGAGAATCTCTTAGTCTAAAGCATCTCCCCATCTCAGTCCCATGGGGATGGTGGCAGTAGTTAATTGAGCCAGAGTGGGGAAATTAGTTTTCATCTTCCCGAATGGAAAGCTGCTCCTAGGCCAGGAAGCTGTTCCCCATCTCTCCTGTGAGCTCTGTCCCCCACCTCATTTCTGCTCGGGTGTGAGCATCTGGCTGGTTGGGCTGTCCCCTATTTCATGCCTGAGCTCCCAGTTAGAAAAGGCACACACTGGCACAGTGCTGCTTCCTGAGCCTGAGCAGGCTTCACAAAGGAATTCTGAGAAGAAATAAAGCGTGGAAATGAATTAGTGAAATCCTGAGCTTCAAAGAGTGCCAAAAAGTCAGGGAATGTATTGCATGGGATGGTAGCAAGGGAGCAGTGTAGGGAAGGCTCTGTGGGAAGAGAGTAGTACAGTGTAAAACAAGCCTTTGTTTCCATGCAAACACAGTTCAGAGATGACTTGTATAAAAGCACTGAACTTTGATGCAAGCCTTGGAGTTAAGGATATGTGCTGTCATTTGCTGGGTGTTCTGTTTTTGTGTATAAATTGTCTCTTTTCATTCTTTTCTGGAGCATGGGGTTGTTTGGGAATCAGGTTGGCAATTGTGGTGGCAATTGTGTGGCAATCAGGGCTCCTGCATCCAGAAGGGTGGTAAAGGAAAGTCTAACAGCATGGATTAGACGTGGCCTTTTGTTGTTTGAGGTTCTGCAGATCTGCTGGCCATTTTGGTAAGAAATAGCAGCTGTTGGTGGTTATTTCTCTTAGGTAGAATCAAGTGTATTGGGATGGGTGCTGTGGTCCTCCACCTGTTTTTTCTGTGATGGCACAAGAGATTCTTCATTCATGTTTGTTAACACTGACCTGTGACCTCCATGTATGTGCTCTGTGTGTGCTGGCTGGACTTGTGCCCTGCTGCTTTTTCAGAAATACATTATTAGTTCCTGAAGGTGAAGGATTGTTTTGTCACTGGGCTACCTGAATGCTCTAATTTATAAAGTCATTGCCCCTGGATGCTGGCCTTGCATCAAGGCTGGCACCAGAACTATTCAAGGTGTACACACAAGTGCGTAATTTTATGGTTTAAATCCATTTGCTATAGAAGATCACAGAGTGGTTTGGGTTGGAAGGGACCTTCGGGATCATCCAGTCCCATGTCCCCACAGCATGACCCAGCTGTCCCCTCCCAGTGCCTTCCTTCAGACTTTCAGTGTGGGAATCAGTCACTTCCACTGGAATAGAAGCTACTTTGAGAAATCCCTGCCTGTGAGCCCAGCTGAAAGCATAATTGTAGCACAGGGGAGACAGCCTGCTGTAATTGAACTGTTGCTGACAGACAGTGAAAAATGACTGTCCTTTGAAGACTGTGCCCATCCTATTCTCTCTATCACCGTATCTGTTTTGAGATCAGTTTGTTGTAATCACAATAACTGGCATTTCTCATCCCTGGAGCCTTTCAGGTCTCATACCTTCAACGTAATAACTACTTGGGACTTCTTGACCTGTGTTTTAAGCCCCTCTTGAGGTGCTCCAAGGAGATACTTTAGGGAAGAAATATGTTCACTACAGTCACTAGTTCCCTTCATCTATGCATGTGGATACCACAGCAATTGCACAACAGCAGGAGCTGCAGATAAGGTGCCCTGTCATTGTGAGTAAGGGCTCTAATGTTCCAGTGCTGGGGCACACAAGTTGCAATGGTGCCTCAGGGGCTGTGGTTACCTTCAGCATATTTATCACATCCAAAGTAGGATGAGGAGTATTCCTCTGTGAGGAGGAATTCCTTTCTGTCAGGAGTATTCCTGTGGCAGAGAGCCATGTACCTGCCTCTGATGTGTGTTATTGGTAAAGGCCATTTGCCAGTGCATCACAGCCCAACATGCTTTTTTTTTTTTTCCTTCCTTTTAGACAAATATTTGGGTGCCTGCAAAGATTTTGCATAACTGCTGGCAAAATCCCTCCCCATAACCACCTACACTCCTGCTGAAGTCTCTGGCAGAGCAATTCTACTGTCTTTAGTAGAAAAGGGTACTGCAGGCAGTGACTGAATCCTGGGGTTTATGGGGTGGTTTGGGGTGGAGCAGGGAAAACATTTTCAGCAAAAGCAGTTCCTAAACTTCCCCCTCGAGAATGAGAGCTGGTGGTGCAGGGTGCTCTGATGGAGCATGGGTCTTCTCTCCTATCTGCCAGTGCAAACTGCTGTAGAGCAGTGTAATTAGCACATGCCTAATCACTTGAGTCACACACAGCTGGTCCTTTGCACTGCAAGGCTGTGTGAACAGACTTGGTTTCCCCCCAGCCCTTGCATGTGAGGTTTGGGTGGTTGTGTAGGTGTGTTTGAACACCTCGAGCTTTGCCATTGGCATATGCCCATTAGGGCAGCAGAGCTTTCCTGCAGTCATCTCTATGCTGCTGTGTCACCTCTCAGGTGTTTTTCATCTTTGGGTAGCTGTGCCCTCTGCTTCAGGCTTGCTCAACATCTTTGCCACTGTTATTTGTATTCCTATAGATGATGGTGATGCAGTTTAAATGTTGTGAAATTTTGGAGGGGACTTTGACTTGCCTTGGCCTTACCTTGTGCTCCTGGGCAATTTCTGAGAAGATACTGACTGAGTGATACTGAGCCCTGACAGGTAATGAGGCTGAAATCAGAGGAGGCAAAAAATGTTCTCTGCAAAATTCCTTCCCTTTGTGCTTGTTTCTCTGAGGAAAAAAAATGTGTAAGTTGATAAGTGTGAACAGCAGAAAGTTTTGCTTCCACTCCTCTCCTTGAGAGAATGGGAGTGTCAGGCCAAACTCCCCTGGCTTGCTGAGGAGTGGTGTGCAGCAGCCTGGTGTCACAGGCAGGGGAATCCACCCAAATCCTGCCCATCCCGTCATCTGACATGAAGTGTTTGTGTGGCTGAAGTTTGTGGGAAGGCAAACTGCCTGCAGAAGGGACTAGGAGCAAAGGAAGTGTTGAGGTCCCCACTCACTGCTTTTATTTCTTCCATGCTTTCAAGGAGTGGACAGGGAAAGTGAGAGAGGGGGGACACAGTCCACTCGTAAATAAAATCCTGCTGTAGTTTGGAAACCCACACAATTCAAATGGATTCGTTTACTGCTGGGCTACTGAAGAATCAGAGAGTTGCACTCAGATTTTCCTCTCTCCAGTGCTAAATGGTTTCTTCTCTCTCCATGAAGACCCGGAGACAGTAGCTTCTCAAAATACCTGCTGGTGAGCTGAGCCATCTGCTAAGGAAAACAAGTTTCTTTGACAATTCTATTTTCCATCTTCATGTACTGTTGTGTCAGACTGTTTTCTGCAGAGAACTTGTGGTTCTTTTGGCAAGAGAGGACCTGACAAATGTGCAGTCGCCTTCAACAAAACAACTTTTTAGAAGCTGAAGACCTTCCATGCGTAGAAGGGAAATATTCCCCGCCCTTCCCCCATCCTGCATCCCCATTGCAATTTTAGGTTAAGGAATGAATCATGGACTTCAAGCAGCCTATGTTAAAAGGGATTGCAAACATGTTTCTTTTCCTCTCTCCCTCCCCTTTTGCCTTTGACTCCCTGTCGAGGCGATGGCACTAAGTTTCCGTAGCCAGCGAAGATGTGGCCACGGGCTTCACCAGCATGTAATGACCAACGAAATCGTGTTGAATGCAGTAGCTTTGGAAGCTCAGGTGGGAGTTTGTAGGTTGTCTACAGACAAAGCTCCTTTCATAGCGGCAATGTGTTCAAATCAGATGCTGGGGGTTTGCCACAGCTCTGCTCCCTGACATTTAGCAGCTTGTATCCCCTCCCTGCCCCCCGACTTCCAGAAAGGATTGTCTGCTGCAGTCTGGCTGCATTTCAATTGCAAACGGGGGCTATTAGTATTCCGCAAATACCCGGTTAGGCGCTCGGGTTTCTCAGCAGAAGGGGAACTTAAAACAAGAAGAAACAAGAACGGACGTGAGGCTCGGGATAGATGTCTCCAGGAGAGCTCGAGGCTTTGCCCAGAGGCTCAGATTTTGTCACTGACCTGGGCTTACTTCAGAATCGCTCCCCCAGTATTCTTCCCACGCGTTCTTTCCCTTTGTACCAAAGGCAGGCTTTGAACTGGTGTTTTATTCTGTGCCTCTTTTCTCTGCTGGGCGCAGGGAGGATTCCTCTGCTGCACTCCCAAAAAGCGGAACAGAGTGGAGAGCTGTGTCCCGAAGGAGCGGGGGCAGTGCCTGGGGGGACTCCGGGAGTGAGCAGCTCCGGCGCTGGAGGAGGGGGACTGCGAGCGAACCCGCTGCCCTCGGGGAGCCTCGGGCTTTGTCTTCCCGAGGTTTTCCCTCCGTCCCGTCTTTGGCTGCGTTCAGCCACGTCAGATCAGCACGGATAAAGCTGCCGTGCCGAGTCCCTGGGACCGCAGCAGGGTCGGGATGGAGCAGTGAACTCGGCCGAGGAGAGGAGCAGTTGGTTCGGCCATGGCTGAGTGCGGCTGAAGAGCATTAATGGTTTGGGCTGCACAGCCTGTGGTGGTTTTCATCTTGACGGGGAATGACCCTGCCGTGTCCTTTCTGGGTGCTTTGAAAATTTTCAGGATTAAAGCGGGTTCTCCTCTCTCCTCACTTGCCCTCCCGTTCCAGTGAGGGAGGAAATTGTGGATCTCTGGACTCTTAGCATGACAGTGCTTTTTATGCAGAAAAGTGGTTTGGTTTGGTTTTTCCCCTTTCCTTTCTATTTTTTCTGATAGTTGATTTGAGCTGGTTCCAACCTAACTTTATACCAAAGCTTTTCTCTCTGTCCTGAAGGGCTGAAGGCATAATCACTACTTTCTCATTTAAATTCTAAAATTACCTTTCAAATCTTACCTTTTCATTTCTTTTGTGAAAGTCTTCTCTGGCCTTTTGAGGGATGAGCAAACACAGTTTCAGTTGTGCATGGTTGGTAAAAGGCCAGAAATCACTCCCTGCCCTCTTGACACAGAATTTACATAATCCCAGATCTTGGCGTTGGAGGTAACTTTTGACCTCTTAACTACTCGGAGCTGTAGAGTTGGTTCCTGTGTCCAGGGAGTGTCGGTGGCTCAGGCTGGGGGATGTGGTTTCCTTATTCTCTCTTTGTGGTTTTGTTTTATTTCTGGAAGCTGTGCTTGGGCAAAAGAGAGCAAGGTACCCCCTTGTGTCTGTTCATCCCTGGAATGATCTGTGCCATGGGGCTGGTTCCTGCCTGGAGGGAGTGCTCAGCTGGGAGAGACTGAGGTGCAGGGCAGGACCCCTGAGCAGCAACAGTGAGGGGAATGGGGAGCAGCCCCACAGCCCAGCCCCAGAGTGGAGGGCACTGATCCCAAGAGAGGCTGAGAGGGCAATGAAGAGGGATGAGGTTTATTCCCGCCTCCCTCCCTCCCTCCATGTTCACCTGGGAATGGCAGTACTTGCCTCAGACCCTTTGCTTTGGATCTGGCACACCTGCTGCATTTATGTTTTTGCTGTTGCAGCATTTAATCTGCTTTGGTTTGTTTTCTCCCGAGCCAGCTCTGGAGGTTCAGTGTGCTCCTGGTATTTTTGCTGTGTTCACTTGAAAGGGAAGGTGTAGGCAGCTCCATCTCCCAGCTCTCACTGACGCAGGATCTGTCACATAAATCCAAGCATCAAAACGTGTTTGCTGTGGAGGCAGGGCTGTTTTTTGATTCTCCACCTTATTATCAAATCCTCTGCTCTCAGGCAAGTGTGGGGAACCTTTTCCTTGCTAAAGGCTGTACAGACCATTCAAATAACTTTGACAAACTACACATTAAACCACACAGTTGTGGTTATTTCCCCTTCTGCTACTATTGGATAGTTTTGCTGTGGGCTTTTATGAAATAAGTAGGTGGCTGTAGTCAGCCAGAGGGCTGCAGATTCACCACAAGGCCTTCACAGGCTAATGAGCTTCCACTTAATGGTGTCATAAAGTTGATGCTGCTGGAGGTGTAGTGTCATTTCTCAGCTTCAAGTCAGATCCTTCCAGATGGGCCTGACATGTTTCCCAGCTGAGTTAGCTCCTGCCAAGCAGCAGAAGTTCCCCTGTGGGAATTGTTGGTAACTGAGGGTGTCCTTTGCGGGAGGGTGACCAGGAAATAGCCCTGGACACCAGCCCACCCTGTGTCCCAAGGGGAAGAGACAGCTCCCAGTTGCACACATGCATCAGGGCTTGGAGACTGGGAAAAACAGGAATTCCTTTGTGAAAAGAAACTGTTTTGGCAGGTGTCCTGTGTGCCATGCAAAATCTCTTGAAAGAATTAGATTTTAGGGTTTTTTTTAGGAGAGTCTTGAGCAACATCAAAGGACTTACACCATGACAAAGTTTTTCTGTTAATGGCCAAGTTAATTAGGTCTGGAAGTGGTTTGTCTTTGAAGATACCAACATCTTCTTCACTGGTGGCTGCTAAGGTCACACTGGATAAATGCCTTTTGGGAATGGTGGGGATTCCAGCTGACCCTGCCTGAGGTAGGGGACAGATGAGGAAAAGTTAAGCTCTTTCTGCCCACTTGCTTAGTGCTCCAGGAGTTAAAACTCTGCAAATCAACCATGGCCTAATGCACCTTTATTGAGTACCTGCTGGCCCTGAGCCTCAGCTCTTTCCCTTTCCCAAACTGGATTTTGAGCAGTGGCAGTCCATGCTTGTGGTGACTGGTGCTGCGTTGTCAGAGCATCCCAGGCCACATGAAGGTCAGCAGCGCTGTTCACTTTTGGAGAGCAGTGCTGGGAAAACAGGGCAGGATCTAAGATTCTGAAGGGGCTCCTCTTAATTCTTTGAGGTTTTGTGAGTTTGTGGTTTATGGGTAAGGTCTGTGTAAACCTTACCTCCCTCAAAGTTTGAAGAAAACATCCCTGAGCAATCTGGTTTAGTGGAAGGTGTACCTGCCCATGGCAGGGGGGTTAGAATGAGGTGAGTTTTAAGGTCCCTTCCAACCCAAATCATTCCAGGATTCTGTAGCCTTCCTCCCTCAAATTAGCGGCAAGTTATATAAAGGAGGGGGTGTGTAGGAGAAACCCTAATGAAAGGATATAATCGTTTTTTGCAAGCAATTAAGTAGGAGATAGCTTTTTGGCTCTGGAAAGAGCAAACAAGTAGAAAATTATGGTCATTTGACAGCAGGAGATCTATTTTTTGTCATTACTGTATATTGGAGACATCAGTGAATGAGACTGTTTAAACCCCGATCAGCCACCAACCCACACAGGATCACTTTCTTCTTTCCTCTTTCTTTTCATTTAATTTCATTGCTGAGATTGACAGTTTCAAGTATGAAAGGCTTTAAATAGGTGATCATTCTCATCTCAAGGCTTTGCCTGGCTTTTTAGTTTTCAAATCTCATTTTGGAACACATCGCATTAAATTACATGAAATTACCAAGCACTTTAATTACTTTTTTTAAAAAACCCAAGCCATTCTTATCTGCTGCTATTGCTTACAGGCTGCAGCACAGAAAAGTGATTTGCTGATGCAATACCACGTCCCCTAATTGTATTGTGCTCCAGGAGATGAGGAGCTGTGGAGCTGTGGCTGTGTGAACTTTGGGAAGCACAGCACCCAAATTACAGCTCGCTGTAGGAGTCTGACAGTGCCCCACATGTGAAGGGACTGAAGAGCCAGCTGTGTCTCTTGAGTTGCTTTGGCAAAGGGAAGAAGCCCATCATTGATTTGGAGATGGAGATGAATGGGTTGTTTTATCCTTTTAGGTGTTGCTCCTGATGCTGTCGACGTTGCCTTGCTGCTGTAAAGTTTTGGTACCTGGAAAGGAGAAGTAAAGAAAAGCAGAGCAAAATGGAACGAGGGATGAATTTACAAGGCTACTAATTAAAAAAAATAGCAATGAGGAAAGCATTGTTGTTTGTAATTGGAACGGACTGTGGGATCTTCCCATACAAATTACCATTTCTAATTGACTTGTAGGAGAGTGCTCTCCCTGGTTTTCCTGCAGTGGTGTTGCTAGGAAGTGTTGCTAGGCAACCCCTCAGTGACTGAACCGACCTTTAAGATAAATATATGTATTTTCTCCCCATTTTGATGCTGGAAAGCAAACCTCTATTTTGTCTCTGAGCTGGCCTTTCTCTGGCCAGGGGAGGAGCTCTTTGGGCATGGGGCTTGCTGAATAATAGTCTGTTTAAGATTTGGCAAAGCTTTTTTGTAGGCACAACCTTTTTGTCCGTAACATTCTGAGGAGCTCAATGTTTTCCTTGCAATGTGAGCAGCAAAAGTTGACAAATAATATCTTGAATGATTTATCTGAATAATGTAGTGATCCTTATTGAATAAATCACTGAAGAAACACTTCTCACTGTTCCCTCAGGTGAGCAGGAGCAGACGGGGCAGAAGCAGAGCATGAAATGGCTGTAGGTGCAGTGTGACAAGGAGGATTTAAACCCTCCCATGTTGCTCAGGCCTTCTCCTAAAATCCTGGTGGCACAATGCAAAGCAGCCACTGGGACCTGCTGGGAGTGGTTTGTTTTGCCCAGCTGTCTTTGAAGCAAATCTCTTGGTTTATTATTATGTTCAAATTAATTGTGCTCACAATTTTTTTGAATGCTTTTGCCTCACAAAAAAACATATCAACTGTTTAATTTTTCCTTTCCAGGGGAACAACTGGAATAATCTGTAAGGCTCTAATTTAAAAGTACCTCTAGTTAAAGACAACTTGCAGAAAGGCATAGATATTCTGTGTTTTTCCTTGGCTAAGCCTGACATATCAAAATGCCAAGGCTTGCTGAGGGAGTGCTTAGTGCCAGCCATGTAGGAGTTTTGGACTTTGGTCCTACCAGAGAACTGATATGGAGCTTTTGCTCCCCCGAATGCCCAGATAGAGGTTGACATCCCTTAGGAATGGTGTGTGGTACTTCTTCAGCTCAAAGCAGGGAGGAGGAGGAGGGTCCTGGGCAGACCAAGCTATTATGGTGCTGTTCCTCCTCCAAAAACCCTTGGCTGAAAGAAGAGAATAGAAGTCAAGGTGAGGGGAAGCATGAACCACCTGCAGGCTCTGAGAAGGAGGGAGAACAGAGCAGCCAGGGGCTGCAGGCAGGCAGGATTGGCTTGGCCAGTGCTCAGCAGCCAAAATCTGCCATATCCTGGGTCCTTCTGTCCCTTGCTTTCCTCCCCCAGCCAGGCCTGGGAAAAAGAACATCTCTAAACTTCCCAGTAACTTCCCAACTGTCCCTGGGCCCAAGTGTACCCAGTCTTGGAGGATGCTGTGCTTTACTTCTTGAACTATTTTTGCCAACCTGCTGCAGCCCTGTTGAACTTCAGATCTCCTCTTCCCCATCCTTTGCCTCCCATCTCTGCTCTCTGCAGGAGACCCCTGGTTCTTTGCAGTGTTACAGGCATTCAGCTGATGCAGTGTTTGTTCTGCAATAAACCCAGTCCCAATTAAAATAAGCCCTGGATTTTGCTTTTCCAGGAGTTAGGCATTCAGCCACTTTGTGTATGAAGGAAAGGCTGTTCCTGATGGTGAGTTATCCATCCTCTGTACAAATCTCCTACGGCGGGGAATTTTCCTTCTGCTCTGGCTGCAGCCGGGTTGGAGTAGCTGTGTCTGAGACAGCAGTGGGGGTGAAAATGAGCCTGCCAGGGAGGAGCAGCAGAGCCTTACAGTGAATAATGCTGCAAGAATTTCTGAAGGAAAGTGGCTTTGGCGACTCTGTGCACTGTAGGACCTTTTCCTACTACGTGTAGCAAGGACTTGGGATGATTAGCATGAAATTGAATTCTGTGTTAATCAATCTCAGGCAGGAGTAGAGCACAGAAGTGATGAGCCTGTAATTTCATTCCTTCCCATCCCTTAAATAACAGAGCTGCAATCCCAGCTCAAAGGGGAGCAGCCACTCCTGGGTGGTCATGGGAGAGCCAAGGCTCTGAGTGACCTTTGCAAGGGAACAGGATTCAGATTCACTGGAGCAGCCCAGGGCTCTCCTGGTGATGAAGTGGAGACTGGTTCATTATGGATATGAGTGTATTGTATTGCCAAATTTGAACGCCCAATAAGATACCCGATTACAAACCACAAAGAATGCAGTCTTGCATCAGAATATACAAATGGGTTTCTCTTACTCCTTGTTCAGAAAAAGTATCAAGGGTGCACACAGCACATCACAGAGGCATTAAAGTGATTAAGTTGTTTGTGGAAAGTCCAGATTCTGCAAATACTTAACTTTGGTACATGTGTAGTCACAATGAAATTGGAGGAGATCATAGAATGAAATCATCTGGGGTGGAAAGAACCTTTAAGATGATCAAGTCCAGCCATTCCCTTAACACTGCCAAGGCCACCACTGACTCATGTCCCCAAATGCCACATCCACAAGGCTGTTAAACCCCTCCAGGGATGGGGACTCCACCCCTGCCCTGGCAGCCTCTGCCAATGCTTAACCAAACTTTAGGTGACAATGTTTTCCCCAGTATCCAATCTAAACCTGCCCTGGCTCAGCCTGAGGCCGTTCCCTCTCCTCCTGTCCCTGTTCCCTGGGAGCAGAGCCCGACCCCCCCGGCTGTCCCCTCCTGTCAGGGAGTTGTGCAGAGCCACAAGGTCCCCCCTGAGCCTCCTTTTCTCCAGGCTCAGCCCCTTGCCCAGCTCCCTCAGCTGCTCCTGGGGCTCCAGCCCCTTCCCAGCTCTGTTCCCTTCCCTGGACACGCTCCAGCCCCTCAGGGTCTGCATTGTCCTGGGGGGCCAGGAGTGACTCCAGGACTGGAGGTGCCCCAGCAGTGCCAGCACGGGGGACAGGCCCTGCCCTGCTCCTGCTGGACACACTGGGGCTCATCCAAGCAAACTTGCTCTTCTGAAATTTAATTTCTGGAGGGGAGAAACTTTCATTGTTTTTTAGGTGTTTAATGCCAGTCAGTTGCTAAGCATTTCAGCAAGAATTTCCAATTGTTTTCAAATTATGGAAACATAGATGATGTTTTGGTTTGGAGACCCCTATGAACTTGGACATTACCAGCAAATAAAACATGAATTCATATTTGGCTTTACAGTGGTAAGTAGAGTCACTCCAGTATATCTCAATCCTTCCTGCAGGCCAGTGTCCTCTAAAATAGGAGGTATTATTGTGGTGGTATTTAGAAATCAGTGAACATCTACCATGTATTGTTCAGAAATTACTTTTCAGTGAAATAGAACAAAACTGGCAAAGTTACATAGCTGGAGAAAGTATTCAAAATTCCACAGCTTGCCATGGACTACCACAGCTTTCAGAATATATTGATTTTGCCACATTAAACACGATATGTGATGCCAGGGCCTAGACTGAGAACGTGTAGCATGAATAATTTACCACCTAGATGAGTGAGCCTGTCTCCAGGAGTACGGAGAGAAACAGCGCTGTGAGCTGAGGCTCTGCTCTCAAGGCTGAGAGCTTTCTTGGAAAGGGGAGCATGTGATGTTGAAAGGCCTCTGGAGGGTGAGAAGTTGAACACAGCAACCAAGAAATGCCTCACTCATCTCGTGGCTTCCCTTCCCTGCTGGAAAGGATGGAAAGTTCTACAGATTCATGTCTGACCTGGGCAGAGTTCCAGGTGCTCCCTGGAGAAGGCAGAGTGCTCTGCAGGGCTCAGCCAGGAGCGAGGCACTTGCAGAGCCCAGGAAAACCTGGTGTGCAAAGGCTGCCTCTTGCTCAGCTCTGTCAGGCTCAGGGTGCAGGCTGCTGCTGCAAGCAGAGAGAAGGCTGTTAGAGAGCCCTCTGTCATGTCCTGTCATTTGGGTTCAAGGATGGATCTGTCTGGAGTAGAGGGTTTGCTCACACAACGACTCTGACCAGGGATTGTTCTGCAGAATGAATCACGAGAACTGCAGGTGCTTCCAGTTCTGCGGAAACATTAAAACTTGGTACCTCACAGGACTTCACCAATAGAAGTGGTTTTCCATCAAGCTGCTCACATCCTCTGTTTTCTGAGAGGTTTCTGCCTTGCCTGTTTAATTTGCATTGTTATTAACGAGCTAACAATTCCTCTGTCCCTCTCCTTCACCCAAAACACCCAGTACACTGCCTCCCTGCATCGTTCCTTCCTGTTTCTTAAGGGGAGGACAGAGAGAATGGAATCAAAATAAGTGAAAATGCACAACAACTAACATATATTTTGAATAAACCAGCAAGTTGTCACTTAGTGTGACAAGTGGAGGAGGAAATTTGAAACAGGTATTGTTAATGTTTTTCTACAAGGAAACTATGAGAAGATAAATGGTGGAGAAATGTCATTCCTTCTTTCTCATCTTCCTTGTTTCCTTAGCCTCCCTTTGCATGGATTTGTAGGAAAACTTGTGGTTTAGAAAGTGTCACATGTTCCTGATCAGATCCCCAAACCAAGGAATCTGCAGATCTGGGCTCATCCCCTGCTCTGCTGTTGTTTCTGATCACATGGTTTCACCGCCCTGGACCTTTAGTTTCCCCCTTTCTGTTAGAGGGTACCTCACACATCTGTTCAGATGCAGACCTGCAGGAAATTCATGGAAAGAAATTTCTCTTTGTACATTGTATTTGAATCCCTGAGTGGGAACCTGACAAAATTTTTGAGGCTTTTCTAACCACAATTTTACAAAAATATTGCTGCCTTCTGAAACCCAGACACAGTGTGGGAAATTAAAGGACCATGAAACCCTGGGATATGTAGAGATGCTAATAAATAGCCATTGTACTGAATGATTCAGCTTTTGGATTTCTAGAGTTAGCCATGCCAGCCTTTCCATTGACTTGGGCTTGGTTATGAGGTACAAATTCTTTGTCATAATGTCAAAGCCCAGATTATTCTAATTACTGTTATCAGTGTAAAACTTGTGTTCACTCTTCTCCTAACTCTGTTGAGGAACATCTCAAATGAGTTGAAGTTCTGGTCTGGAGTCATGGCCATGCCTGGATACAAAGAGCCTCTGGCTGTATCTGTTCAGAAAAAAAAAGGAGTCCTGACTGTGGTGAGTGATACAGCAAAAGGTGGTGTTTAGGGCATTATTCTCACAGCATGGCTTAATCAAACATTACTTTGTCACGGATCTCACATTTTGTAATTTTTTCTTCTGCACTAATCTGAAAACAAACCAGCATGAGGTTCCAAGTTAGAATAACAATTTAATAGAAAAATTAAAATAAAGGCAGAAAAGCACCGTCTTAAACTAACAGAGTCAGGATACAACCTGTTGGTCACAGTGGTGGTCGCAGTCTGATTAAATGGTGGCTGCAGTCCTGCTGGAGTGATAAATGTGGTTCTGTTGAAGTGGCAATCCTTCCGAAGGGTCTGGTCCTCCTCTGATGCTGCAGTGGTTGTTCTGTAGCTCTTGTCCTATGGGACTCCAGTAGGTAAAGCTGCCCATGGTGTTCCAAACCTCAGATTATATCCAGGTAGGAATGCTTGGTTCTCTCCCCTGGGCAGAGCATCTCACAATAGGATGGTGGGATTTTATCAGTCATGCAGTGAGACTTGATGGCCCAATAGCAGAGATCAGGGTATCAGGGATGAGTCATGGAGGAGAGACAAGGAACAATGCCCCACCTGTTTTAACAGTTTATGAAGATGGTAATAAAATACAGACTTTTGGTTACAGCCTACATTGTAACCTAAGACATCCTCACATCAGTAATCCTTGCTTTTGGGATTTCTTTACTTCCATTTTACTCTTCCAACCCAAATGAGAGGACAAGAGCAAAAGCTGTGCCAGGGGAGGGTCAGGGTGGACATCAGGAGGAATTTCCCCATGGAAAGGGTGGTCAGGCTTTGGCAGGGGCTGCCCAGGGAGGTTTGGAGTCCCCGTCCCTGGAAGTGCCCAAGGAAGGGCTCGATGTGGCACTCAGTGTTCTGGGCTGGGGACAAGGTCGGCGTGGGGCACAGGGTGGACACAATGACCTTGGAGATCTTTTCCAACCTCAATGATTCCATTTTCCAGGAATGATTATATTTTCCATGTTTCCACTTTGGTGCTCAGTACAAGATCTCTCCCAGAGCCTTTCAAAGGCACCGGGGAGAGGAAGCAGTTGTGGGGCAGACCTGTGTGGAGCCACCCACGGAGTCCCTGCAGTGTTCAGCCTGGGAACAGCACATGGGGCTGCCCCAAAGGGCTCTGTGGCTCATTTTTGCTGAAGTTTTGAACACCCAAACCCATAACAGTGGAACTGCTGAGGGCTTGCATGGCAGCACAACCTTTGCCTTTTCATTTAGCCTTGGACTTGATGCAATCTCCATTCCAGCAAGAAGGTGTGTTCTGAAATAAAACAAACTGGTGATAAGTTTAATAAGGTGATAAGTTTAATGGGATTCATGAGTTTAATCTCTCCTGACAAACTGAATTCACCATGATAGTGAAAGGGAGGCGTTACCAGGCAATTAAATTTTTTTAGGTTCCAGACAAGGTCTTTAATGGATGCCTGACACTGTGTTTTAATATTAGATGATACAATTATTTTCTGTCAAAAACTTCCTAAATGTGGGAAACAAGAAAACTCAAGCCTAAAAAATGTTATTTGTATATTTATTAAAAATTATTGGAAAGATGCTAGAGAGCATATTGCTCACTCTGCTTTTCTTTTCAAATGAGAAGTCTTGTTCATTGGAAGACCAAGTCTTCATTTTTCTGTTAAAAATCAAAGAGGGTTTTCCACACTGGAATTAAAGATGTTTTAGAAGTCCTTGCTGAAGGATATAAAATATATTAGTTAAAACTAAGGAGCTGGCTGTGAGCCTCCAGCTCCAACATCTGCTAAAGAATGACCAGAATAAAAAAAGCATAATCTCCATGAACAAAGAGGGCGATAGGATTCTTGAATTGCTGAATAGGACTTTCTGGTACCACAGTCACCACAGTAACATTTGAACAGTCCCCAGCAGCAAATTCATGAGTGGGGCCAACATCTGTATTCTCTTATCTGCCCTCAGATTGCAGGGAGTTCCCGTGTGCTGGGTACGGCCTCGCTGCCACACGGCCGGGGCTGTGTTTGCTCCTGATAGCCTTGTTCCAGCCCTGCAGGGAGAGGGGCAGGACAAACACCTGCAGCTGGGGGGCTCAGAAAGCACACAGGGCTGGGGCTGCTGGCAGGTAGGTCTGCACCAGCCTCTGACTCTCACCTGAGTGGCTCCTCCGAAAAGCATCCTCTCAGTAATGTCAGAGGTTCGCGTGAGCTTCCTGTTAGAGCTGCTCATAGACACAGATCCTTGTGCTCAGGGACACAGAGAAGAACACAAATGTGGGCGAAAAAGCACCATATTCTGGGATGAGAGAGCTGCAGTTGTGTCAGGCTGTAAGGGGGAGAGCAAGGGTGATGACCCCCAATGACTTCAGTAACCTCCTGAAATGTCAGTGGTGTTCAGAGCCAGAGCAGAGCCAATTTACGGCCTGCAGCTTCCTCCTGAGGGGCATCTCCAATCTCTGCATCTGTCACAGGGACAGAGCCCAGGGAACAGCTGGAGCTGGGCCAGGACAGGCTCAGGCTGGATCTCAGGGAAAGGTTCTTCCCCCAGAGGGTGCTGGGCACTGCCCAGGCTCCCCGGGGAATGGGCACAGCCTGAGGCTGCCACAGCTCCAGGAGCTCCCAGGGTGGGATTGTTGGGGTCTGTGCAGGGCCAGGGGCTGGATCCTGGGTGATCCTTGAGGGTCCCTTCCCACTCAAGGTATTCCATGATCCTGCTTCTGTTTATGTGCTCTTGAAGACTAAGAACTTTACATGTTTTTCTTTTGCTTCCTCTTCAATCCCCAGGAAGAGACATCAATGCCCTGTTATCCACAGTGTTAATTGACTATAACGCATTAGATTCATCTTCTGGATCCTGCATGGAGAAATATTCTAGGAGACTAAGGGAGTTACACATGGTTTTTCTTCTCCACAAGGGTTTCTTTGGCCTCTGGAGAGGATGCTTCCTTGGTTAAAAGAGAGACATTCTTTGGATGTGTTTGGATAATGTTCATTGCATCGACTGTCATTTGCTCGTGAACGAGCATGAAAATTAATCTCCTTCTTAAGAGGGCATATAGACAAGGGGAAGCTTGAGAGATTATTACATCCTGTTTGAGGACATATCAAGTGAATAGAACATAATGTTATTCATAATAATACATTTCTATCTGACATTAGCATATTATACCTGTATAGAGACTTAAAAACCTATTGCTTCATTAGTGAAGGGCATGTGCATGTTTGCTGTAATGCTTCAAACTGTCACTTTGGGCTGTGCTTAAAAGGACAAATTAGGCAGTTCTGGGTTTGACTGAAGGCAGCTGAATATATTGCTCATAAAATCTGGTGTATTAATTTGTCTCTCTGAGAATCATCCAGGGGTACAGCTCCTGTTTTGAGGCCTCAGGCACACATCTGAGCTGTGGATGGAAAAAGCAGGATGTGTCTCTGTTTGCTCAGAGGGGCTCCTTGGCTCCATGAATCAACAGAGGCTTTCTCTTAAGTAAACTGAGGATGTGAACCTTTGGATAAATGGCCAGATTTATGCCTCTGTCTGTGAAAAAATAACAGGGACAGCCATAACCTTTGTCTTGTGCTCCATTGTTTGTCTTTCCGGTGGTATTGTCAAACAACACTGACAAAACCCACCAAATTAGGAATTGCTCAAAATGCATTTGGTAAATGTTGAGGTTGTCTTGAGTATTCTGCCCTCTTTCCCAATACTGAACTGAAATAATAATTAGCATCTCCAATTCTGCCTTCCTCTCGTAATTTAAGGGTTTGCATAGCTGGGAATCCACAGTTGTGGAGAAAGCAGCCTTTGGAATCCCTCAGGATTTCTTTTCCATTTAAAAATCATAAACAATGTCGGTGTTGACCTACATAGCCTCTGATTTTTCTTTTTTTAACCTAAATTGCTACAAAGCCTTCTAATTACAGCGTGCTCAAAAGTAAATTAGCAAGCCATCAGTAAAAATTACATTAAAAGCAACATTATTTCCCATAACATTAATAAGCCCTTTTTGGGTGTGATTTATTTTTGCAACAATTACTGTACAGTCTCCTGGAAGATGTATTTCTGTGTAGTTAATATAATATACATGTATGCAATTTTCCATTTTAGTGCCTATTGATTGCTTCATTTTTCATCTGTATTAGGCTATTCTTATAATTTCCTCTGGGCTTTCAGAAATGGCAGACATCAAGGGAAAATTGGAGTGCTAAGTCCTGTGGGAAATGCAAAAAAGCAAATAGATCAGAGTTGAATGGAAAGGACTGAGTTCAAGTGCACTTGCATCACGAGAATTTAAACTGCCTTCCAACCTTTTAGAGATCTGAAAGTATTTTATTGAAGGAACTTTGCTTTTATGTGTTTTACTGGGAAATGAATTCTAATTGTGAGCCAAGTCCCTGTGAATGTAAGAGAAGTCTGTCCATTCTGCTCTGTTTGACAGCCTCCAAGCTGACAAGGTGAAGATGAATGTATTTTGCTCTCAGCTGTATCATTTGAAAATCATTTGAAAACTTAGGTACAAGTTACAGTAGCTCAGGAAGTTTTATGATACAAGCCTAGTTCCCAAAATTCAGATTTGCTACTTCAAATGTCCAGGGTTGCAAGGCACACTGGTATCAAAATATAAGAGAAGGTAAATTCGCTTTTATCCAGCACACGTGAAGTGAGAAGCAGCTGGTTTAGTTCCAATCAAGAATGTGTACGATTAGAGTGAGTCCAGAGGAGGCCACGAAGGTGATCAGAGGGCTGGAGCCCCTCTGCTGTGGAGACAGCCTGAGGGAATTGGTATCCTGGAGAGGAGAAGCTCTGGGTGACACAACCTTGCATATGGCCAGGCTGTAATAAGCTACATGAAGATGTATCGAGTCTGAGGGTTGACCTGCAACTTCCCAGAGTGGCTTAATAATAGCAACACAACTTCTCTGGACACGACTTGTAAAAGAAAAGGTTTTAATAATGGCAAAAATAACAGGCATTATCAAACAAAAGAAATATAAGTCGAACACAGTGCAGAGAATACTCTTACACTGCTAAGGCAGTCCAAAAAAGTGACTGAGCAGTTTTTTGCAGTCTTTTAAATACTTGATGGTCGAGGTGGGCTACTTGGCAACTTGCCCAATGAAACTGGCAACAGGCTTTGAGATATGTTTCCAAAGCCCAGTCCCTGCTCCTGGCTGGCACTGGGCCAATATTGATGAAAGAAGAATGGAAAGTTCTGGTGCTTTCCCATAATAGTCAGGGATAAAACAGAAACCCCTTTACCTGACTCGGAAACACCTGCTCGGGTGTGGGATGCATTACCATGGAGGGAAAGGGCAAGGAGAGTGGCATCAAACTGAAGGAGAGCAGGTTTGGGTGGGCTATTGGGCAGGAATTGTTCCCTGGCACAGGGTGCCCAGAGCAGCTGTGGCTGCCCCTGGATCCCTGGCAGTGCCCAAGGCCAGGCTGGACACTGGGGCTGGGAGCAGCCTGGGACAGTGGGAGGTGGAAGATGTCCCTTAGCAGGGACCATGGGAATGGAAATGGCAGGGGAAGGGGATGATCCATGAGGTCCCTTCCTACCCACACCGTTCCATGATTCCATGGACTGCAGTCATGGTCCCTGTGGTGAATTGTTCCCCTTTGCTGTTTCCTCAGGCCTCCCTGTGGGGTTGTGCTCACAGGGACAGGCTCTGTCTTCAGTCAGTGTTAATTACAGATGTGAATTTATCTTCACAACTCTCAGTGAGATAATGAAATATAATTTTATTAAACAGCCTGTGTGCTGCAGTACCTGTTTATAATACAGTCTGGGATGATGGAATGAATTTATGTTCCACTGGCAGGGGTAGCTATAACTTTTTGCTGGTTTAATGGTTACTTGAGCTTTTACAACCACCAGACAAAGAGAATCAGGCACAGGATTTGGCTGCAATTGCAGAGTGCAGGAACAAAATTGGAGCACAGGAGCTGACACTCAATCTTCTAAGACTGTATTATTCTGCTGAAATCAAAGGTGGTGAGCAGGGACATGGATGAGAGAACTCCCCACCAAATTCATTCAGAGCTTGAGTTAAACCTCCATCCGAAGCCAAGTCACTTATCCAGTCTGTACCTAGTAGGGGGAGAAATATTACACTGGATGGTTCACCCAAACCATTTTAGAAAGTGCCCAGACTGGGGTGAGTGAGAGCCAGAGAGAGAAATCCGGTCTGTCCATGTCCAGCTGGGCACCTCTGTGAATTTCTGGAGTTTTCTTACAGGAAATGGTCGATTCTGAGTGGGTAAAGTGGTCCACTTGTAAGGAATCTTAGATTTTCAGAGATGCCCATGAAGGAGTTCCCAGATACCGTCTTTGCCTTCTCGGAGGGATTTGCTTCCCTGGCTTCTTTAGCCTACAGTGCTGGGAGCTGTAACTATACCACAGTGAAGACCCATGCAAGTTACCTGGACAGTCTTGTGCCTTTGTCATTTTGTGCATTGCTTTTCTTTCCACACAGAGCAATGCACTGTAAAAAGGCCTTTCCTCGTGGACATTTATTTGGAGGTTACATTTATGCCTTTCCAGAAAGGTCGGGTTAAAAACTCCCATGGTGGATTAAACATGGGGTCAAAATTGGATATTGAACAAGTACAGAATTTAGAAGTTCATCTCTTTTCTTCGAATGAATTGAAAACTCTTGATTGAATTCTGTTCTCTGCTCATGATTTGGCGCTCAGTGCTTTCTACCTTTACTGAAACTCTTCCACTGGCTCTTCAAGTTCATGTGGGTCTTCCAGGGCCACCAGCTCCCACTGTCTTGAGGGAGGAAAAACACTTCTAGCACTGACACCCTCTAACTCAAAAGGAAAAAATACTGTCTTTTTTATTGTGGGCTCCTCTTGTGTGAAAGGTCCTTTTCTCCCTTCATCATCCCTGGGCCCTGCAGATTCTCTAGCAGGCTGCTACCTCAGCCATTTGTCATAAAGGGTTTATTATTAGATGTTACAGCTTTTGCAAGCTGCTCCTCCAAAGTGTTTTGACCTGGTTTGTAATGGCTGTACAGTCAGCCTGCTGGACCAGTACAGGTGCTCTTTATTTGAGGTACAGCTTCACCTCCTGAAGCCTCAGTGCGGTGTCTTTACATAACCTTTCTGCCATCTGCAAGGATCCTCTTTGCGCTCCTGAGGGGTTTTTCTGAGCTTACTTTGAATTGTTATTGATTGCACCACGAGTCTCTCCCTTTTCTGTTCATCCAGGGTGGACCTTAAAAACCAAGGGATCTGTAGGAAGAACTGAGACCTCAGTGCTGGCCAGGATCATGTCAAGAGTTGCTTTTCCTGTGGTTCCCTAATTAACTACTTAGTGGAATAGTCATTAGTGATATGGAAAAAATCAGTCTTGGCGTTATGCTGTCAAATATGACATTTACTTGATGCACTTGGGGACACTGGATTCATTCTTTGCAGCTGCAGGTTTTGGTCCTGTATTTCTGTGGTCTCTCTGAGGCAGTTGGTAACATAAATCTGGTCTGTATTTCTCTTTTTGAGGTCTTGAAGATGCTACTGCTGCTGTATGTGCAACAGTGAGTTTGTGCTGAGAACTGCAGCTGGGACCAGGGGCTGCCCGACTCTTGGGACAGTATCTGTGCACAATTAATTTCTAAGTCACTACACCTGAAACTCGTTCTTCATCCAGGTCCATGCATGTCAAAAGCAAGTTCATACGCAATATCAAATGTCCTCAAGGAGAAATCTTTCCAGCTAGGATGGGGGGATGAAGCACTGTAGAGCACATTTTGTATGTTCCAGCTTTGCAATCCTGATCAAAACTCAGAATTCCTTACTCCTGGATCTCACTGTGCCACCCATGTGATGGAGATGGCAACTGACCCTCTTGGCTTCCCTGACTCTCCAGATGTTCCCCACTTCTGGTGCAGAAGGTGCTGGTGCTCACTGCTCAAACCTGGCACCTGTTCCCAGATGTGTCACCCTGCCCCTGCCTTGGATGGTCATGAGGAGCTTCTGATTTCATTTCCTTTTTGATTTTCAGTCAAGTCTCCCAGAGAATGGCACACACGTCCTGTTTCCTGGCTTGTTTGCGTATGATACAAGTAAGGAAGGGTTTTCTGCTGAGGAGCAGATAAGCTCAGAAGACCTGAGGATGAGAAAATCTAATTACCATTCTGCTATTGCTCAGCATGACCTGTTTAACTTTCAGTCACTTCCTCAAAGGTGACTACAGGTAAGAACCATGAGTTTGGTTACTCTACTGAAGCAACCGGGGCTATCAAAGCCTGTCTGGCATCTTTATAGGCTACTGTTTTATTGAGGGAAAATATAAATTTCCTAAAAATTTAATACGTAGGACAAAATTGCTTAAGTAAATGTGCAGAGATAAGGCTGGAGTGTTTAAGTGATGAGTTTGGAAGGAGAACTAAAGAGGAGGGTAAGACAGAAATCTGAGCAGGCAAACTGAGCCTCGTCTGAGCTGATGCTGCTCTTAGGAGTGCCAAGACTTTCTTTTAGCATATGGGAAGTTTTATAAGGACACAGACTGAGGCAAAAAAGCAGTGCAATTCAAAGATCATCCATCTCTTCTAGTGCTAATAATTTCTTAGCTTTTATCTCTCTGTGAATCTAAAAGCACTTACACAGGAATTGGTATAAATTTTCCCCATTAGCCTGTCATCACCTAACAGCTGAACCAGAAATTGGAGTGCTGGCTTGTCAGTCTGGTGAAACAGTGGGGTCGGGGTCTGTGCCAGGCTCGGACTGACAGAGCTGTGGGGGTGGTGTTGCTGTCGCCTCTGCCCGTTCCTGGCATCTCAGACCATTCCAGACTGGTGTTTACAGCACCGATCCTGATGCTCTCGTGGTTCACCACCTTGCCAGGGAGCACAAGGAGGACAGCAGGTCTGGAGCTTTTCAGCCAGTTTGCGCATTGTTTTTGGTCTGGGCTAAAGAGTGAGGAAGGCAGGTTTTGTGCCTTGGGAAAGCAGGGCAGCCTGGGAGGTGATTGTCTCAGCACTGCTATTGTCTTCCGGTGGTGTTGAGTGGAAAAATCAAGGTTTTGGGGGTGCATTATTATTATTGTTGTTATTATTTTTAGTCTCCTGAATCCATTGTTATAAGATAAATTCCAGTTAGAGGTCCTAAATGTATTCAAGAAGTCTGTAAGGGAACCCTTGTAGTTACTCATGTGTGTCTGAGGCGTAGGCTGGCTGTTTTTGAAGCAATGGAATATGACAGTCAGAAGCCAGTTATAAACAAGTGATTTCAGTACAGGAGCTAATGTTCCACAGACTCCAGGCTGATAAGCTGCCTGCTCTCAAATTACTTACCTGCAAGTAAACCACTTCTTGCCCTCCCAAACAGGTTCTGATGTTATCGGAGGATTCAGGGAATGTGAAGTCCTCACAGTGATGATGAAGAAGGAGGTGTTCAGTCTTCACCCAAGCAGCAGATAAAACTTTCCCTCGGTTCGTGCAATAACACAAATGTGTGTCATATCTGCTTTCCTTTTATATCTTCTTATTCCAGTTGACAACACGAGTCAGATGTGCCAGATATGCTTAATCTGGAAAAGAGTCTCAGAAGGATCAATGTTTTCTCTGCTTTCATATTTCCTGCCCTTTTAATACTCAGAGCTGCTGATCTGATTTCTCCTGGCCATACTTCTCTGTGTGGTTTTTTTTTTTTTTTTTCCTTTTTCTGTTTCTCTGACTTTGGGCGTGTAACTGTGTATAAACTTGGTTCTTCCAGGAGGTACAATAATAAATGGAGTCTGGTAGGTGGCATGAAGGTGGAAATAACGTTGCAGGGAACATCCTGTCTGTGACTGTGGGGCACTTTGTGAAGGTCTGTGTTTATTTTAGAAGTGCCTTGGTTACTGCTAGCTCGCTTTTGCTTCTTCCACACGTAAAAAAACCACACAAAAATTTTTCATGCAGTAAACAGAAAGGTGGCACTTTAATGCTTTAAATAGACATTGGAAGAGAAACCATTTTTCCACAATGAAAATATTGCATAATGACAATAATGGTGATAATATTTTTTCATCAGAAATAACACTCGAGATCACAATACTTCAATACTTTTGAGAGGAAAATATTGTCTTTTAAAACGTTGCATTGAAATTTTCCTTCTACATTTAATGCAAGAGGCTCAGTTTCCAGGTTGCTGGGGGGTAGAAGGCAGGGATAACACCATCTCTGCTCCTGGAATTGATTCTCTTTGTGCTGTTTCAGGTAAATCTCACATTTAAGTGAGATTTAAGTGAATCCACTCCTCAAACAGGTGTCAACCACACAGCTGCCTCAGCTGTGACTTCACAGCAGCTTTGTGAAAGGGTGCAGGGACCTTTGCCAGGGCTGGGAAATGGGAATTGCAATAGGAAGATGTTGGTTGCTGGCCTGACCAGAGTTTCAGCCTCACTGGTCTGTCTCCATGGTGATATCCCGAGATGTGGCTGGGCAGGCATTTGCTCTGGGTTGTTTTCTGGAAGGTCAAACTGAAGCTGATAGCCAAGCCATGAGCCTGGGGAGGTGGGCTGGGGAACTGGGGTTGCTTCCAGTGGAAATGGCTCTGCCACCACGGGTCTGTGCTTGGCACTGCTGTCAGGCAGCTACAGGGAGGTCAAGGCCCAGCTCCTGCTGCAGAAGGGCCCTGGCCAGGAGTGGAAAGCAAATCCTGGTACAGCTCAGTGGAAGGAATTGCCACTTCCTGATGTCTGCATAGAAGAGCAGTCTCTCGTGCAGGTGGGCTGACACAAGACGCAGCCAGAGGTGCCCTAAAAGAGCAGCCCCACAGAGGGTGTGTCGGACCCCCAGCTGAGCTGCTTGGCTTGGGCAGGATGAGCCAAAGCTCCCAGAGCAGTGAGGGAGGGGGAGGAGAGCTCCAGGCCCAAGACACCCTGGCCCAGACTGCAGTGCCACTGAACCCTCAGCAGTACAACCTCCCCTCACCCCTTCTGCCAGCGCTCGCTTGCTCTCCTGGGCTTGGGAATGAACCAGCAGGAAAAGGGAGAGTTTTATTTTTACCTCTGTGAACCTGTCTCCTTTTCTGCCATACTTAAACTGGTACAAAGGAATTGAGATGATGATGAATTGAGACACTCACTTCTACTGAGGGCTCAGCTATTTGTTTCTGAATGGAGGGAAGAAGATGGATTTTTGGGGACGACTTTCTGTTGTACTGGTTTATATTGAAGCTGAACTCCATATTTACATAAGGAAAGGGAGCTGAGATGTTTTAACAGTGGTATTTTGCTTGAAAACTAATTTTTCATGTTAATTACACATCTGCAGAGCAACTCTTGTATATGGCACTTGGTGTTACAGATGGCACAGGCTGGCCCCTGAGAGCCCTGGTTTGAATCATTGCCCCTCTGTAATAGACTGTGAGCCAACCATGTGTGATATTCTTGACAAGGATAAACCCAGCTGGCTCATAGTAGCAGAAACCAACATTTATTTCAGTCAGCTATTGAGTGATAGTCCTTTCAGTGTTGCTCTTGTTGCCAAGTTTGCTTTCCAAAACCCCTAAGGATGCTGCTGAATATTGTTGGGAGCAGTGATTTTTTCACACTCCTGCTTTTTGCCACCATGTCACACTTACCTTTACTTTCCAAGTATAAAACTGTTTTCTTCATCGCTTAGCAAGAACATTTTGAGAGAATTCATATGGTAAAATAAATCTGGGAAGCTCTTCCTGACTGTGCTGGAGAAAGCTGCATTCCCGAGGTCGTGGGATGACTATGTGAAAGGGAGAGTAGTTTGCTGCATGTGATATGTTGGGTTCGTTGTTTTTCTTAAACAGCCAAAACAAAGTACATGAACAAGAATGTCGAATTTCAGCTCATGAGAACTGGAAACTGAAATGGCTCCAGGATCTGGGTCAAGAGGAGAACTTGGTGAACTTGTGCATAGAACAAATATTTCCCTAGTGCTACATGGTGCTTTTCACAGAGTACAAGAGAACCCAACACGTTCAGGGGCTCTAAGGAGAACACAGAGTGAGGTGTGTTCTCTAAGGAGGACACGGCTGGAGGAGTCAGCTCATGTGGCAGTGAAATGCCAGACCATTGGCACTGCCTGCGCTGGGCCAGGAGTGTCAGAGGTCAGAAAGCTGCAGAAGCTGAACTGGGCAGCACCGCAGAGTTTTGGCCCTGGTACAGTGAAAGCCACGGGAGAGAGAAGCTCGAGGCAAGAAGAGAAGTGAAGGCATCATGCTCTGACCCTCTAACACTTTGCTGAAGGAAGATGGAACAAGGGCTTGGCTTTGCTGGGATGGCAGAGTCCGTGTCGAACGATCCCCACACGGAGGGCGCTTCAGCCCCTGGCGGAGAGCTTGGGCACAGCATCTCCTCTCCTCCTTCTCATTCTCCTTCTTCTCCTTCTTCTCCTTCTTCTTCTTCTCCTCCTTCTTATCCTTCCCCTTCTTCTCCTTCTCCTTCTCCTCCCCTCCTCCTCCTCCTCCTCCTTCTCCCCCTCCCTCTCCCTCTCCCTCTCCCTCTCCCTCTCCCTCTCCCTCTCCCTCTCCCTCTCCCTCTCCCTCTCCTTTCTACAAACTTGAGGAAAATGCTTTTTACAGAGAAATGTCTCTTTTTAAAAGCAATTTATTTCTTGACGCAATATACTTAAATATGTAGGTAATAGTAAAATAAAGAAATGGATATGAAATTGAAGTGCGAAACTTGATTTGCCTATGAACTTGTTAAATGTAGGCTTTGATTTTTGAACATAAGAACATTTGTACATTAAAGTTAGCTTAGTTTGTTATTTCCCCTTCCATTATTGCCTGGATTTTTGTTTTCCTTGCTGACAGTCTCATTCATTCATTCTTGCTCTACCCTCATGATCTGTGAGCACATTTGGATTTCATTGTGCATGCAGAATTCCTGGTTATTGCATTTGAAACACATCCTGGATGGAGCCATTGGAAATGTAAACCAGGTGCTGAAAGCTGAATTGTAGATGGAATACGCGAGGAGTGTCTGCACCCAGGGACATAAATCCACCCCCAAAGAGAAAGGAACAGGATTGCAGAGGTTGTAATTGCAAATCCCTTGCCTGTGCAGCCGAGCGGCAGGGGACAGGACAGGCAGGGTGATTTCCTCTTTATCTTTCTTTCCTGTTGAAGTCTCTGCTCTTTTCTTGATGTCTCCAGGAGCTGCCGTGTGTAAAGTTGGTGTTGTCTGACTGCCAAAGGAAATTCCTGCATGGTATAAATGTCCCCTTCCCAGAGGGGAGCACTGAGGCTGGGAGCAAAAACCCAAGGGGACAGCTGGGTGTGTGCTGAGCGGTCAGACACCCACCCTGTCACCCTGTCCCCAGAGAGCTGCTGTGGCTGCCTGGCAAAGCCTGTGCCACCCCTCCAGGGCCTGGGGGAAGGGGCACGTCTGAGACCTGGACCCAGCTGGCTCCACTGGGCTGTGCTTCTCTAGGAAGTATTGATGTGGTGCACCCAAAATAATGACATTCTGCTCACCGTGAAGTTACTGGAATGGAGAAAACGATCAAAGAGTAGCTGGGAAAAGGGCAGGAGCTTGGGGGACTTGATTAATAAGGGAAATCACTACAAGGGGTGGAGCGCGATTGGGAGAGGAATGGAATGTAATCCACTATAAATGTTTGAAGAACAATATTCATGGCAGAAGGAGTGTGAAACTAGAGAGGTATGAAATAAATGCAAAGGGGAGGCAGATGTCTGACAGCGAGATGTTTCAGGCTGGGTAGTCAATACCTCAGAGGGACTCCTGACCAATGGCTTGTCTAAAAACTAAACCAAAGAGACAAGGAAAGGCACCTCGAGCAGGCAATCCATTGTGGTGAGGCAGGAGGAGATGGAGTGGCTTAGATATTCCTGTCAGCATTCAGTTCTGATAACGTGGCTGCTGCTCTGATATTTCAAAGTTGAGGCATCATAAATGGGCACAAGACAGCTGAGCAGTTTAGTGCATAGATCTTGTGGAAGGTAATAGCTTGAAACTATAAATCCTGAGATTTCTAGAAGAACAAATATTGCTTCTGACTTCACCTTGAATTAAAGAAATGTACTCTTGTAATGGAAAATGGATTTTTAATTGTGAATTAGACAGCTATGATTGTGTGTTAGGCTGTCCCACTTGTCACAGCTGTGGGAGGTGTCCCAAACCATGTTGGGGGAGGAGCCTCGTTCCCAGGTGTGCAGCAGGGTAACAACACTTGTGTCTGTTAGCACACCTTGTAAAAATCATCTTTTTAAACCACCGCAAACAACTTCAGCATGCAAACCAGCAGGATTGCCAGGGATTGAAACAGAGTTCTTTGGCACTGTGTCACTGCTCTCGAGGGTTCTCTGCTCCTGGCTGGGGAATGAAGGCTCCTGCTGCCCTGAAGAGCCACAGCTCTGCTCTTCCCTCCTTAATTAGCTCCTTTCAGTTAATCCCATGTTATCAGGCAACTCACAATGAACTGGAGAAACTCGGGTCTCTGTGATAGGTCTCTATATTATAACGTTTCTCAGTTGTCCGAAATCCTCTGCAGGAACACATCCCAGTAGATCTATATAGCTGTCTTCCATATTTAGTATAAATTCGATATTGTCAGCAAGAAAGATCACTTACAGCACTTCCATTGTATTTTAGTTTTAGTGAAGCCATTACTGGAGCCATGTCTTTTATTTATATTAACATGTTGTTAAATGTAAGCTCATAAAGATGTAAAGTGCATGAAATCAATTAGGTACAGATTTAAGGAGTGGACATAAAGGAAATTTTCTGATTTACCTTCCCATTTGTTGAATATAGACCTTGCATTACTTTGAACATGAAAGGAATCAATTGACTCTATTTAATTCCCTTAATTAATTTCTGTTATCGTTTTCCTTGCTTCTTTACTTCCATTTAAAACTACCTGGATCCCAGTTAGAAAATTCCCTGAAGTCATAACAATTTGAAATTAGAAGGTTTATTTAAAAATATCATTTGGGTTTTAAGAGCTTATTAGTTAAAAACTATGTTCCAAGGTAATCTTCAACCACACAGAAGGGTTTAAATTTAAAAAAAAAATATTTTGCATCTGCTTTTATGTAGTTTTCTTTGTTTTTTTATTAATTTGTAACTGGAGAAGTATGGAAAGCCTCCTTCTCAGTAGAGAGAACTTTCTAAACATGCCCAAGCCCATGGTTTGTTTTTTTTAGCAAGGGAAAAGCCTATCAACTTATTTTTCACCGTATTTCGTCAAAAATACTGAGAGCTCTCTATGAATGCTAATCAAATTAGATTTGGTAGGGATGCAGGTTTTTCGGTGCTGTCTACTTGTGAACCAGATTTCCATAATGCATTTTTTTTTATTTCAAAAGCTGCTGCTGAACCGCACAACCTCAGGATTGCAAAGAGCAGCAACCACCAAGGTTTTGGGAAACTTCTTGGGTGGCCTTCAGTTGGTCAGCTTGGGTTTTGTGCTGGCCATGGACACTATAAAAATTTGGTAACTTCAGTGACAAAAGAAGTGTGAGCCAATAAATTATCTGGAGGTGAGCCCTGTGAGTTGTGTGCGAGATGCAGCTGCTGTGCTGCTCCTGTTTGGGTTTGGATGTAGCCCGAGCAGGCTGGGCTGTATTGCTGGGTGGTTAATTAACCTCTTACCTGTTACCAGGGTCTAATGAGCAGAGCTTGGCCGGTCTGGTCTCCGGGGCTTTCATCTCTGCTGGCCCTGAGTACCTACAGTCCAAGGGCCCCCTGTTTTCCCATGGGGTGCTGCTCACTTTGTAGGAGCCTTGCTGTGCCACTCCTGGTGGGACCTTGGTCACCTTTGGGCCCAGGCTCAGCTCCGGGGGCCCAGCAGTGGCACCAGAGCAACGGGCAGGGACTGAGCCCAGCAACTGCCCCTGCACAGGAGGCACAACTTCTGCCCTGGGCAGTGCCCAGCCCTCGACAGGCTGCCCAGGGAGGGGCTGGAGTCTCCTCAGCGGGGATATTGCAGAGCCCTCTGGACACAATCCTGTGCCCTGTGCTCTGGGATGGCCCTGCCTGAGCAGGACTGGCACCAGTGACCCTCTGGGGTTCCTTCAGGCCTGACCCAGTCTATATTTCTTTTAGATTCCTGCCCAGAATAGTTTTGTGTCTCCCCAGATGGAGTCTCCTGGTCCCTGTGGAAGGAGCATTGCTGTTGGGGGAGCAGAGATGGTCACTCCCACAGTTGTTCACTCCTCGGGGCTCTGTGGCCTTTTATGTGTGCATGGCATGGAGTGAGGGTCAGGCCAGTGGGACTTGGAGCTATCAGGAACCTTTTAGAAAAATCCTGGAAAACGTGGGTCTCTGATGCATTGGATTCTCTGCCTGAATCTCAAGTATCTGTGCAATGTCTAAATTTAGGATGTGAACACTTGGTTCCACAGGCTTCACTGGAAGTGTTGGATTTAGGAAATACTTCAGTAATGAATTAGGGGCTTGGAAAGTGGGAATCCTGAACAGTCCAGCATTGAACCTCCAAGACAGCTGACAGTCCTACACCACATAAGGGCCGTGCTTCACAATTAAAACCTCAAGTGCTCATGAATAATGTATGGTCAAATCAGTTAATCACAGAAAGGGAACGGGCTGTGTGCTAACCTTTAATGTTCACTGTTGGGAAACAGGAGGGGAAGAGGCCACTTCTGTTCATTCTTTGAGAGAAACAAGCAGCAGCAGCAGCTGGAGTTGGCTGGGGCAGAGGCTTGTGCTCTGAGATCACTCTGGAAAACAGAATTAGTGATGGATCAAAGTTGTAAAGTTGTCATCTGACCTATGCTTGTGTCACTGAGCATTTGGAAGGAAGTGCTTTCAAATGCTCATCATCTAAATGAGACAGAATAAAGAGTAATTCTTTAGGGGAAGAATTGACTAAATGGAAAACAGCATGCTCAGCCCTCCACTCACAGTTCTCGGCCAGAAAAAGAAGGGTTTCTAAAAAGCACTGGGGCATGTGTGTTGATGGGATGTGCCATGCCTGGAATAATCAGCTTTTTGGACCCCTGGGGCTCTGTTCTGGGTGAATTCTTCAGATGCTACAATGGTAACAGATTTAAGTGGGGGGTTTTGTGCGTGGTTTAAGATTTTTTTTAATTTTTGCGTTTTGAAATGAAGTGGATTACTGGGGCTTCCTTCTGGGAATAATTTTCTAGGTAGATCTTTAAGCTGTAGCTACTCTTGGGGCCAGCTGAAAGTAAGGAACCCTACAGCTGGGGATGTTGTCTCCCATTACAGCTGGAGGCAGGGAAGTCTTTAGGAATTAAGAGAAAAATCCCACCAGGCCTTTGCTGCATCTTACAAAGCCAGGCTTTAAGTGACTTCCTCAGTTTATGACTGGAAGTCCCTTGGCACAGCAGAGTTGTCATGGATACTCCAACTCCAGGCCACTAAAGCCCATCATTTGTTACATTTATGAAACCTCCAACACTTTTCAATCTGCTCTCAATACCATTGCAAACCTACATCAAAGCAGATGGTGCAAAGCTGCAGGAGTAACCTCTTTACCTCCTCGGGCTTGGAGAGGGCTCTGCTGCTCAAAAAGCTCCAACAGTGCCAATAAAGTCATCACCTGAGCACCACTGGGGTAGCCTTTAATGTAAATAAAAGTACAGTTTGTCATGGTTTCACTCGAGAGCCCTCGGAGCTGTGGATGTGGGGCTGCCTTTTGCAGCCCAAAGCCTCCTGTGCTCCCTTAATCGAGGTGAGCTATTCTGGGTACATGACATCAGGCAGTGAGCACAGACCTGCTGACCCCGAGTTGCTTGGCAGGTTTTGGAAGCTGGGGCAAGTGTTGGGGTCAAAAGTAGAGTAGATCATTTCCTCCTTTGCAATGATGCGGGGAGAAATGTTCTTCGTGTTCAAGTTGCAAACCGAAGAGCGTAAGGAAACGTTGAAAAGAAGAGGCACTGTGAACCCGCCTTGGCTTCACAGTGGGTCTGGATTTCAGAGTCTGTCAGACTCGCCCTTATTTCCCTGTTTAATTGGCAATTAGTGCAATAGATCTCTGTGTACCCCTTTAGAATTAATTTCAGCTGCGTGCTGACAGATCACAAGGAGGAGCCAGGTGAAGAGAGGATGAGTCTTGAAAGGCAGCTTCTCCCATGTTTCCTTAATTATTCCTTCAAGGAGCTGCCAGCAACAACAATGCCTCTGTTATTGCTTTATTGAGCAGATGTAGGGAAACAAATACCTTTTTTTTTTAGAAAACTTAGCTTTTGGGCCTGGTTCTAATAAATTACTTAAATTGACGTAAATGAGTAAGCTGTCAAGTGCACCAGTACTCACACGATTCCCCTTTTCAGCGCTAAAAACAATTCATTGTAACTTTTGTGGAGCGTGGCACTGATGCTTTGCTGGCTGGGGTGAGGCAGGCAGTGAGGGGCTGGGAGCTGATGGTGCCAAAGGCTCCTGCCTGCGGCAGTGGGGTGACAAACCTGTGACTGAAGGTGCTGTGCCCTGGCCCGGGCACTCCAGAGGAACCCAGCCCTGCTCCTCCTGGACAGCTCCCGAGGCATCTCCAGCTGCCAGGAGCTCTTGGAGGAGCACATCTGGAGCCAGAGAAGACCTTGCGCAGCTGCTGAGGCCGGTGCCACCCCATGGGCTCAGCCCCTGTCCCGGGGCAGTCCGGAGTGCGTGAGGGTTGTCCTGCAGGAGAGCGGGACAGGGCAATGCTGTGGAGCGAGGGGAGCACAGGGAGGGCTCAGGGCACGTCCCTGATGACAGCACAAAGCACAGCAGTGTCCCAGCCTGGCCCCCAGCCAGCGCTGCGGGCACAGGAGCCTGCGACCCTTCTGTCCCTCCACCCCCAGTGCCGGCAGGGAACCGGGGACACCGTGCGCTGCAGAAAGCACTGAGAACAAGCACAGCCTCCTCCAGGGCTGTGCAGGGAGGTCTCGTGCAGGGTCTGTGAGAAATACACTTTTTTCGTGCCCTCAGTGCATTGGGCCTTTGCTCTGTCCGTGCAGTGCAGGTGTGCGGGAGCACTCCCTTAGTTCTGGCCTTGTCCCATTTTCCTGCTGTCCACGGTGTTTTATTCTACCCTTGCTTCACCTCTTATGCAGAACATTCTCCTGATCTATTTCTTTCAAGTGAAGCTACAATACAATATTAGAGAGAATTAAGCAGGGGGAAACCTTCCCTTTCAAAAAAAAAAAAAAAAACAAACAAAAAAAAAAAAGCCTTGGTGGTTTCAGACTGTAAGTGCAGGACTAAACACAGGAAGTTAGCATTTCTTTGGATCAATAACTGAATTGAAATTGGATGAATCATTGATTTTTTTTGGTTTTTTGTTTGGCAGAGATGTACTAAATTGCATCAAGGAATGCCATAACTTGGAAGTAAAGGGATTGTGCGTGCGCTTATGGAAAATGGTCTGCGTTAATCAAGATGAGAGTAATAAGCACAGAAAGCCATACATCCTACCAGGAGAGATGACAACCTGTAAAAAGAAGAGGGGTGATTTGTAGGCCCTGCTATAAACCTGCTTTGGTGCTTGGTGGGACCACTGAGGTTAGGAGAGGTGGAGCAGTGTGGCTCTCCAAGGGGATCAGGTTCTCCAGGATTTGGTGCAGATGTTGGCAGTGTCCATGGGAATAAACTACTGCAGCCTTTTGTAAAGCAAGAGGAACTTTTCTAACAGCAGTAACTTTATGAAATAGTTGTGTGGTTTGAGATGTTGAGGGGCTGCACCTTTTTTATTATTATTTTTTTTTATTTAAACATCCAGGAGAAACTGTAAAACCATCCATGTGAAGGGGATGGGAAAGTGATTATGGTAAATCTTCACTTCAGTGGCTTTCCAGTCATTAACTTCAGCCTCAGGTACACTAACCTTGCAAGGAGAATAAATCAAAAATCTTAAAAGTTTTAGCTACAACTCCCACCCAGCAACACCCACCTTCAGCATAGTTAAAACCTCAAAAGGGAAAGAGGCCTTGATAATAATGAAGTTTGGGAACTCAAGAAATTACAGAGGTCACTTCAGATCCCATGGCCCCTGAGCAAAACCGTTTCAAGGCATTTTACTTTTCTGACCTTCTTTGTACATATTTGAAAGCCACAGCTTTTTACCTAAAGAGCTCTAAAGAAGATTAAACAGCTTTTTAACATCTGCTGTGTTCAGTGTGTAGGAAGAGCTCTCGGTTGCTAGCAAGATAGATGGGTTTTTACGTGATTTGGAAAAGGTGTTTAAACACACTTTGATTTGTGTTTTTGCATTCTGTTACACTCTGAAAAGGAGTAAAGAAATACCTTGCTTTAATTTGGTGATTTCCATTCAGGAGAAAGAAATGCTTTAAAAACAAAGCACACCCACATCTAGAGGTCAGTTCTGTTGCAGGCATAAAAAGCAGCATCTGTTTAACAGCAAGTGGTGACTGTGTGTAATGATGTGGTACAGAAATGCAGAGTACAAAGGGAACCTGGGAGAAGATGGAGGATAAAAACAGACTGAGTTGAAAGAGCAACTAATATTTAACGATTGTGGGACAAATGAGAGATGTGGCAAAGTGGGGTAGGAAATCTGCCTTTCTTATTTTACATGATGGAGTATCTCTGTGATTTTATAGGGTCACATCTTGCCTGCTGTGGTTAATCAAGAGGACAGAGCTGCTCTGAGGATGTCAGGACTTGGACTGCCCATACCTGCCCCCATGTTGGGGCTGACTGGGATTGCTGAACTGGGAAAGGTGTTCGAACTGGAAAGGAGAGCAGGGCCTGGGCCAGGTGTGAGAGAGGCCCCAGAGCTCTGCAGGGCCAGGCTGCCCCAGGGCTGAGGGAAAGGCTCCTGGAGGAGCCGGGGGTGCAGCTGAAGGCTCTGCACCCAACACCCCTCAGGGACAGACACTCATCTCAGGGACACCTCTGTGAGGCCATCCTCAAGTCACAGATACGCTCTCCTGGGGTGCTGGATGCTTCCCAAGAACCCTCAGGAGAGGCTCCTCCTGGAAAAGATTTCAATGAAACACAGCTGCACCTCAGACCTGGGGGAACTGTGAATCCTCAGAGTCTGTGATTGTTAACAGGATGTTCCTGGAGAAAATGCCACATTCAGGGCAGGTAAAAAGGACTGGGAAGAGTCCAGAACTGCAATTCCAAACCTCTTATTTTCACTTTTCTGTGCTGTTCTCATTTTTGCCTCATTTTTTTGTTCTTTATTTATTTGATTTCATATTTGGTTCTTTATATTTTTGGTTCTCTACTCAGTAGAAAGCACCTGGCTGCTCATAACATTTGGAGTCCTCCTGGAAGCTGCCTGCAGCTGCCAGGTGATCCTTATCCTGGATGTCTTTCCCAAAACAGAGCTCCCAGCACAGTGTTGACCTTTTGGGGTGGCTTTGGCTTGGATCCAGCAGAGGGACGGGGCCAGCAGCAGTTTCCAGTTTTAGGTGTTGTTTTTTTTCTCTCCAGGGACTCTCATTCCAAGCACACATCAGAATTCAGGGATGTTCTCTGCTCAGCCTGTGAACTCCCCAGGGAGCATCTCTTAGGACAGAGCAGCAGCAGATGTGGAATGGGAATGGTGTTGCAGTCTGCTCTGCTGCAGCCAGCAACGCAGTGCTCTGCACTCAGCCATGCCTTCTGTTCCCATAAATTCCCTCTTGGGGTTTACACCCCAGGAATCCAGGCTTTCTGCTTGGAACAACCTCTCAGTCAGATCTGGAGAAGCTCCTTTGGAGAAGTAACTGTGGATTTTTGAACTTCAGATGAAAAGCCAGGTGCTGAATCTCTTATTTATCAGAATTTCCCTTGACGTTAATAAGAGACGGAGCTGAGCAGATTCAGCCTCAGGTTTCTGGAATTCACATTTGCTGTTGCCTGTTATGCATTGCCTTGCATGAGTTAATTAGCCTGTACTGAGGATCAGTTTTTTTCTCATTTTATATTTACATGCTTTGCTCAGAGCTCCTCTGCTGGGATGAAGGAATTTCACATTGTCAGTTTATTCCAGCAAAGACTCTAAAACTGAAGTTGAGCAGAGCTTGTTTGATGTCTGGGCTCTGATAAAAGCATCTGTAACTTCCAGCTGTGGCTCTCTGAGCTTTTGGTGAGGAGCAGAAGGCTCTGCCCAGATGCTTTTGTATCCCACAGAGTCTGGGATGGGTTTAATGGATGGGATTTTGAGTGAAGGCCTGAACCTGGAACTTTCTGGAGTGAATTTTCTGTGGCATTTCAGTAGCTGAAGGAAGCTTCCAAGAAAGATGGAGAGGGACCTTTACCAGGGTGTGTGGTGCCAGGACACAGGGAATGGCTTCAAACTGGGAGATAATGGGCTTAGATGGGATATTGGGAAGGAATTTTCCCCTGGGAGGGTGGGCAGGCCCTGGATCCCTGGCAGTGCCCAAGGCCAGGCTGGACACTGGGGCTTGGAGCAGCTTGGGACAGTGGAAGGTGTCCCTGCCCATGGCAGGGGTGGCACTGGATGGGCTTTGAGGTCCCTTCCAACCCAAACCAGTCTGGGATTCTGTGATTCTTGCTGTGGGAGCCAGCAGGGCTGATCTTCCCTCACCTCTGTCTAATGAATTTTGTGTATCAGGGGTTGACGTGCTTTGTCCCAGGGACAAAAGCTTTTGTGGCTCAGCATATTTGCTGAGATCTCCACTGCTGTCTCAGTAAAGAGATTAGTTGAGGAAATAAGTGTTGCTCCCTTGGGAACTGTGGTGCATTGCCAGTTTGCCAGATGCCATCACAAGAAAAAAATCCAAATATTATATCAAGCTGTGATGACTGAAACATTGTTTTATATTCTAAAAGACTCCTGCTTTGATATTGAAGACTTAGATGCCACAAAAGGGAATGAGTATGATTTAATTTTTTACAAGGCTACAGCAAAAGAGAGTGATAAAATTCCAATGGTGCTGCTCTTTTAGGGTCTTTGCAGGGAAAACCAAACATCTTCCTAAAGTAAACTTGGTGCTGTATTTCAGGAGGAGGCAAGTCACAGTGTAACAATCTTCACAAGAGGGGAAAGAGGAATCCCAACCCTCTGTAGCCTCAACCTGCCCTCTCTAAGTGCCCATCATCTGCTTGTGCTTTAGCTCTCAGCTCGAGAGTCCCAGGAGATTTGACTTCTTATGTTGAGTCAGAGGAAAGTGAAGTTGCCAGATATTTTACTGTAACTTTTATATTTGCCACATGAGATGTTTGGCTCAGAGAAATCGATGCCACGTTTTTGTTTCAACTTGAGGAAGGAAAAACGTGCAGCACTGTGAGTGCCACGAGTAGGCTCCAGTTCTTTCATGCCTGATTTTTTTTTTTTCACTTTGCACTCTGCAGCTCTCCCTGAAACTCAGTGGGAGGTTGGGCTGTGGGTGCAGGAGCTGTCACCTGCCCCCGTGGTCGGGGGGACCTTTTCCCCTGCCCCTCTGCTTGCCTCTGGCACTGAACTGGGTCACTGCTGCATTGTTTATGGCACTGCTGTATCAAGTTCCCTGGCTCACCTCATTTTTCTCTGAACTTAGGGGGAAAAAGATAATTTGCATTAATTACCAAGAATTATTGCAAAACCCCAGTGCTGAGAGGTGAAAAAACGAAGCTGTGAGCAGCGGTGGTGTGAACCCGCAGTCGACTGCAGAGCAGCGATGGATATCACAGCCTCTGCCCTGCCTTTGGGGCTGTCCCGGCCCCAGCCAGGGTAGCCAGGTCCCTGCTGTCACCCTGCTTTCAGCTTCATTGCCTCTCTCCTCCCTGTGCAGAGCCAGCCCTGCGGGGATCCCTGTCCTGGTGGCCGCCAGGCTGCTCCAGGCCATCGCCTGCACCCAGCGTTCCCCACTGACACAAACCCTGCCGGGGCCACCGCGCCGTGTCCCCGGTGCTGCTGCCTGTCCCCAGGGCCAGCCCTCCTGCTCGGCTGCCCCTCACTGGCACAGAAAGCCCAAACACAGCAGGTCTGTGCCCTGCAGGGGCCCTGCTGCTCCCTCCTGCTCCTCCCCACCCAGGGGCACAAGCCCAGACTGCCCTTGCAGCCACAATTTCATATTCTCTCACAGGATGCTCATCAGTAAATGCAGCTTGGGGAGAGGAGAAAGCAGCTTTGTCTGTCTCATTTTCAGAAGCTGTAAATAGTACAATATACTTAAACTTCCCCAGAAAGCACTTTGTGCAATCTGAGCATTTTTTCACCCTAATTTGTCATCTCTGTATCCTTTTTTTTTCCTTACAGATTTGTTTTTCTTTACCCAGTGATTCCTGAAGCCTGTCAGTATCACTTTTAAAAATGTATATATAATAAGGGACTTGGCAATTAAACAAACAGAAGAAAATCACCCAGAAAATGCTTTGGAGTTTGGTTATTTAAATAACTACCTTGTCTCTGTGGAGCATCTTCAACTGAGACAAACAAAATCCCTCAGGTTTGATTCCTTCCAATGCCTGAAGAAGCTGACAAGAAAAATGGAGAGAGACAATTTACAAGGGTCTGGAGTGAAAGGACAAGGGGGAATGGCTTCAGACTGGGAGATAATAGGCTTAGATGGGATATTGGGCAGGAATTGTTCCCTGGCACAGGGTGCCCAGAGCAGCTGTGGCTGCCCCTGGATCCCTGGCAGTGCCCAAGGCCAGGCTGGACACTGGGGCTGGGAGCAGCCTGGGACAGTGGGAGGTGTCCCTGCCATGGCAGGGGTGACACTGGATGGACTTTAAGGTCCCTCCCAACCCAACCCATTCCGTGGTTCTCCATCACCTCCCTTCACATTGTTGCCAACACCATTTCCTTTGGGCACGGGCCATTTTTCTCCTGTTGTTGCTGGTCTCCGGTTTAGATGTGTGGTGAGCACTGGGATGTGCCAGGATGCCCAGGGGGCCAGGTGAGACCGCTGCATCCCCAGGGCACTGGGACACAAAGCTGCAGCCCCAAACCACGAGCTGTGCCTGCCTGAGGAGCACAGCATGGGCTGAAACGTGCTCCTTGAGCCTTGTGGGTCCAGGGCTGGGAGGGGGCTGAAGCTGCTGCTTGTAAAGCACCGCAGCTAAAACTGATTCACCGCGGAATGCTGGTTTGGATACACAGAGAGGACCAGGCTTTGCTATTCTGGTCAGATACATGTTAACAGCTACTTGGAGATCTGTTCCAGGGATATAAATAGGTTTTAGCAGGTAAAGCACTACCTTGGAGTTGTAAATAAAGATGTCAAACGATAGTCCATAAGCAAACTGCAGATACTGGGTGGAGGGTGATGGCTTTTGCTGTGTTCATAGCTATCTTATATCTAATACACCATAAAAGTGCTGGATTTTATAGCCATGGTTGTACTAAGTGAGGGATGTTACATCCCCAGCATTCCCTCTGAATATTTCCTGTTCCCAGCAACTGCAGAGCCCAGTAAGGTTTTCATTTAAGGTCCATATGGGAACCATGTGGAAAAATCTCTCTTTGATCTGTCATTTATTAATGGCACCTTATGAAATATTTTGTTTGTTTGTCTTTCAGGGTTGTTCTTGCCTTCCCTTGAAATTCAACTCTCCTCCCCCGGGCAAGCTGATACTGGTGTTTTGTTCTGGGGAAGTGAAAAAAGATCCCTCTGCTGCGGTGGGGTGACCCCGGCTGGGCACCCTGTGCCCACCAAGCCCCTCTGTCACTGCCCTGCTCCGCTGGCCAGGGGAGACAGGACACGGGGAAAGGCTCTGCTGGGAGAAGGGCAGGGAGGGATCCCTCACCAGCTGCTGCCACGGGCAGACACACTCGGCTGCAGGAAATCAGGTTAATTTATCACCCATCAAATCACAGTAGGAAACTGAGAAATAAACCCAAACCTTAAAACACCTTCTCCAAACCCCTCCCTTCTTCCCAGGCTCTACTTCACTCCTGGTTTGTTCTCCCTCCTCCCCCTCAGAGGCTCAGGGGGATGGGAATGGGGCTGTGGTCAGTCCATCACACACAGTTGGCCCTGCTGCTCCTTCCTCCAGAGGCCTTGGACTCCTCACACTGTCCCTTGCTCCAGCCTGGGATCCCTCCCAGGGAGAGTTCTCCAGAAACTGCTCCAGGGATCCCTTTATCCATGGGCTCAGTCCTTCCATGGCCTCAGTCCTTCCATGGGCTCAGTCCTGCAGGAACTGCCCCAGTGTGGATCCCTTTATCCATGGGCTCAGTCCTTCAGGAGCTGCCCCAGTGTGGATCCCTTTATCCATGGGCTCAGTCCTGCAGGAGCTGCCCCAGTGTGGATCCCTTTATCCATGGGCTCAGTCCTGCAGGAACTGTCCCAGTGTGGATCCCTTTATCCATGGGCTCAGTCCTGCAGGAGCTGCCCCAGTGTGGATCCCTTTATCCATGGGCTCAGTCCTGCAGGAACTGCCCCAGTGTGGATCCCTTTATCCATGGGCTCAGTCCTGCAGGAACTGCCCCAGTGTGGATCCCTTTATCCATGGGCTCAGTCCTGCAGGAACTGCCCCAGTGTGGATCCCTTTGTCCATGGGCTCAGTCCTGCAGGAACTGCCCCAGTGTGGATCCCTTTATCCATGGGCTCAGTCCTGCAGGAGCCGCCCCAGTGTGGATCCCTTTATCCATGGGCTCAGTCCTGCAGGAACTGCCCCAGTGTGGATCCCTTTATCCATGGGCTCAGTCCTGCAGGAACTGTCCCAGTGTGGATCCCTTTATCCACGGGCTCAGTCCTGCAGGAGCTGCCCCAGTGTGGATCCCTTTATCCATGGGCTCAGTCCTGCAGGAGCCGCCCCAGTGTGGATCCCTTTGTCCGTGGGCTCAGTCCTGCAGGAACTGCCCCAGTGTGGATCCCTTTATCCATGGGCTCAGTCCTGCAGGAACTGCCCCAGTGTGGATCCCTTTATCCACGGGCTCAGTCCTGCAGGAGCTGCCCCAGTGTGGATCCCTTTATCCATGGGCTCAGTCCTGCAGGAGCTGCCCCAGTGTGGATCCCTTTATCCATGGGCTCAGTCCTGCAGGAGCTGCCCCAGTGTGGGTCCCTTTATCCATGGGCTCAGTCCTGCAGGAACTGCCCCAGTGTGGGTCCCTTTATCCATGGGCTCAGTCCTGCAGGAACTGTCCCAGTGTGGATCCCTTTATCCACGGGCTCAGTCCTGCAGGAACTGCCCCAGTGTGGATCCCTTTATCCATGGGCTCAGTCCTGCAGGAACTGCCCCAGTGTGGATCCCTTTATCCACGGGCTCAGTCCTGCAGGAGCTGCCCCAGTGTGGATCCCTTTATCCATGGGCTCAGTCCTGCAGGAGCTGCCCCAGTGTGGATCCCTTTATCCATGGGCTCAGTCCTGCAGGAGCTGCCCCAGTGTGGGTCCCTTTATCCATGGGCTCAGTCCTGCAGGAACTGCCCCAGTGTGGGTCCCTCCCATGGGGTCACGAGTCCTTCCAGCAAACCTGTTCCAGGTGGGCTCCTCTCTCCATGGATCCACAGGCCCTGCCAGGACCCTGCTCCAGCAGAGACTTCCCATTGGATCACAGCTCTCCCAGGCATCTCCTGCTCTGTCCTGACCTCCTCCTGGGGCTGCAGGGGAAACTCTGCTCCCTGTGCCCTCAGATGCTTCTCCAGGAGGTGTAGCCTGGCATTTTGGGGGAACCGCAGCTCTAGTATCTGGATCAGCCCCAGCCCCTTCTTCAGCCCTGCCCTTGGTCTCTGGGTTCATTCGCTCAGATATTCTCACTCCTCCCTTCTCCAGCTGCAGTGGGGCAGTTTTGGGGTTTTTTCTCCCCCCATTTTTACCCCAGAGGTGCCCTCACAGTCCCTGCTGGGCTCAGCCTTGGCCAGCACTGGATCTGTCCTGGAGCCAGCTGAATTGGCTCCATCAGACACTTGCAGCAGCCTCTCACAGAACCCATCCCTCTAGCCCCCTCCATCGCCCAGTCAAACCCAAAACACAGCTGAGGGTTAAACTTCAGCCTGGGGAAGAAGCAGAAGCAGCAGCAGCAGAGATCCCTTAGAAGGCTCCTGCTTCTCTGAAAGTGCCCTTGATGATGCAGACTGAAGGTAGATCAGTATGGAAAACATGACCTAGATGTTCTTTCTAAGCAGAATACTCATATACACACACAAATATATATATGAAATAATCATCTTGCAAGCACTGGCAGCTCTTTAAAGGAGCAGCAAAAGCTCTTTTTCTTCAGAAATACCACATCAACAGCCTCGGCACAGTCCCCAGTGATTAAAGCTACACCTACAAGGAAAGCTGGAAGCTCTGCCAGAAAACCTTCCTCCTGCTAATGCTGCTGAAAGACCCTTCATTATCCCACCCAAGGCAGAGCTGAAAAAGCAGATCCTTTCCAGCATCCCTGCATCAAAAAGGAGAGATTCAGGCAGCGGCAGCAGAATCAAATACACAGAAAGATTTTACCCTTCCTGCAGTGATTTGCAGATGCCCCTTAGACCCCTATTCCTTGTACAGAGACTCTGTGCTTCCCATGAGTGGCCATTTGATTGCTCACTCAGAATTTTTCCAGAAAGCTGTTTTGCATTAGGAGTATGGTTTAACATGAAATCCAGTAGCTGGATAATTGATAAATTATGGCCTTGAATAGCTTAAATATAATTAGTTATTATGAGGTAGAGAATTGTCATTTTTATTAGGAGGACTATCAAGTTATTATTGTAGGATTTGAATAGCCATTTATTAAACATTAACGTAATTAAAATTAACCCTTTTTGGGTCATTGCACGTATCTGTCAAAATTTATTTTGTTCCCTGGTAGACTTGTAGTCCAAATTAATGTTGAGACCTTGTAGCTGTTGATCACAAATAATCTCCTAAGGCAAGATGGAACTGAATAAACAGCAAAGCAGCTCAAAGGTTTGTACTGGTCACTGATGTGATCCAGCTCAGGGAGCTACTGGAGTGAAATTAAAAGTATGAGGCTTAAATGCGTTTGAGTCAGATGTATGTATTGCCCTGGCCATTTGCACGAGAATGGGTAACAGGCTCTAATGTGCCTTCAGGTTCCCAGTGCACTGCTGAGATTCTCCACACCAAAGAAATAAAATCTGAGTCATGATTGTGAGAATTAAATCCAGTAAATGATGTTTTATTCATTGAATTGCTCCATCTGAGTAACTTGCCCCAACCCTGGTCCAAAGCTTTATTCTAAAACCCAGATCTTGAGATCCCAGTTCTCCCAGCATTTCCTGGTGGAGCACATTTTGTCTAAATGAGCAGCACCATTGACTTCCCCAGGGCTGTCCGTGGCACTGCCCAGGCTCCCCAGGGAATGGGCACAGCCTGAGGCTGCCACAGCTCCAGGAGCTCCCAGGGATGCCCAGGGTGGGATTGTTGGTGTCTGTGCAGGGCCAGGGGCTGGACTGGATGACCCCTGGGGGTCCCTTTTCTCTCAGAATATTGTGATTTCAACTGGGAGCTGTAACTGGGAAGCTTCAGGCCTGAAGTCCTTAATTTCAGTTATCTCAAGAGGTGCTCCAGTCAGACTGCAAACTAGTTTCTGTGTGGCCCCTGAGTGGTTGCTAATCCTGAGCAGTGAGAGCTCTGTGCTGGGTACAGTCCTGAGCCTTTGGAGGGGCTGCTTGTGATCCCAGCCCTGATTCCTCCTCCATCCACACTGAACCACCACAGGCAGCCTAATGGCTGAACTGAGCTCAAGGCTTTTCTTTGTTTTGTTTTGTTTTGTTGGGGTTTTTGTTTTCTTTTTGTTTTGGGTTTTTGTTTTTTGTTTTGTTTTTGTTTTTGTTTAATGTATATGCAAATATATCATTTAAAAGTGACCTACTCAGTTCTACTCAGCTTTTACTTCATGCAGTTTAGGCACAGGAAGAAAAGAATCCATCTGTTGAATTTTCCTGCGCAAGACGACAAACGCTCACTTGAAAAGGAGGCTTCTTCCCCTAGTCAGGTGAGTGTGAGTGCTCAGAGCTGTGCCATGTTCACGTTGCTCTCCAGAGCCCTTTTCCTGCCTTCATCCACCTTTTTCCTCTCCAGCTGCAGCAGCAGAGGATGCACAGTGTCAGAGGCGGAGGTGGCCAAAACTGTGCCAAAGAATCTTTGGTGCTGTCCTGTGTCTGAACACCAGAGCACTGAATACTGAACAGGAAAAACAGACACTCTCTATGAGCTGTGCTGTTGGAGCTGCTCTCATTGGCCCTGGAGGAGTTGTGAACAGCATCTCCAAACCCTGTGACCTTCCAGGGTGATTTTTGGAAATGGGGGAATGTTTCCCAGGGAGAGCAAAGCAGTTTGGAAAGCTGCTGGTGGCATGTCCAGCCTCTCGTAACCTGGGGGTTTTGTGCCTCCTTATTTCCTACCACCTCTGTGGGTCAGAATAACCTTTTCTTTTTATTTATTTTTTTTCCTTCTCCAGAACTGTGTCCTCTGTACTTCAAGAACTTCCTGTAGGAAATTTTTAGACTGCTGGTGGCAGCCCCATGGAATGAGTCAGCTCTGTGCTGCTTTCAGTCTGATGAATGAGAGGATTCTGGAGGCATAATTTCCTTATTACTGAAGCCTGGGTTTGACAAAATTGTACAATTCACTGCTTTCTCATAGATATGTGTGTCTAATTGACAGAAAGAAAACACCAAAACCTCGTGTAACTCGGAATTCCAGAATCATTAAGGGTGGAGAAAAAATTCCAGGATCATTGAGTCCAACCTGTGACTGACCCAGCCCAGAGCTCTGAGTGCCACATCCATTCATTCCTTGGGCACCTCCAGGGATGGGGACTCCAAACCTCCCTGGGCAGTCCCTGCCGAGGCCTGAGCACCCTTTCCATGGGGAAATTCCTGCTGCTGTCCACCCTGAGCCTCCCCTGGCCCAGCCTGAGGCCGTTCCCTCTCCTCCTGTCCCTGTTCCCTGGGAGCAGAGCCTGACCCCCCGGCTGTCCCCTCCTGTCAGGGAGTTGTGCAGAGCCACAAGGTCCCCCCTGAGGCTCCTTTTCTCCAGGCTCAGCCCCTTTCCCATCCCCCTCAGCTGCTCCTGGGGCTCCAGCCCCTTCCCAGCTTCGTTCCCTTCTCTCAGGCCTGAATGTGTGCACACCAGGGGCACCACTGTGCTGGTAAGTTGTTGTGTGAGCTTTTGCCCAAGCAGGGACACAAGAGCAGCAATGCTCTGGTTAATTATTCTGATACTTCCCTTCCTTAAGAGGCTCTGTGATGGGTATATCTTTTAAGGGAAACAATTAAGTCTTGCATCCAGTAGGTTATTTCCCAGAGAAATAACAAAAATATCTTTCTGATGAGAATTAGCCTTTCTGCAGTAATTTCTCTGTGTAAAGTGCAAATCCGCTGTCCAGGGCCCAGATAAACCCACACTGGAATGGCATCACTGCTGGTGCACACTGCTGGGATTCTTCAACCATTTCCAGTTCCAGCTCTCAGCCACAGGCCTGAAACTCCTCACCTTAGTCCTGCACATGTTTTCCCTTTCTTTGAGGCTTTGAAGAGCTTAAAGATCACCTCTCTCAAAGTACTTGACAAAAGTATCTCTGCTCTGTGAGATGGCAACTCCTGCACTTTTCATCTGAAGCATTTTTCTATCTGCCTGATCTTTTCATGTCTTTTTTTTTTTTTTCCCCCAAAGAATTCACCTTCATCCTCTTTTTTGTTTCATGACCTGCATCCCACTCATTTGCAGCTGATTCAGCCTGGGGGCACCTCTGGGGTGCTGTGCCCAGCTCTGGATCCTCAGCACAGCAGGGCCAGGAGCTCCTGCAGCGGGGCCAGCACAGGCTGGGAGGATGAGGAGGGACTGGAGCAGCTCCATGGCCAGGAAAGGCGGAGGGAGCTGGGGCTGTTGAGCGTGGAGAGGAGCCCCAGCTGAGAGGGGCCCTCAGCCCTGGGTGTCCCTGTGTGCAGGGAGGGGCAGAGCAGGGCCCAGGCTCAGCTCCGGGGGCCCAGCAGTGGCACCAGAGCAACGGGCAGGGACTGAGCCCAGCAACTGCCCCTGCACAGGAGGCACAACTTCTGCCCTGGGCAGTGCCCAGCCCTCGACAGGCTGCCCAGGGAGGGGCTGGAGTCTCCTCAGCGGGGATATTGCAGAGCCCTCTGGACACAATCCTGTGCCCTGTGCTCTGGGATGGCCCTGCCTGAGCAGGACTGGCACCAGTGACCCTCTGGGGTCCCCTCCAGCCTGGCCCAGCCCGGGGTTCTGGGATCCACTGGCAAGACAAAAGACAAGACCAGGTATTATAAAGACCAGGGAAGGAAACAAGGTATGAAACACATTTAGGCTTTGGCTTTCATGGGACAATCTCAAACTCTTTTCCCCCAACTTTTATTTCCCATAATAAATGAATATTAATAAAAAATAAATGCCCCGAATTTCCCAGCTGCATTCCTCAAATATTTCCTCCCTGTCCTACCATCCCTGGTCATCCTGGGCATCCCTGTCCCAAAGCCCTTCAGAACTGACCAGGAGTTTAGGATTAATGGCTGAGCTTTAGTGTTTCCATCCACAAAATGGATATTGCTCATCTGAAGGTTATGGTCAGAGCTGATGGCTCTAAAGCTCCTTAAAGATATGATGCTGTAAAAATTGTAAAGGCTATTGATGGTTTATTATTTTTTATCTGTAATATTTACTGCCTTTCACTTCCTTCTTGCATAACATAGCAAATGTTGTTCTGTTCCTGAAAATGTGTGGTAAATCAACTGATCCACTGTTGTTTTCAAGTATCCTTACTTAGTGTTAGTTTTCATGCACATGTTTTGGAATCTATGTAAAATATGCCTTAAATAGCTGAATAAAATAAGTGCCAGGGCTCTTACAGCTTTTTCCACCTGCTTTCAATGCAGAGCTGCCAAACAATTTCAGTGGTTTATAGCCTGTTGTCCAAAATCAAATTCTGTGTTACTTTTGGTTTAAGGGCTAATAGCTTTTTGAAATATATTAGTGTTTTCTGGTGACAGATCCAAGATTGGCTGTTTATCCATGTTCCGAGAGGTATTCTATAATCCTGTGGCACAGTCAACTTTATGAGGAATTTTACAACCTTTCATGAGTGCATTGTGTTTTAAAATGCTAAAAAAGCAGTTAAGGAGAGAGGAAAACAAAGCACTGCAGTGTGTCCCTCTGATGTTCCATTGGCCTTTGAAGGGCTGGGGAGTGAGGAGGGATGACTGCAGGAATGACTGCAGGAATGACTGCAGGAGGAATCACTTTGCCCAGACAGACTGAGGAGCCAGCCAGCCAAAGTTTTTAAGTGCTGCAGAACTGCTGTACTGGAGGAGTATTTGCCTTAAGACAATGAACGGCCAGAGGGGGGGAGCCCAAGTCACTGCCAGACCTTGAGCACGTCCTTGGGAGCAGCAGGACTGAGAGAATGACATCCACTGGATTGATGTCAGTCAGTCCTGATTTTTTCAACGTGATGAGATCAAAAGCAGAGTGGGCAGCAGATTGAGGAGGGGGATTCTGCCCCTGTGCCCCTGTGCTGCCCAGCCCTGGGCCCAGCACAGGCAGCACCTGGAGCTGCTGGAGGAGTCCAGAGGAGGCTCCAGGAGGAGCAGAGGGATGGAGCAGCTCTGCTGGCAGGAAAGGCTGGGACAGCTGGGAATGTTCAGCCTGGAGAGGAGAAGATTTGGCATGACCTCATTGTGACCTTGGAGGGTGTGAAGGAGCTGAGAGGAAACATGGAGAGATAATATTGTCCTGGAGTGCCAGGACACAGGGAATGGCTTCCCACTGCCAGTGGACAGGGTGAGGGGATATTGGGAAGGAATTGTTCCCTGGCAGGGTGGGCAGGCCCTGGCACAGGGTGCCCAGAGCAGCTGTGGCTGCCCCTGGATCCCTGAAATCCAGGTTGGATGGGGCTTGGAGCAGCCTGGGATTGTGGAAGGTGTCCCTGCCCATGGCAGGGGGTGGGACTGGATGGGCTTTGAGGTCCCTTCCAACCCAACCCATTCTGGGATTCTCTTCCATGGTTCTGGGATTTGAGGCAGTGCAAAAGCAGGACTTTGGGAGTGCATCCATTGCTCCCAGGTGGTTCCTGCAGGGCAAGGCAAAGGCAGAGCAATTCTGGGTTAGGGCAGGCTCAGGACATCCCTGCTTCATGCACCATTGCAAACTGTGGGTACAACTGGGATGAATCTCTCCATAAGACTTTATTCCTCTTTTGCACGGAGGAAAAAGGGAAACACCCAAGTGCTGTGATAGGATAGACCAGAGGAGGGAGAATTGGATGGGCTCAACACAGCTTTTTTCCTTTAAAAGCTACTCCACGAGACCTTCAGCCCGAGATGCAAATGTATATTCCTCCATGAGAAGTATTTCAGGGGCAGGGTCTAGCACATCATTTTCTCTCCCCGCCTCCTTAAAGATATTATATCCTTCCCCCACAACAAATGCTATTGTTGGAAAGAAAATGGAAAACCTTTCTGGCCATTCTTCTGAAATGAAAGCAGCAATCTTCAAAGCTAAGAACAATCCCTTCAGGGTAGCTGAGTAACTGCTCAGGCTATACAAAACCAGCCAATTTGTACTTGTGAGGAATGGAGACAGCTGCTCAGTCGGGCTGGAGATGTTTGTACCTGGCAGTGGCTGGAGTCGTCCGTCACTGGGACACGGTGGGCTGGGCCTGGCCACTGAATGGTGCTTGACGCCTGGTTTTGTATTGGGGGACAGATCACAGCCTATTTTGGGCACCAGTTTTCGTTTGATGGAGGAAGGTTTGACTGAGCCTTGGGATCTCTTCCCTTTGCAGCTCCGCCATCCAGTGCCTGGAGGGAGCGGAGCAGGCTCAGCCTCCCCTGGTTTGTCCTCCCAGCCAAAACTCTGCTTTGTTAAGTCCCAAATCTCCTACTGCAATTCAACCTACACATTAAATGAGAGGAGAAGACAGGGTTCTCTGTGAATTTTTCCCCAGCTGAGAATATTTGCAGTGAAAAGGAGACTCTGACCTGTAAAGAGTTTCTTTTGGGGGCTTCCCCAGTGGGATTGGCAGTTCTGTGGACCCCACTTCCCCAACTCCCCTGTGGCTGGCACTGTTTCTGCACCAGTGCTGAGCTGAGGTGCTCAGGCTGTTCAGCCACTCTCAAATTGCAGCCTTCAGTTGAGTGTCTGCATATTTGACCCATGAGAAGATGGTCCATGGGAAGATGGACAAGATGATCAGAGGGATGGAGGGTTAAAGCTCCTCTCTGAGGAAAGGCTGAGCGGGCTGACAGGGAAGGTGGGGAGAGAGGATTTACAAGGCCCTGGCACAGGGTGCCCAGAGCAGCTGTGGCTGCCCCTGGATCCCTGGCAGTGCCCAAGGCCAGGCTGGACACTGGGGCTGGGAGCAGCCTGGGACAGTGGAAGGTGTCCCTGCCCACGGCAGGGGTGGCCCTGGATGGGCTTTAAGGTCCTCTCCGATCCAAGCCATGCTATGACTCTATGACTACTCAGAAAACTCAGCTCTGGGCATTTGAGTGAACAGCATGAATCAACAGCAAATCTGAGATAAAATCCAGTTGGTTCCCCCCCCCCTCCCCACTGTACCTTTCATTGAACTCCACAAGGATACGCAGCACCTGTGAGATTTTGCTGAGACAGGCACTTGCTGTGTTTTGGGAACTGGGAAGACAGTTCGTATATAGATTCCCAAAATAAAACAAAACGCTGCCTGAGAGGGAAGTTCAGTTGTTTAACTCAGTGTGTAAACACATATATATGTCTGTTTCTTGACCTACTTGATTTTCTAAACATTAAGAACTGCTTTGAATTATTGTTTTTGCTGCGATGCAGACCTCTTGAAACTTTTATGAGAAGCATCTTCTAAATTCTGTAGCAAGAATTTACTGATGTCAATCAGTGATGTTTAATCAGTGTGATGCAATTCACACTGGCATTTGTCAAGCAGTTGTTGCCATGCGTGGTTCCTCTTTATTGGGAGGTTTAAATATTTTCTGTTAGGGCAGTGTATTATTTGCAGATGGCCAGCCCACCATTCAGAACCACAGCAGGATGAACACTGCCCTGGCATGGCTGGGATCCAGTTTCAGCACAGTGCAAGAGACATCCGAGTACTGCAAAAGAACAATTACATGGAAAGACATAAGCAGGCAAGTAATTGTGCACAGTGGCTTGTAAAAGTCACAGGATTTTTTTTTTTTTAATTTGCTTTCTTTAATATAACACTGTCTGTATTTTGAGGTTGACACACACACAGGATTCTCATGGATAAGGAGTAAAAGAAGAGTGTCAGATTTCCATTGGCATCTACGGCTGCACCGTGGCCAAGTCTTGGGTCTGTACCTTCAGTGCAGTCTCCATGACTTTGGACTCTCATCCTGCCCAGCATTGTCCTGCTGGGGGGAGCAGGAGCAGGGGCAGGGCCATGGAGGGCTCAGAGGAGGCTTTGAGCCTTGACCCTAAGCTGGGTGCTTGGTGTAAGTCAGGGGATAAGTCGTCCCTCTGGAGCCTGAGCTGCAGTATCCAGAAAGTCCTCAGAGCCAGGCTCAAGCAGCAGCCAGGAGGGGATACTCCATTTCTGGGCTCTCCTCTCAGGTGGGAGAGGCCAGATTGCTGCAGGAAGCAAGAGGAGGCTTTTGGGAACACAGCTGAGCCCTGAGAGGGCTCCTCCATCCAAACAAACTGACTTCTGGCCTTTGTATTGAGTTCTGGGCTTTGTCTTGGCTGCAGTGTCAGACCCGCACTTCTGACAGCCATGGGTAAGGCAGTCCCAATGTTAATAGGAGCAGGGATGGCACGATTTGACTCTGGGATGTTTCAGCATTTCCCTGCTCCCCACAGGCATGGCCGTGCTGGTGCAGGGCCCAGCAGCTGACTGTGTCAGCCTGGGACTCCAGGGTCTGCTGACAAACTGACCTCTTGTCCTCAAGGCTCCCCAGGGCTTCAGTCCTGGCCGGGTCCTTTGTGTCATCTCTTGTTTTCCTTGGAATTTAAACCCCAGGGCAAGGCTCACCACTGCCAGGGGGCTAGGTGGGATATTGGGCAGGAATTGTTCCCTGGCAGGGTGGGCAGACCCTGGCACAGGGTGCCCAGAGCAGCTGTGGCTGCCCCTGGATCCCTGGCAGTGCCCAAGGCCAGGCTGGACACTGGGGCTGGGAGCAGCCTGGGACAGTGGGAGGTGTCCTTGCCCATGGCAGGGGTGAGATGAGATGGGCTTTAAGGTCCTTTGCAACCCAAACCATTCCAGGATTCTGTGGTTTTTTTCAAAGCTCTTCAGGTATTTTTTTGTTTGCTGGTGTAAGGATGGTATTCCCTGGCTCAGGGACTATCAGGTGATGATTAGGTGCTGAAATAATTTAGGCCATGTAAGTATTTTCTGTAATAAAAAAGAAATAGGTGAGAATTTATTTTCTAGTCACACAAGGAGTCAATATTTAAAATGGATTTTCTGATTTTTCAGAGATTTATCAAAACTTCAATGAATTTGCTTCTCTTGCTCTTCTCCCTTCCCCCCTGTTTTTTCAAGAAATGAGCTGAAGCTTTTCAAACCAGCTCTAATAATAAAATTACTTAATAATTAGGTTCTGGTCAAGGATGAATATTGAAGTTCAAAGCAGCAAAACTGAAGAGTAGTTGACTTTAAGCTATGATTTTGCTTTTTGTGAGTAAGTTCCTTAATTCCTGAAGTCAGTCAAGAGCTGCAGCCATTCTAGAAGCTTTATAAATGCTGATCCTGAAAGATACTTATTGATAACCATGGCACAGATCTTTTTAATATCCTTGAGGGAACCATGCAGCAATTTCATATGCTAAAAGCACAATAAGTTGCTTGTTTTTTCTCAGCATTTTCCTGATGTATCAGTGATGAGCTGTCCATACTCACAGGCTGAACTTAAAAATTCATGAAATATGAATGGAGTTATTGTAATGTGCAACTAAATATGTTCCCAACTTTGAAGATAACACTGAGGAAAGTTACTTTTGTGCATTTGCTGTTCCCATAGTGGAGAAAAACATTAAGGCTGGGGATAAAGGGTTCACTCCGGGATGTTAAATACGTGCCTGGAGTATGTCAGAAATGGCTCAGAGAGAGCAGAGTGAGCCATCAACTTCGGAATATTGGCTTCTGAAAAGAATAAAATCTTTCTGTACAAGTTTAATTCCTTGCAGCAGCCCAGGCCTCCTAGTGATTTTGGTGAGCCTTGCAGGGAACAGATTCCACATGGAGAAAACTGCAGTGGGAATACCAGAGTTCATAGGCTTAAATTCATCTACCTGATGAACGTGGGGCTTCTCGGAGGTGGTTTTGGTGAGGTTCAATTCAAAATTGAGGTTGAATAAGCAGGAATTCTTGAGAGCCTGAGAGAAAAAAGGGAAGATGGAACTCCTGAGGACCACCTGAAGTCTGAAATGAAGGAAATAATCCAATCGTACTCACAGCACTCCAGCCAGAACTCTCAGACTTTGAGGAAACAGAATTGGCTTTAAACTGAACTTTTTCTGCGGGTTTTTGTTTGGATATTTGGTTTTTTTTTCTTTTGCAGATCACTGTTCTCATACAGGGATTTGCTTATGGAAAGGCTCATTTATGCAATTCAAAGAAATTTAGCCAAAAGACCCAAACTTTTTTTTTTTTTTTTCCCTTTGAGCTGGTGCTACAAGGCTGGAAATGTAACTGGGAGCACCCTGGGATCATCTGGGTGAGGACCGAGCTGGTGCTGAGGGAAGGCACCTTTGCCCTGGAGAACACCCAGCACTGGCAGAAGCTCCAGTGAGTAACAGAAACTATTTTTTCCTGCTTGTTTTACATCTCCCAGTTTGTGAAGACAGTCTGCCCCAGATCTGTCATGGTATCATGCTACCATCACACACTCCTGAAGCGATCAGGGGGTGATAGCTTCTGAAAATCAAGTTATTTTTGTATTTTTAATTCTTCTAACTGGCAGCTCGTGTTGGCTGTATTTTAAGGAGCAAAGACTTCAGCTAAAGCATTACTATGTCATTAACCAATCCATTGAATATTCATGATTTAGTGGATTTTTTTTCCCCACAGAAGCAGAGAAGTAATTATTTTGGCTAGCACTTGAAAAGTGTGTGTGTGCCGTTCACAGAACTCCACTGGAATGGGCAAAAATAGAATTTTTCTATTAGACATGCAAACTGATCTCCTCTGCCCGATACTGACACATATCCTTTAGTTCTTCTTCTCTATTTAGTAACAATATTTCAAGCTGTTTTTTTTCTTGGTAGGAATGTAATGAAAATGGAAAAAAAAGAGATTAAAGAAGGAAAAAACCTCCGAACTCTCCAGTGGATTCTGAGCTATGCCTTGCTTGAACCCTGATTTAGAAAGTGGAGTCTTGACAGACCTTTTCAAGCAACCATTTTGAATTTGCTGTTGAAATTTAGTTCAGTCTTCTGGGGCTGCAAAGCTCAAAGGAAATACGGGTGGGGAAGGTGCTGTCAAGCCTTGGAATGCCACAAAGAGTAACTTCTCTTGGTATCCTACAGCCATGTTCTGTTGGTGTCCATCTGCAGGGCAGGGTGACAGGAAAAGAGCCCCAAGTCACGCCTGGGGAAGTTTCATCACTGAGAGGGTGGTCAGGGCCTGGCACAGACCACGGCAGGGTGAACACCACCCCTGGAAGTGTTCAAAAACGTGGGTGAGACACTTGGGGCGGGGGGTTAGTGCTGAACAGGGTGGTGGGGCTGGGCTAGGTTGATGCTTGGACTGGATGACCTTGGAGGTCTTTCCCAAGCTCGGGGATTCTGTGATTCTCTGACTCAGTGGACTCTCTGATGTTTGTTGCTGTTATCTGAAGCATTCTGCTCTCCCTTGTGGCTGTAGGGGAGGTACAGAGGGATGTGTTTGTGGATAATTCTGCAGCTCTGGTGACACAGGTGGCACTTGGCTCCTTGGCAGTCCCAGAGAGCTGAGCCTTGTTCAGAACGTGCTGAGGGTGGCTCTCAGGACTCACTGAAGGGAATGTGATGCTTGGTGTGAATACTCTGGGATTTGCTTGGTCTCCTCAGGCCAGAAATGACTGGATTACAACTGAACGAAACTGAAATAACTTCTCCCAAGTGAAAGAAATGAAGGGAAAGCTGCTGCAGCTGAGAGCAGCACGGCAGAAGGGGCCTGTGGAACACGGAATGCTGCAAACCAGTTCAGGAAGGGGGATCAGCTTTTCCTCAGGCCGGTTCCCTTAGCAGCTCTGCAAAGGGAAGCACTGCCCAGCTGCCCCCGAGGCCAGCAGCAGGGCCAGCTCTCCAGGATGCAGGTGCAGCTGGGCTGGGGACAGTCCCAGGTGATGGAACAGTTGTCCCAGCACAGCTTCAAAGTCTGTTGCTTGCCGCTCCCCAGAATAAAAGAACAGCAGCAGCAGCAACAGAAATCTGGGGAGCTTTTAGAATCCTCCCAGACAGGGCAGGGGTGCTCTTGGCACAAGTGTATTATGACTTTTTAGCTCTCATATTATTTCCTACACAGAGATATTTTCCTTGGATTTTTTTGGACACCCTTATTTTCTCCTGCTGTGCTGTCCTCCCCAGGACCACACACTCACAGGTGCCAGGTGCCCTGTAGCCATCTGTCACCCTAAGGGGACTTGTGGCTTTCTCCCTCCTTCCTGTTTTATGGGGACTTAATTCTTCTCATTTCTTGGGGGAAGTGGTGGCAAAAATGCTCGCCTCGTCATTCTGCAAGGAGTTGCTTCAAATTCTTGCATTCTCTTTTTTAAGATCCTAAGATTTTTTTTTTTTTTTCCATTGGGATCATCTGTAACAGCCATGTGCCAAAAGCCTTTAAATCCAGCTTTTTCCAAACTGGTTTATAATTAAAATAGATCTTGCTGCTTCTGTGTAATGCACCAGCCTGACTTCAGTGGGAGCAGTGGTAATGAAAGACAACGGGAATGGGTCTTTACCCCAGACTGCTTCAGAATAAGCAGCAGGTATGTTTCTGTTTGCACAAATATTCCTGCTCCTGACAGTCAAGGCCATGTGGTTTCCCTTTTTGGTAAACTACTCTGCCAAGCTGGGGTGGTGTTTGTTTATTTATTTAATAAAAAGTGCTTTTATTTATAGAGAAGAAAAAAATCTCAGTTGTCAGCTTTGGAAACAAACCTTCTGTTTATCGTGCGCCAAAACACCCCTACAGAACCCCCAAACCAGCTCCCTGGTGCCTGCCAAAAGCTGGTTTTCAGCAATTTGTGAGGTATTTCTAGCTCGATGTCATGCAAATCGTTCACATTTTCACCCTTTTATAATGAACCTGAGTGTGGATGATGGACTGACCACAGTATTTTACCATCTGACTACGAGTTACGTGCCTGTCTCTTCTCCAGGTTTGTAGCAGGATCCTGGCTCGGAACATACAAGCCATAAGAGACTTCATGCGCAGCTAGTACTGAATTAAAACTCCAAATCATCCAAGGCAATTTTAGGGTTGTTTCCATGGCATTGATTTTTTCTTTTTTAATTATGGTTTGAAGGTGAGAGGGGTTATTCTTACCTTTTGAAAAGTTGCCTTGTAGGATACAATGGCTCAAGGTTGTTTGAATTTCTAATGCCTGATGGTGGCATCTTTCTGAAAAGCAGGGTTAACGGTGGCACACGGATAAAGCTCGGAAAACGGGGGTCACTGAGGTTGTTCGGTAGTGGTTGTGCCTTCATGAGAAGATTCAGCACTCTGGCATTAAAACGTTGGATGTGAATTGTACTTTATGATGTTTATCACTTTACCTCACGTCAGGGTTTGAGGTACAGGCGATCCTTGCTAACGACAGCCGTGACAGCTCTGAAGTCGTTCCCTGGCTCCGGCACGGAGGGTGTGGGGAGCCCGGGGAAGCAGGATGCTTCCTTTGTCATTCCGTGCCGGGGCAGGGAAAGCAAGGCTTCCGAGGGAGAGGACAAAGCTTCCATGGGGGAAAGCGGGGAGCACAGTCCGGGAGAGGGCCACGCACCGACCCGGGGGCTCAAACTTTCTGTGACACCGAGCAGCCGGAGAGCGTTACCGCGACCGGCCCCATCTCACCCGCTACAGCCCCACGCTCCCCATCCCCGCACGGCCCCGGCAGCCAGCGCTCCCCATCCCCGCACGGCCCCGGCAGCCCGCACCCCGCATGCCCCTCACGGCCAGGCACTCGGCAGCCCGCGCTCCCCATCCCTCAGACCGCCGGCGGCGATGCCCGGCCGCGCTGCCCGCTCGGCCCCGCCGCAGCCCCCGGGCCTCCGCGCCGGGCCGTGGCGGCGGCCGGGCCGCTCTCCGCAGGCGCGGGGGCTGTGCCGCAGCCGCCGGCCCTGCGCGGCCCCTGCGCGGGGCGGGGGCTCCGCCGCGGCCGCCGTGCCGCCCCCTCCCCGGGCGCCGTGAGGGGCGGGCGCCCCGCGCCCCCGCCCGCCCCCGGCCCCGGCCCCGGCCCCGGCCCCGCTCCGCCCGCGCAGGGGGCTCCGGCCCGGCCCGGCCCGGCCCGCGCAGCAGCGGCCCCGCTCCCCCCGCGGGCCGGCGGAGGCGGAGGCGGGCGGGGGCCGGGCGTTGATGCCGTTGATGCCGTGGATGCCGTTGATGCCGCCGCCGCCGGCGCAGGGCTCCTCGGCCCCGCGGCCGCCCCGCAGCCCCGGCGCGGCCGCCCTGCGCGGGGCATGAAGTTGCGGCGGCGGCAGCGCGGCGGGCGGAGCGGGGCGGGCGGCCCCGGCCGCGCCTCCTCTGCGGGGCCATAGTCCGGGGCGGGCTCGCCGCGCCTGGGCGAGCGGTGCCGCTGCTCGCCAGCCCTCCCGCTCCGCTCGCCGCCGCGGTCTGCGGCCAGCGCGGCCGGCCGGGGCGCTCCCCGCGATGTGCGCGCAGCGGCGGGCGGCCGCCGGCCCGCTCCCATAGCCCTGCCGGCAGCGCGGCGGCTGGCGGGGCCCCTCGGGAAGTTTGATGGCTTCTTTGAGGAGAGTCAAAGTCCTGCTGGTGTTAAACCTGATCGCCGTGGCTGGCTTCGTCCTCTTCCTGGCCAAGTGCAGACCCATCACGACCAAGAACGGCGACTCCTTCCATGACATCCATCCCAGGGCAGAAGTGGCCAACTTGACAGCCCACGGCATCAGCTCCATCCAGGATGCGGTGCTGAAGAGGCTCTCGCTCCTGGAAGACATCGTCTACAGGCAGCTGAATGGTAGGAACAGTTCTCCTGCTCTTTAATGCCTTCGGGGTAGGGTCGGTGGTGGTGAATCGAGGCTCGGAGCAGGTGTCCGCCTTGCCTGAAGTTTGCATGACGGACCCCTGCTCCCCCCTCTGTTGTTGTGCTAACGGAGTCTCAACGGGCTGAATCGATTTAGCATCTGATTTCCAAGTTCCGTGTGTGTCTAAAGCTCGGGGTACCTTGCACAGGATGGAAGGAAATGGTAATAACAGAATGCTGCCTTTCCGATTTATAGCGGCGGTCAGAAGCTAACGGTGGCACGGTTTCTGCATCAAACGAGCCGGGTGTGCAGCGGGTGAACACGGGTTGGAGCAGCGCAGGGTGTATTGATTGAGGGAATGGCTTTTACTCCCACAGAGCTGCGTTTGGAAAGGAGTTTTCAAATGGCTCAAGTGTGTTGCATCATTTGAGTGCAGAAGGTCAGAAAGCAAAAGGCACTTTCTCTAAGAAGTTAAGCAAACTATTCAGTATTTCCTATGGCTCAGCGCTGACAACTGCTAATTAAAATCTCAAGTAATGTTTCTCTTTATAGCACAGAAAAGGGATTTCTATTAAAATCTCACCAGGTTCAGTAGTTAGGAGATGTAGAAAGGGAGTTTTAAAGATGCTATGCAGGATAGAGAAACACATTGTAAAGATGTAAGAAATCTAGGTGAGGTATCTAATTAAAACACTCACTGTGTGGAAGCTGATTTTTTTTAAAGTTGTTCCCCACAGATTCACAACTGGGGGTGTGATTTCAATCAAGGGTCTTGCTTATTGCTTCCAGTCTCTGTAGCTTCAATCCCTGCAAGTTTCTGTGTGTCGGAATGAGCAGAGCTGGTGTTCCTGGCAGTGTCAGTGTGATTCCTTCTCCGAGTTTGGAATATGGAGCTCCTGCCCCGTTCTGTGCTGTGCTGAACCAGGAGCTGGTGTGTGCTGTGTCTCTGTGCTGAGCCTGGGCTCTAGCTGGTGTCACTTTGCACCCAGGAGGAGAGGCAGGTGCAGGGATGCACTGTGGCTTTCCCAGAGCACTTGGCTCGGGCAGTGGCTTTGGAGACAGCGCTGGAGCACTCAGCTGAGGAGGAAAGTGTTCCTGATATTCCTGCTTTGTACACTTGCATGAGAAACCTGTCCTGCCTGTGCCTGGCACCACGAGATGCTGAAGTGGCACTGGTGAGCGGTAAACAGAGAAGCGTTAAGAATATCGAGGAATAAGGTAGAAAGTTGAATGTTATTTGCAATCAAACTGTGAAATTGCCTGCTCCTGGATCCTGCTAGGGCAGAAGTTTCCGGGAGGATTTATGCAGTTATTTGGGCAATAACTGCAGCTCAAGATAAGTGCCCTTATTTCCCGACACTGGACTAGGACAGGACAAGTGATCATGCAGCAGTCTGCTCTCCCTGCAGACAGAGGGTGAGCCGGGGTTATCACTTGCTGCCCTTCTGTGGAGGTTAACGTGGGGCTGCCCGTTCTGTGCTGCCCCGGGGGCTGCTCTTGGCAGTGGTTGGGGCTGGTGAAAGGAGCTGCAGGGGCAGGGACAGCTCAGTGCTGTCCCCAGGCTGCCGTGGGCACTGAGCGCTGTCTGGAGCCTGCTCAGTGCTGAGCGGCAGTCATGCACCTACACACCAGGGGAGGCAGAGAGGGAATAGATATGTTGGCATATCACAAACGTTTTCTCAGGGCAGGCAGAAAGCTGAGCACATAAATGTGACATCTTGTCTGGCCTCTGCGTCCTGGGGTGATTTATAGCAGCGCTGATCAGTCTTGCTAAAAAATAGCTCTGGCACAGCGCTTATGTAACTGTGGGTCAATGTATATTTGGTACTTGTGGTTTGGAGAGAAGCTCAGCGTGCTCAGTGCTCTGAGGGGTGGCTGTGGGCTGTCCTTCAGCTGGGCTGGGGTTTACAGCAAGGTGTGGGGGGCCAGGTGAGTCCCATCCCCACCCACCAGCACTGAAAGGAAACGCTCAGGCGCTGGGACAGCCCCTGGGACTGAGGATGAGGAGCAGCTGGATTTGCTTCCCTGCCAGGAATTTTCTGTGCCTGGATCAGCGTTCACCCTGGGCACTTGAGGAACACCGGAAATCTCCTGCCTGCTGGAAGTGTGCAAAAAGGAGCTCTCCACTTCTCTTTGATTTTCGTGCAGGTAGTTTTGTGCTGGTGCTTCACAACCCCCACCTTAGCTCTGGGCCAAGCTCCCTGCACAACGGCCCACTGAGAGATGAGATTTCTCTTTTGGTTCTGAAAGGTCGTGATTCATTTGAATTCTGACCTGTGCTTTAGCAGCTAAAATCATGGAATAAAGTATCCATAGGGTGGCAAGTGGAAAGCCTGCACCTCACAGAGCATTGGGAAGTGTTTGGCCAAAGAGAGAAGCTGCAACCCAGTCTGGGTACAGCCGGCTATGGATTTCTCCTGCATTATAGGACTTGGCTTTATTTCAGTGGGAGTTGAAGCCATCTTTAAAAACCTGAATGTCTTCAAAAGCTCCATTCTGTACAGATGAAATGAGCAATCTGATCATACCATTGCTGTGGGTTTGCTTTGTGAGTCATGTAGTGTAAAGCATATTGGAAATAACAGCTCTCGGTGGTACAGCAGCCCTCATGTTTTATGTGTGTGTATTTATTTATCTCTGTAAAGGTTGGCCATAAAAAACAAGCTAAACATCACTGCTTTGGCTCTGGGAAAGGAGGGATTTGACACAATCCTTCTGTCTGAATGGTGTTTCTCTGCCATGCCATTCTGGAAATAATACCAGGCTCTCTCTTACTCCTCTCTGGGCAAGAAGAGCTGTCCCAAAGGTGGACCAGTCTGTAAATTTGCTTTGTTCTTTCTAAAAGTTGATTATTGCTCTTTAACTCATTGCACAGGTTGTGTGGGCTTTGCTCTTTGTGACCTGTAATTGATGGCTCCCACACACAGAGGTCCGAAGTTGCCCTTTGGAATGGAGGGCTTGGTCTGATCTGGGAGTTCAGAGGATTTTTAATTTCTGCAGTGTCTTTTATGGATAGAATTCTCCTGTCCAGCACATGAACAGAGAAAGCTAATGAAGGTCAGAAAGGAACATGTTTGTTCTTCTCTGGGTGTTAACTACAACTTGTCTTTTTGATCCAAGCCTGTTGTTTCAGGCTTGTGTGCTGACATTTACATAAGTACAAATTGTGATCCAGATTATTTCCAACTTTATGGAGATTTGCACAAATGAACTTTTCAGTTTGTCTCTGTTTACAAAGAGAGGGTTTCTGTGCTATGTGACCAGGTGAGAAGCTGAAGGGAGCATTCAGCATTTTCAGGAGCTGTGTGCCGCTTCCTGGGAAGTCCTGGGCAAAGTCTTCCCATTAGCTCATCCCATTCCTCTGGGGCTAACGTAGGAACCCATTGATGACTATGAGGAATTTGAGAACTTGGGCATTTATAGGACCCGGAGACAGCAAAGGTGGGCCAAGCTCCAGTGGCTGGAGGGTGGGTGACATGGCTTGAGGAAAGCTGGTGTTTGTGTCCAGTGTCCAAAGGTACTGTGAGAGCCTTTCAGTGGGATGGGTCAGTAAATGGTGCTGCCACTGGAAAACAGGGATTGCAGGAGGGAGAGAACTCTCCATAAACCCTGGGTTTGGGTGTGGGGAGCCATCCCCTGTACCTGCCATGTCTGAGCATCTGGAAGAGATGTGAGCAGGTCACCTGTGCTGTTCACTGGGGGCCTGAGGAGCCTCCCAGCCTCCACCTTCCAGGCTCTGTGTCCAGCTGGGGTCTGGCTCTTGGATTAAAGCCTCCAAGCAGTGTGAAGGCTGGAAACTCCCTCTCTGGTGCTTTGGATCCTGGTGGATAGGGATGGATTCCAAGCAGCAGCTGATTCCAGTAAGTGCTCGGCCGCCTGGAAGCCAACGTCACAGGAATGATGTGGCATCTACCTGAGCAGCGTGGAAAAACAGAACAGAAATTCTGAACTTCAGGCTAAATACTGGTAAGACAGAGAGTGGAAGGGCATTGCTGACTCATCCAGAGCTCTTCTGTTAAATTTTATTCTGTAGTCTCTCAACAGGTCGTGGAACCACAGAATGATTTGGGTTAGAAGGGACTTAAAGACCACCCGGTTCCAGCCCTCTGCCATGGGCAGGGACACCTACTATCCCAGGGTGCTCCAAGCCCTGTCCAACCTGATGTATAAGATCAGGGACAATTAAAGCTATCCGCAAATTGTTGTAAAAGAGAGAGCAGTGATGATGGAATGCTGAAGTGGAGCTGGCCAGAATCGGGGTGAACAGAGAGGTTCACCCTCTGTACACCCTTTCTTCCCCTGAGCTAAAGAAATACACAGATTAAACTGCTGCTTTTACCAAATGTTAATGCTGAAAAGGAACTTTACATTCCTTGGGGGTGAAATAAGCCCGTGTTCATTTTTTAAAGCAGCCTGCATCTGTGCTTTTGCACATGGAATAATGTGAACATGCTGAGGTATGGCCAAGTGCATGCCAGCAGCCTCCTGTGTTCTGGCTGTGCTCTCATCTGCTTATCCAATTAGGAAATTAACTTTGGGAGGGTTGCATATGGACATGGAGGCTGACACTGAACCACAGCCCTCAGCATGGTGTTGCTATCCTTGTAAAGTGGCACTTAATTAACTTAGAACACTTTGGAGATACGTGGATTTGCTTCCCATAAGGATAAGATAATGCTTATCTTCTCTAACACTTATCATCCTCCAAACACATTACAAACTTAGCTAACCACTGAGTATAGAAATTATATATGTAAATAAGGCAGATTAAAAGTGGTTTTATCAGTGTTTAGGAGGATGTAATAGCACTACACCCACAGACTAGTAATATTAAGGGTTTAATGGGTAGGTAATATATTAACTTAAATGCTGAGAAATTCCCTGATTAGGATAAATAACTAAGTGTAAATAACTGGGAGGAGGAAAAAGCTGTTTGTAGGCAGAAGGGCCCAAACTTTAATGATGTTATTGAGCTGAAATAGTTCTTTATACGAGCAGAGCCTTGGTGGGTGAAATCCTTTGATATAAGAAATGATGATGTGGAGATAAGAGATACACGATGGGGATGGGGCTGCTGTGTTAACTGATGGTTGTCACACAGCAGCTGGGATGCTGCTTCCCTGTCTGTCCCACTGCCAGGATGTTTCTGAAGTGAGAAATAACTGTATTGTGTAGGATGGCCTTTACATATTATATAGCGACTTGGTGAAAATTGCCTCTTTAACATTTAGGATATACCCAACAGATTTGATTGCCATATTCTTTATTAGGAATAATGAAAATTATGCATTCAGTACTTGCTTTTAGAAATTCTCAGCCTAAACTTCCCCACAGCAGGAGAGAGGTCTGCATGGGCTCAAGGCACCTGAACGCTGCTGCCTGTAAATTATTCTTAGCAGGTTTCTGAGAATTGGGTTAGATACTTATCAAGGAATGAATAAAGAAAATACTTCTTAGAGAAATAATAGAGTTAAAAGGTGAAGCTTAAGACAGACATTTAGAAGCATCTGGAAGCTCAGACATTAATGTGACATTTAGTTTGCAACCCATCTGACAAGGAACTGATAGATAATTGTGGGGTTTGATGGTTGTTTGGCATCATGATCCAAATATTCCCTGACATTGACAGTGAATGAGTAATAAGCCAGTAACACATTTGTCGTGCAGAGACAACGCAGGATTCATGGGATGCAACAGCAGTGACCAGAATACAGTGACAACTGTGGTGGTTTAGTTTTGCATATTAATTCAGGCCTCCCTTTATGGAGAAACAACCTTCCCTGGCTGGTAGAATTCACAAAGCTACGTTAGATTTACACTGCCTGTTTAGTTTTGCAGCTAGGAGAAATGTCTCCCCAGGGATACAAAACACCCAGAGAGGTGCTGTGATTCTGTAATAACAGTCCTGCTTGTGAGCCTCAGTCTGGATCAGGAGTGTCCCCAGGTGTCTCCAGGGAGAGACACTTGGAGTTGGATTTATTTGGAGAAGCATGGGCATCTAGAGTTTCAGTAGGCTTCCAGCTGCCTGTCCAGAACTCTGCCCATGGTGTTCTCCCCTGCTGGGCTCCCAAAGCATCCTGGATACCCCAAACCCTTTGGGTTGGCAGTAGGAATTGCTGAGGAGCAGTCCTGTGCTTCCTGTCTTGGACATCTCCCCTCTCGGCCGGGCAGGACCGATGGATGAAGTTGGCTTTAGGCATGTGCTGTCCATGTGCTTGGATTCTGGGGGATCTTCTGATGCATTCCAGGCTATCCTCCCTCCTTATCCACTCCTGGCAGAGAGCACGGGTGTTGCTGATCGGAAAATGCAGCCTGTGAGAAACCCACCTGTTAACAGGGCACAACAGCAAAGGGAAATGAGCCTGCTCAGGTAACCAAGGAGGTTTTACTGATTTTGTGATTCATGCCACTAATCTTTGCCTAAAATGGAACATCTGCTCCAGATGTTGCTGGCAGGCTGCCAGTTCCCAGCTCCTCAGGCACGCCTGAGCTGTGGGGTGTAGCTGAGGGCATTCTGCATGCTGATAGATTACATTTAAAAGGGAGGCTTATTTTTGGTAAGATGTCCTTATCAAAGTCTGCAAAGGGCTGTTCGAGCTGAATACTCAGAATATTGACCCTCCTGTGAGTCAACAGCAGTGATTCAACTCCAGAAATGTACCCGAGCAGCACGGAGATTATTTTTCCTAAACAGTTCTGGGAGTACAAGCAAATGTATTTTCCAGCCCCCAGTCCCCATGGTCAGATTTGTTCTAGAAGTTGTTGAATGCTTTACACCTTATAGCTACAAGCCTTGCTATTTCTGCCCATAAATCTAATAGCTATCGACCCACATTCTGACATCCCCTGACGGTTATCTAAAAATAATGCAGGAATGATGCAACGAGACATAAAACTGTGAGGAGAGGGCTGTGCTGAGCCATCACAGCCTGCTCTGGGTGCAGCTCAGGGCTCTGCTGCTCGGGTCCTTGGGGGGATGCAAATTTGTCTGAAAAAGGAAGAGAATTCCTGGTGAGTTGGATGAAAATCACAGTTTGCGTTTTCCTTTTTAAAATCTGATACTCGGCGCTCGCTGTGTAATGAATCCCAGTTCTGTGATCCTGCCCTCCCAGGGATTCCTCCCTGGGACTCACTCTGATCCCTGATACCCCAGAGAGTGATGCCAAGGGCTGTCTGCCATGTCCCAGCACTTGTTCTGCCTTGGAACAGGAAACACCGACAGCATTACTGTGGGAGTAATCCGAGAACTCAGCTTTAATGGATTTGTTAAAAATAGGGATCTCCCTGGGCTCTGCAACCGCTGCTGGTGTGCAGGAGCACCACTGTTCCTGCTGACAGGGAAAATGAGAGATCTTTGGAGCTCTGGGGCTGTGGCATACACAGTCAATCAGCACATCTTCCCTCACAGCTGGTGTGCTGTGGTGCACATGAGAATTTAATTCCTGGGCTTTAAAACCACCGGTGTGATGTGTCAGCATGGGATGCTCAGGAAGGAAGGAGGGAAGGGGAATCCTTAGTCCCTCTCCCCTTTAGTACCCTTATTATGTGCAAGTGGAAATAGAATCACAGACTGGGTTGGGTTGGAAAGGACCTCAAATCCCGTCCAGTCCCACCCCTGCCATGGACAGGGTCACTTTCTGCTATCCCAGGGGGTTCCAAGCCCCGTCCAGCCTGGCCTTGGACACTTCCAGGGATCCAGGGGCAGCCACAGCTTCTCTGGGCACCCTGTGCCAGAGTGAGAGTGAAGAATTCCTTCCCAATATCCGTGTAACTCTGCTCTTTGTCAGTTTAAAGCCCTTTGGTCTTGTGTCCCTTCCCGTGGTTTGAGGTGTGAGTGCCCCCAGCACCTCCCTTGCTCTGGAAGGGGAAGGCTCAGGCTGGGAAGAGCTGGGCTCTGCCATGTGCTGCCTCTGAGCATCCTTAATCGCTCTGGCTGCATCCCCCAGCACCCAGGACTTCCTTTGTTCCCATCTCCTGTACGGAACAGCAGGATCTTTCCGTGTTGGTGGGCGCTGGAGATCCAGATTGCTATTCCTTGGTGTGTAAGTGCTGACACAGAAAGCACAAAGCCATTACAGGAGAGAAGGCAGCAGTGGATGAGCAGACACCAGCAGAGCCCCAGCTGAATTATTCTGGGTGTTTCCTCGAGCTGCAGGGCCTCAGCCGAGCAAGGTTTCTTACCTGCTGGTTGTCAGAATTTACTTAACCTCAGTTTTAATCTTCGTTAGCTCATGCGGTATTTTGGGCAGAGTAACGGCCCACCGCGATTGTGCCTGTTCTCACAGCATAGAGGTAAAGTGAGAAGGGTAGTTTTAAAATAACAATTAAAATCTCTTTCTGGGTCTTTGCCTACATTACACTTTAAATGAAATCATGAGGGCACTCACGTTTGCACCAAATTACTGCTAATTCTTCCAAAGCAGTTGCTTGATCACACTTTACAAACACAAAGCAGAGGAGGAGAATAAAAAAGTGAAAAGCCGTTTAATGAATTTTAAAGCTGGCTTATATTTCGTTATTGGATTTTAAATTTTTGTTGACCTTTGTGTGTTCTTAGTATTTGCTGCCTTCAGAGAGATGGGCTGGAGCACTGAATACTTTAAATAGCTGGCAGCATAAACCCCCTGTTCTGCTGGATTTTATTTCAGTATTTCCTCTTTGCACTGACAGGACAATAACAGTAATAACCATTATCCTGGTGTAAACCACGCCGTGCCGTGCCCTTTGCTAAGTGTAGCCCAAACACCCTAATGTGGGATTTCAGTTTGCTGGAAGTTGTTGCTCTTGTCCTCAGGAGGGGCTGGTGTCACCACTGAGGGCAGCAGGATCCAGCAGGAAAGGCTTGGGGCTCAGTTTTAACTCGGATGTTTTGTGTGATGCTCCGCCAGTCACACAGAATAGTATTAGAAAAAATATGTAAGTTAGGGATTTATCTTTCCTTATGTAGTACTGAAGGGACCTCAAGGACAGGAAGAGATGAGGTTTTTATGTGGGGAATGACATGAGAACAAAGGAAACCTTGCAGGCAAATTTTGGTTATTTGAAGATACTTGGAACTGGCATCAGAGAGGTAGGAACAGAAAAAGTGAGGCAGGAGACGTGCTGGGTGTGCTTCTTCCTCTCTGGGGAATCCCAGGCTGGGCCAGGCTGGAGGGGACCCCAGAGGGTCACTGGTGCCAGTCCTGCTCAGGCAGGGCCATCCCAGAGCACAGGGCACAGGATTGTGTCCAGAGGGCTCTGCAATATCCCCGCTGAGGAGACTCCAGCCCCTCCCTGGGCAGCCTGTCGAGGGCTGGGCACTGCCCAGGGCAGAAGTTGTGCCCCCTGTGCAGGGACAATTGCTGGGCATCCATTCCAAGGGCTGGGATGGAGCCTGGATGAAGTGATTCCCTCTCCCTTAGCCTGGCACCTTGCCCAGTGGCCCTGACTGGTTCCTGTCCCTGATATTTGGTTTTATAAACCAGTGAGAAACAGGCTTTCCCCAAACCACTTAATATAAATCATACAGAATGAGGCAGAAGATTGGGAGGAGGGAGAATTAGACCTTAAGTTGTGTTAATTCCCTGTCACTTTTGGATTTCAAACTCCTCTTGGTTTAAATCTGAATTAATTGCATAATGATTACGGTGAAGGGAAGATATGTTAGAAAATGAAATAATAGAATATCCTGAGCAGGAGGGGGCCCACAAGGATCATCCAGCCCAACCCATGGCCCTGCACAGGACACCCCAGCAATTAATAAATCAGTTATTAAAGGGACACACCGAGGGCCCCTGGCTGTGGGAAGCTGGGGTTAACCACGAGTTTCAGTTTGGAGTAGCAGATGCTGCTGGTGGGGACGGGGGCTCTTTGGATGAAGGGACTGGGTGGACCCTGCCAGTCTGGTTTTCAGGCCCCTCAGGTGGAGGTAAGGAACAAACCTTCAGTCTCTGGAGAAATAAATGATTGATTTACCCTGTGGGAGGAGGGAGCTGCTCTCTCTGGCACAAAGGGGAATGACTCACATCTAAGGCTCTTTGCTCAGTGCTGGGTTAGGAGGGGACAGTGAGTGAGGTGCATCATGCAGGTGGTTTATGGGGGTGCAGACACCCCTCAAACCTCCTGTCAGGAGTGTCTGGAGGTAGTTCCTGCCTTTTGCAGTGCCTGACATGGGAGGTGTTGTGGGGCCAGGTCGTATTGACTTGAGTTGCCGTTGGATCAAGCGCTGAATCAATTCTGACTTTCTGGGGGACTTTAATCATTATTCTGACAGACATGAAAGGAGCTCGGCAGTAAAATGGGATTTTACACTTTTATCAGTCTTTTCCTAGTAAGTTGCTCAACTTCCAAGTACTAATTAATGCTGTGTCCCTTCCATGAATTGTCCTTCCTACTGATGCTGTCTGCTTGATCTGGGAGCAGCACCACACCTTGCAAATTAGAGCTGCCTGCCAGGCTGCAGTGGGGACAGAGGACAGGAAGGAACAGAACTTGGATATCGCATCCCCATTGGAAGCCTTCAGCATAATCTATGCTCTTTGTGCAGCTGTTTGGAAAAACCTGGAATTCCCTTGAATGGCCAGTTCTGCATATCCAGAAACACCCAGCTCCAGTTCCAGAAATTCCAAAGAAATTTGATTTGGATACCCATATTCATTCCAAAGCTACAGACCTGGGTGGAGACACCTCTGGTATCATTTTATTCTGAGGCTGCCCAGACTCTTCCAGCATAACAAACTGCTTTTATTTGTTTATAATTTTTCCAGTTAGACTGAGATGGTCAGATATTTTCAAGATCATGTTTGTCTTCAGTGCCATCAATCTGGTCCACGTTACTGGAAAAGGTGTGTGAGAAGAATCACAGAATGTCCTGAGCTGGAAGGGGCCACGGGGATCATCCAGTGCAGCCCCTGGCCCTGCACAGACCCCCCAACAATCCCACCCTGGGCATCCCTGGGAGCTCCTGGAGCTCTGGCAGCCTCGGGGCTGGGACCATTCCCTGTTCCATGTACCAAAAACAGGTCCCGTTATCCCTGTGGAGGGACAAAAGTGGCTGTAAAGGGAAAACGAGTGGAGTGGTTGAACGGGCAGCTCAAAAAAAATGGGGCTAAGAAATCATGGGAGCAAAGAAGGGGGGAGATGGGGAGGCTGAGATGGGTGGGGACCTTTGGAATTGAGAGGGAGGGATGGGGCCTGGGATGGGGCAGGGGCTCCAGGCAAGGAGCAGCAGTCCTGGGGGCATCTCTGGTTTGCTTCAGGAATATTTGAATGTTGTGCAGCTGCTTATTTTGTTGCAGGTAGTGGAAAAAGGGCTCTCTGCAAAAAAAAAAAAAAAAGTGTCTTTTCAACCCACTACTTGATATAAATGAAGTATGACTAAAAGGAGAGGTGCTTCCAGAAGCCTTAATGGCAAATGTAGTCCTTGGAAGTTTGTTCTGGTTTGGTGATTGCAGCGTGAGCCTCGCTCAGGAGATGAGTGGGTGCAAAGCAGGGCAGGTATTATTAGCTGTGCAAAGCAAAACAATACAGTTGCTGTGGAAAAATTACAGGGTTTGTGCTGAAGCAGATATTTAACCTTTGTTTTTACAACTCCAGAAATGAAGCAGTTTGTTTCTTAATGTGGGTTTAATGCTGCAAGTGTGTGCTGACTGGGTTTTCACGTGGAATGGAAGAGATGCTGGGCTATTAAAGTCTGGTTTAACGATCCCTTTTCCCTTAACTCCTAATATTTGCCATTTACTAATTATGATGTTCCGAAGTAGTTTGCATTTGCAGTAGATGTTTTAAATGCTGCAGCTGTTTCAGTTTCAAGCTAACTGCTGGTGACTTTTTTTTTTTTTAAAGAAGTCTTGTGGGTTATTAGTGATTTTTGGAGGCTGGCAGGAAGAGCTCACCTCAGGCAGTTCTTTATGAGGAGGTATTTGATGTCCAGGCCTCCAGTGGAAGCAGAAATAGATAAGGCAGAGGACAAGTGCTGGAGAACACAGAAGCTTTCTGGAAACATTGTTTTGTGGTGTAAACGCCTGTGAGTCATCGAGGGTGTGTGTGCCCGGGGTGGCTGCTCTGGGACCCTTTGCGATTTGGGATGGACTGCTCTATTTGTTTATTTTTTAATCCTGGGGGGTTTCAGGCAGTTTTATGATAGGGGAAATGTTTGAGAGGTCACAGCCTGGTCACAGCCTCTCTGTTTGAGAGGTCACAGCCTGGGCATCAGCTTCACAAGGAGACCGTGGGAATGAAAAGATCAGAGTGGTTTGTTCATGGCCCATTTTGCTGCTCCAGGGGACAGTGGGATGGGACAGGTGACCTCATTTAGGGCCCAGCAGAGGACACTGACCTTTGGGTGGGGTTTGTAGGGCAAGGTTTGGGTAGCAGGGGCCTGCAGGGCTGGCTTCTGTGGGGAGCTGCTGGAAGCTTCCCCCATGTCCCAGGGAGCCAAGAGCAGCCACTGCCCGGCGGCTCCCGGGAGATCCGTGGGGGAGCAGAGATCCCCCTGCAGCCCCAGGAGGAGGTCAGGACAGAGCAGGAGATGCCTGGGAGAGCTGTGATCCCATGGGAAGCCCCTGCTGGAGCAGGGTCCTGGCAGGGCCTGTGGATTCATGGAGAGAGGAGCCCACCTGGAACAGGTTTGCTGGAAGGACTCGTGACCCCATGGGAGGGACCCACACTGGGGCAGCTCCTGCAGGACTGAGCCCATGGATAAAGGGATCCACACTGGGGCAGTTCCTGCAGGACTGAGCCCACGGACAAAGGGATCCACACTGGGGCAGTTCCTGCAGGACTGAGCCCATGGACAAAGGGACCCACACTGGGGCAGCTCCTGCAGGACTGAGCCCATGGACAAAGGGATCCACACTGGGGCAGTTCCTGCAGGACTGAGCCCATGGATAAAGGGATCCACACTGGGGCAGTTCCTGCAGGACTGAGCCCATGGACAAAGGGATCCACACTGGGGCAGTTCCTGCAGGACTGAGCCCATGGAAGGACTGAGGCCATGGAAGGACTGAGGCCATGGATAAAGGGATCCCTGGAGCAGTTTCTGGAGAACTCTCCCTGGGAGGAATCCCAGGCTGGAGCAAGGGGCAGTGTGAGGAGTCCAAGGCCTCTGGAGGAAGGAGCAGCAGGGCCAACTGTGTGTGATGGACTGACCACAGCCCCATTCCCATCCCCCTGAGGTACTGAGGGGGAGGAGGGAGAACAAACCAGGAGTGAAGTAGAGCCTGGGAAGAAGGGAGGGGTTTGGAGAAGGTGTTTTAAGGTTTGGGTTTATTTCTCAGTTTCCTACTGTGATTTGATGGGTGATAAATTAACCTGATTTCCTGCAGCTGAGTGTGTCTGCCCGTGGCAGCAGCTGGTGAGGGATCCCTCCCTGCCCTTCTCCCAGCAGAGCCTTTCCCCGTGTCCTGTCTCCCCTGGCCAGCGGAGCAGGGCAGTGACAGAGGGGCTTGGTGGGCACAGGGTGCCCAGCCGGGGTCACCCCACCGCAGCCTTATTGTGAGAGTGACCTCCCTGCACAGCAGAGCTGAGAATGCCAGAGAAGTGATAGAAATATCCCACTCATAAAGTGGGAGTTAGGCTGGGGCTCTACTTGATGGAGAAAGGAAATGAGCAGCTCAGAACTATTGGGATGCTCTGCAAGCAAGGCAAGCCTGTTACCTCAGCTGTCAGTTCCCTTTGCATGTTGTTTTACCTTGTATTTTACTTGTGTTGGTTTTTTTCTTAATCCCATTTCTCAATCACCTTCACCAGAGGCAACTCCAGCTGTGACTTGACAGCTGCTACTATCTTCTCCAGCATGTGCTGCCAAAATCCCAGTTGATTCTGGGGCTTAAGGCACAGTGCTGTCTATTTTCTGTATTTCTGCCTACTATGAAATCATACATATTATTATTAATCATGCTCCTTCCAAATTCAGAAGCCTCCAGGCCTATTGCAATTATGGGGTGGGTTTTTTTTAATTTAGCTTTTGGCAGGTGTGCCCAGGCAGTAACAGGGCTGATGAGCTTGGCCCAGGGCAGAGCTTTGGGGTTGGGTGGACTCTTGAACTAAAACCTTAAACTCTGAAGGAAGCTTGAGTGTGAGTGAAAACTTGGAACACGCTCTCTCCACTTGACAGCCTGTGAAATAATTCCTTGACTTGGCAGAAGGGGCTGTGGTGCCTTGGGGGGAATGTGGTGCAGGACCTCGTGCTGAGCGTTGATCCTGCACACACCTGCTGTGGGCACCTTGAGCTGAGCTCATTTCCTGCTGCTTTTAGCTCCAGGCTCCCTCTTTGCAGTCCAGAGGGCAAAATGCTGCTGCTCTTGGAGGCAGAATCTGACCTGCAGCCCCACCTCTCTCTCCCTCTTCCAAAAGCCTTAAAACAGGAAGAGAGATTTTCCCTTTCTTGCCTGCTCCTTCCTTGGAATTTTTCACACCTCCGTGCTGAGCCTTGGCCTTAAGAGTTGAAACTCAGGAAGTTGAGGAGGGAGGAAAAAAAAAGCTGATCCAGGAGTCTTCTGCCTGGATCAGTGGAGCAAAAGAACAGGCTGAAGTTGCACAATTGGGAGCGAGGAGAAGTTTGCTCATGTGCTGTGTCAGGAGCTACTACAGGCGATTATCTTCAGAGGTGCATAAGGCAAAAGCTTTTCCAGTCTAAGGAACTTCCTTTTTACTTGAGTTCTAAAATGCTGATTTTTAGTTTATTTTTTAAAACAAAATTGCTGATAGGGGCATTCAAGTAATAATGAAATTTTTGTGGTTCATTTTCTTTGACTCGTTCTTTAGATGTTACTGCAAAAAAACCTTTCCAGTTTTTGCCTCCTGTGAGCCCTAGGATTCCTTTTCCTGCCTTTGGTTACATTCCCTGCACTCCACACACTCAGTCCTGCCAGGCCTCCAGAGCTTCCCAAAAGGAGCTGGGTGGGAGCAGCCTGGGGTGCCCAGCCCTGGAGCAGAGCTCAGCTCCCCAGGTGTCCCTTGTCACCTGTCCAGTGACCAGGGCTGGAATTGGGAGCAGCAGGAACATGTTCTGTGGGTGCATGGACACAGCTCAGGGATTTCCTTATTCCTTGAATATTGCCTGTTCTGTGGAACCATGCTAGGAGAACTGGGGGTGTTCACCTGGAGAGGAGAAGGCTCGAGAGAGAGCTCAGAGTCCCTGCCAGAGCCTAAAGGGGCTCCAGGAGAGCTGGAGAGGGACTGGGGACAAGGGATGGAGGGAAGGACACAGGGAATGGCTTCCCACTGCCAGGGGGCAGGGCTGGATGGGAGATTGGGCAGGAATTGTTCCCTGGGAGGGTGGGCAGGCCCTGGCACAGGGTGCCCAGAGCAGCTGTGGCTGCCCCTGGATCCCTGGCAGTACCCAAGGCCAGGCTGGACACTGGGGCTGGAGCAGCCTGGGACAGTGGGAGGTGTCCCTGGTACACCTGGGTGGGCTCTGAGGTCCCTTCCAACGCAAACCGTTCCAGGATTCTGTGAAACCACTGGTGGGGTTTAAAACCCTACAGCCCAACCTTTACATTTTTCTGAGGAGTGGGCCCTGCCTGCATCCCTTCTTGTGAGGAGGCTGGGAAAACCCAAGGAACTGGTTCCAGCATTGCAGGTGTAAGCTCTGCTCTCTGCAGGGACTTCAGCAGGGTTAGGATGAGGCTTTGCTCCTGAGCTTTATTAATTGCCAGTACGAATTGGAAAGCTCAGTGCTAGGCTAACGTTATAAAAAGGCAGGGCCTAATTTTCAGGCTGAAATTGGTATAAGCTGGGCTTCTCTCATGTGGGTCCCTTGAGCTTTTTCAGTCTAATTCAAGAGATTTTTTTTTTCTTCTTCTTTCTTCCCCTTGCTAGGTCACGAAGAGCCTTTGTATTCCACTTGCATTGTGTTACCTGTCAGGGACATGGGCTTGTAGCTGTGGGCCACATTCAGAACTACCTGGAGGGCAGACACCCTCCAGCTGTCCTTCGTTTCTGTGCCTCAAGTTGGTTTTTCTGGCAAGTACAGACACTTCCATATTTATACCCGTGACAGAAATAAATCAAATTAGTCTGTAATCACCCTTTGCTCTGACAATGTGCTGCACTTTCCTTACATTAAGGAGATAAGGAGACGAACAAACCTGCTTTGAAGATGAGCTGATTTCCATAGCAGGCAGAGTGACCTACTTAAAGGGAAAGGGGGAGCGAGCAGGGCTGGAAGGGGGCTCTTTCTTTATTTATATGATCTCCAAGTGTCTGTGTCAGCTCCCCTGGCTGAGCCCTCACCTGACAGCGACAGAGAACGTGGAGCTGAGCGAGCACTTTGTCCTACAGGGATCTCCTGTGTCTGCCCAGCCCGCTGTTGGTGGCTCTGGGGAGGTGCACTGGTCACACTTCGGGGCTTTTGGGAATGTTCATCCTGCCTTCACATCGTGGGAAATCCGCCAGGTTGCCTCACTTCAACGAGGGGGAGCAGGTGCCTCCCTCTGGGGTCTCGAGTGTCACGTTCAGGGCACAGGAACATCCTTGTGGGGAATTGCCAAAGGGCTCTGGAGATCCAGGGATGCCCTGGGGATGGGCTGGAGCAGCAGGTGGGTGGTGAGGTGTATTTGCTCCTGGTTTTGCACACTCCTGGTTCGGCAGCCAGGTGACACGGGGAGTCACGTGTGTGCCATCGTATGAACGCTGCCTGGGTGGGCGTGGGCTTTGTGGGCTCTCCTCTTTAAAATGGGCTCTCTCAGTGATAACCTGTGTCTGGCTGGGGTCAGGTGCCACCCTAGGGGGGACCCGACCCTGCAGAACAGTGTCTGCAGGGCCAGTGCTGTCCCTGGCCGTTGGCCTTGGGGTAAAGTCATTGTGTCACAGAATCGTCACAGCGGGGTTTGGGGCCAAAGGGACTTAAAGCCCTTCAGCCCTGCCCAGGGCAGAGACACCTTCCAGGCTGGCTGGTATGCATCTGGATGGGAGTGACCATGGTCACAGCAGCCATGGAAGTGTATCCTTAGTACCCTACGAGCATACCTTGTCCCAGTGGTTTTGTGCCCACCCCTCTCTCAGGTGCTGAGAGCTGCTGTGCCCTGCCAGTGCTGCTTCCCAGGCTCGTGTCGTAGCTCCACTTGCATCACCTGCAAAATAATTTCTAAATCCGGAGTTGGTGCAGCTCAGGCACTGCAAGAAACTGTGATGATCTGAGCTTTCACAGGTCTGGAACTGCTGGACACTCCTTCAATTCCAGGGTGATGTCCTGAGTGCCCGCGCTGTTGGTTGGAGCTGCTGGCTGGGACAGTCTGCTCTGAGCTGATCGTGTTTATGTAGGGATGAAGATATTTGTTCATTTAGGCAGAGAAGGCACGAAAAGTTTTCTTAGCCTACCCTGCAGAGGGACAAACATTTATTAGGTACACCGTGTCTCTGGTTGTCTTTGCCTGCCTGCCCTGTAGGCAGCTCAGCTTTCACTGGAGCCCTATGCTGAGTTAACAAAGCCCGTCAGGAATTCGGCAGGGTCTGGGAACTAAGTTAAAAATTAAGCACTGACGAGGAGGTGAAAAAAAGCGTGTTCACAGCCACCTCGGGGCATTAGTGCTCCTGTAACAACTTTGTTCTGTGCAATTACTGTCCCCTGTTGCTTTTTAATAACATTTCTGTTTCTCGGAGTCCAATCTCAGCTCCTCTAAACTCCCATCCTTCACTAGGAACAGCAAATCCGTGAAGTCTGGAGGAAATCTGTGGCCTGCTTTAAGTAACATTTATTAAAAATAACTTTATTGACTCAATGCAGAGAGGAAACCTCAAGAGGATGAAGAACTTCTTTCCGTGGAGGGTAGCAGAGCCCTGGAACAGCTGCCCAGGGAGGTTGTGGAGTCTTTGGAGACATTCCAAACCCACCTGGATGTGTTCCTGTGTCACCTGCTCTGGGCGGTCTCCAGAGGCCCCTTCCAACCCCGGCTATTCTGGGATTCTGTGAAAATGTGTGAACTTCTGGGGAGGTGCAATGAGGAGCTGCGTCTTGAGGGGGTTTGTTTCTATTCAGCATCGCAGAGTTCACCTGTCCTCAAGCTCACCTGCCTTTTTCCCAGGGTGCAGAGTCCCAGTTTATTTTCTCATCTATAAAAATACATTTTTAAAATCTTTGCAATCCTCTTGCTTTGTGTTGCTACATTTTTTCTCTCTCTCTGGTTTTAACTGCAGCTGCCCAGAGCTGCTCCCAGTGGTCTGGGTGGGAAAGGAGCCTGAAATAAGGAGGGCATGTTTGGGCCAGACATTGGCAAAATGGCACCAGTAATTGCTGGGCATTCAAAGACGTTCCTGTGTCTGTAACTCCTGGTGGTGATGCAGAATCACTGTTAATTCCTGCTCTTAAAGTGGTGCAGGGATTAGGTGGACAGGAGATTGTCTCACAGAGATGAACCTGAATGGCTCCAGTGCTTCCAAGTCCTCCTTGTCCCACCATCTTTCCTGTCCAGAAGGAAAGGCTGGAAGATGTTCCAAGTCCTTCTACTGTTTAACAGGGTCTGTAGAGTCTCAGTGTCTCAGGAAATCAGAGCAAACTCACAGCCCTGAGCCTATAATGACAGACTTGAGCCACTTGTGGATCTCCAGGCCATTAGTGTTGTCACCATCAGGATTTCTGGAGTTCTTAGGAGCTGCTGTGACCCTGCACCCCCAAGGATGTGTCTTACCTTTGGTCAGTGAGGTTGCAGAGGGATTCCCCCCTTTTCTCTGGGTGTGCACCTTGTGGAAGTTTGGAAGCTCTCTCTGGGCAGAATTTTGCAGGTCTGCCCTTGTGCAAGTCTCCATCCTCAGCTCTTCCTCTTGCTCAGTGATCCTTGCAGCTTTTCCAGCCCCGTATGCTGGACTCTGTTGCTGATGCCAGAGAGCAGCAAAGCTGTGATTTATTTTTGGGAACAGTTGTATTTAATGTGTGTGTCGATAGGATGCACTTCAGATCTGCGTGTCCTGACGCTGGGGAGTGTAAACAACCCAAACAGAAATGGAAAACCTTTTACAGCCTTCTTCTGTGGCATTAGAACAAGTGCTGTCTATGGGAGGAATTTAATGATTCCTTTCAGAAAGATTTATTTTGATATAATATTTTTAAAAGCTCACTTTAATCTTTTCAACTGTTGGAGAGCAAACAAGACAATGCTTTCCCTAGACATTTTGTCATCTGATTGAACAGTAAAACAAGTTCTATTAAAAATCTAATTTTTGCAGAGCACTTAGAGAATTATGTAATTAAGAAATACCAATGAAGTTGTTCAGGCATAGCCCTGGGTGGTCTGTCAGAGGGGTGTGAAGTGCAGGGGAGTGTTTGATGCCCGTGACTGGAGCGTCAGGGTGGAGATTCAGCACTGGGGACTCTCTGCCCTCGGTGCTGGCCCCAGTCCCTGTGCTGCCAGGTGGTGATCAGGGCCAGGTTGTCACTCTGAGCCCCTCCTGGGGCAGCAGAGCCTCTGCACGAGCCAGCCCCAGCCTGAGCTGCAGAGGATTGATGCTCCCGGATGCAGAGATAACCCCTGCTGCTCCCAGGGTGGAGCTTTTGTCTGCTCATCAGTCTGGTGTGAACCTGCCAGGGCTGTCAGAGCCCGCAGGAAGATGGAATGGGAAGCAGCAATTCCTGCAGGGAAGCTCTGTAGCTCTGCGCATTCAGGAGCGTCCTGGTGGGATGCAATGAGCTTGCACCGGGTGAAAACATCTGCAGGCAAAACACTGTTAACACTGGCAGTGGCTGCCCTGCCCAGAGAAGGGTCCAGAAAGATGCTCAGCTTCACTGGCTGTGAGGGAAAGGAGAGGCTGGGAAAGGCAGGAAATTGCCCAAATATCCAAAGTTTGCCAGTTCCCAAAACAAGATGTTTTCCACTTACCAGGAGCCCCTTGAGAGGAGAGAGGGAAGAGGTGACTCTAGCCCATGTCAGGATTAACTCTGGGAAAGGCTGTCCTGAAAACAGGACTTGGGGATTGGCACAGACTGGGGAATACCTACGAAGAGAATCAAAGCTGAAAACTGGTTTGTCCTTTGTTGTTGTAGAGCTGTCTTCTGTGTGGCGGTGACCGAGAGCTTAGATGTTAGGGTTGTAGCCTCTTGCCTGGAGCTGAAGGCAGTGTGCTGTGGATGATGGCTTTGGGTGGCTGGGAGCCCTTTTCCAAGTGTCTTTGGCCCTCAGCCTGCAGTGCCAGCACCGCAGTCTGGAATCAAAGGTAGCCAGGGCACTGTGGGACGTGTCACAGCTGGACTCTGAGGCACTGGTGAGGTCTCTCCTAGGCTGTGACACACATCTGGATGAAGAACCCCCACGTCTGAACCCTTGCTGTGGGTCAGCAGGTCCTTTGCTTCTCCCCATCACTCAGTTCAGTTGCTCTGCTTTGTGGTGAGATTATAAAATACAAGGATTTAAGCCTGGGCTTTGGAGCCTAAAGCATTCCTGTTATCAGTTGCTCCGTGTGGATGGCCCTGGACAAATGAAGCTGCTGCTGAATGCCCAGAGTTCCTGTCCTCAGGGCTGGGGAGCTGGCAGGGCTCAGCCCCAGGGAGGGAAAACACACAAACAGTTGTGCAGTGATGATGACAGTGTCCTTTTTGAGACAAGCTCGTCTGTGCCACAGGATAAAGACATTCCCGTGGGGGTGGCAGTGCAAATCCAGCCCGTGGAGCTCTTGGATGCAGTTGTGGGAGATGGAACAGATGGGCCCTTGTGTGCAAACCAAGCGTGTTCTGTGCCCGTCTGTTGTGGGAGTGGAGCTCCGAGAGTGCCAGGCCCTGAAAAGCCCTGGAAATCATCTTTTCTTGAGGAAATTAATTAACTGGATGTTTTTCCTAATACGCGTGGACTGACAATTTGTGCTATTGCATATGGAGCTTCTGCATCACTGAACCTTTTGATCCCCTCCCTCTTGCTCCGATGGAGCTCCTGTAAAGTTCCTGCAATTCCCCAGGGCTGGGCCCACTGCTGCCTGCGGCCCCTGCTGCCTGCCAGAGCACTCAGCCTTGCCTTGGGTGCATGGTAACGAGAATTCACAACCTTCTGCAGCCGTGGAATGGACAAAGAGACACCAAATGACTCAAGCACCTCATCTTGGTGAGGAGAAAGGCTGGATGCAGCCACTTCCAAAGGGTCAGAGCCACTGGGATGTCCCTGAGCTGTGCACGCTGGGGCTGCATGGGCATGGGGTTTCACCTGGACTTCTGGAAGAGGGGAAGGCAGTTTTAAAAGCTTCACTCTGGAGGAAACTGGAGTCAGAGAGAACATCTCTCTTAGGGGCCACAGGAGAAGCAGGTTTGGATTTTGAGAAGAGATTCTTGTGTGGTGTTTCTGCCCTTTAAATGGTTTGAACTGCACTTGGTGCAGCTGGGTGGGACCTTGCTGATGGGACCTTCCAAAGGGACACTGGGCACGGTGTTTCCAAGAGATCCCAGAGCCAGGTGGGGGGACTGACACCAACTCAGTGCCTCCTGTGCAGGGAAAGGGGCAAAGGCAGCTGAGCTTTCCTGAGGTGTAAAAACTGAGAGCTGGAACATGCAGACCTCCAAGAGGAACTGAACTGAAAGATCTGGGATGTCCAAAGGGTCCAAAATCTTCTCAGGGTTTGGAGGTGAGGTGGTCAGGAGCACGTTGATTATTTAGGGTGGCGTTTGATTTTTTGTTAGGTTTTGGGGTTTTGGCTGGTTTTGTAGCCTGGTGTGCAGCAGTGGTAAAGGGAGTCAGCAGTGGTGCTCAGCGGGGGAAGGAGTTTGATTTCCACTTGAACATCTTGGAACTTCATTGTTCAAAAAGATGCAATCTCCTTGCTTAAAAAAACTGGTACTTTATAATGATAAACAATGTGCCCGGTTCTTGTACAGAAGCAAAGAGGGAAAGCTGTCAGACAGCAAATTTCCACTTAGGGACTGTAAAATCAGACTTCTTAGATTTTCAAATGTCATTAGTACCTGTTGTCCAAGTATGCCTTGGTAATTGCTGAGGTTTTTGTTGTCTACATGTGGCATTTCTGGGATCTTTTTGTACCAAGCCTGTGATAAGCAGCTTCCCTTTGGCAAGAGGTCCCTGCATCCCTCCCACAGCTTTCCCTTTATGGCTTAATTCCCTGGGCTTTGCCACACTTTGATTTTATTTCATGCCCTGCAGCACGAGGTCTCCAAATCGTTTACGTCTGTTAAGCAAACATCTCTTTCTGGGATTGATGTTTTAATCTAATAAACCACTTCCTAATGGGGGTCAGCTGCAGCTGTGAATTTGTAATGAGTTTGTTGGGAGCCCTTTGGAAGGGCAGAGCCTGGAGGTGCTGGCTCCGAGCCTCTGCGGGGTGAGGGGTTCACACAGTGGGAGCTCCTTGTGTTGGATCAGCTGGTGCTGCCCGAGCCCCCCGTGTTTGCCCTTCCATGGAATCCCAGGAGCGCTGCAGGACCCAAAGAAAGCTGGATCAGCGGCTCAGTTTGGATCCAGCTGCAGGCAGTCCCAGCTGGAGACAGCAAATATGTGTGGAAAGGTGGTGTAGGTTACAAAGTACATGGAGCTGTTTCTAGGAGCTTAACTAAGGGATGCTGTTTTATAGCACACGTGGGAGATTTTGCCCTCAAATGTTTTGGAATCATAGAGTGGTTCAGATTGGAAAAAAGCCTGAAGATGGTCAAGTCCAGCTGTCAGCCCAGAGCACCAGCATGTTCCCCACCGAACAGCGTCCTCAAGTGCCACATCCGCATGGTTTTTTGAACAGACTCTGCCATCTCCTTGGGCAGCTCCTTTCAAGGCTTTACAACTCCTTCAGTGATGAAATTTCCCCAAAATCCACCCTGAGCCTCCCCTGGCCCAGCCTGAGGCCGTTCCCTCTCCTCCTGTCCCTGTTCCCTGGGAGCAGAGCCCGACCCCCCCGGCTGTCCCCTCCTGTCAGGGAGTTGTGCAGAGCCACAAGGTCCCCCCTGAGGCTCCTTTTCTCCAGGCTCAGCCCCTTGCCCAGCTCCCTCAGCCTCTCCTGGGGCTCCAGCCCCTTCCCAGCTCTGTTCCCTTCCCTGGACACGCTCCAGCCCCTCAGGGTCTGCATTGTCCTGGGGGGCCCAGGAGTGACCCCAGGACTCAGGGTAAGCCACCAGTGCCCAGCACAGGGGACAGGCCCTGCCCTGCTCCTGCTGCCACTCTATTCCTGGCACAGCCCAGGTGCCATTGGCCTTTTTGGCCACCTAGGCACACCTGGGCTGATGTTCGGCTATTGTTGACCAGCACTTCCCACCCATTCCTTTTCCAGCCACTCTGCCCCAGCCTGGAGCATTGGATGGGGAATGTTGAGGTCACACAGATGGAACACCCAGGCAGGGCTGGTCCTGTCCCACACAGCCACCAGGAAGATTCCAGACCCATTACTTGGCTCATGGAAGCAGGTCCAGGCCAGGAAGTCAGAGATTCCCGAGGGCTCCTCATAGACTTGGGAATAATTCACCTGTTCCTGGACATCATACATTTTCTCCTCATTTTTGTGGGCCAGAGAAGCCTGCAGAGGCAGATTGCTGCTCTGTGTCTGTGTTTATCCGGGGTGTGTGTCAGCCAAGGTGCAGCAGTTGTGCTCTGTGTCCGGTGGAGTTAACTGGGGTCTTGTTGGTTAGCTGAAGCAGCGCAGAAGGATCCCAGGCTCTCAGGACACCAGGCAGAGAGATTTTGTATAAATTATAGAAGATATGTGTATTAGTCAGTGTATTCTTTCGTATGTCCTTTCCTGTCTTTGCTGATCTCTAATAAATCAGTGTTTTGGAGACCAAACAGAGGTATGAAAAATCTCACAGTATAAGGTTTTTAATAAGTTTTCCCTTGAGACTTTAATTTAATTTTTCACTTTAACGTGCTCCGTCCTGCCGCCAGTCCCTTCCCTTTGGTAACATTTTAAAGTGTACTTCCTTTGCCAGACTTTTCCAAATGGATTTGGGATGGAACATCAGGCATCTGATTAAAGTTTGTTCTCTTTCCCCCCACATCTTCCAAAGAAAATTCTGGCTTTTTTCAGGAGATGGGCACGAATTTCTCTTACAAGTCAGTGAACTTCATTTACCACTGCATTGAAGTATTTTGCTTTGCTACCTTCCTTCCAGCTCTCACCAGGACATTCTCTAGTGAGACTTACAGCAGAGGAACCAGCTCATTCCTTTGGCTGTGCTGCTTTCTGGGGTGTGAAATTCCCTGTAACCTCTGGTTTTATTCATGCTGGCTGTCCTGGACCCATTCTTGTGTTGAATTTTCCCTGGGGGTTTTACCTGGTGAGGTTTTACACCTTGCTGATGTCCTGGGGCTCACTGCAGTCGTTGTTGGGGTGGGTGAGGCATAGAGCTGAGCTTGCCCTTTGTCTCTACTGTTCCCCAGGAGTTTCAGCTCCAGTGGATTCCCAGCACAGGGCTCACCCAGCCTGGCAGCTGTCCTGGTCACAGCCTGCGGCCTTGAGCTGCAGTGTGCCTCTTTATATCCTCACTCTTCATGTCACCCTCCTTTTCCTTCCTAGTTCTCTTGCTCTCACTTTCTATTTTTTTTAAATTTATTTATTTGTATTTTTATATTTGTCCCCGTTACAGTGCCTGTTGGAGTTGTGTTTTAGCTCAGAATGGCTGAGAGTTCAGCACAGGGCCAGGGGTTCCTGTCCTGCAGAGCTTCCCTCCGTCTGCAGGGCTGGCAGGGGAGCAGTGGCATGGCACAGCTCAGTCGGAAACAGCTCAGTCCTCACTGCAGGACATTTAAACCAAACCCGTGCCTCCAAATGTGTCAAACTCTTTTGATTGGTTTAACTGCTGCTGGTAGCCCAGGTTATGGAAAGGGGTCTGGATGCTTCGTGTTGCCATTTATTGGCCCTCCCCAGGCATCTTTCCTTCTCTGGAAACACTGGTAGATTCCAGTGAGAATCAGGCTCCGCTCAGGGCTGGGGCTGTGCACTGAATAACTTGTTCAGAGCTGAGGGAAAGCTCCAGTTGTAACCAGGATCCTGTGACTGTGATGAGCTGGTGTTTTCCTGGGTTTGCCTTGTGCTTCTCTATTAAGGACATGTGATTATCCTGTAGGGAGAGGCATTGCTGTGCTGAGAAATCTCTGCTCAGGGTCTCCAGCCTGAGCCATTATCGTGGGAAGAATGGATTTCTCCCTTTCTGTGTATTAGGGACATGTTGTGACTCTGTGGAGTCACTGCAGGAGTAAATGATGTATGAAATGAGAAATCTCTGCTCCGTGTGTGCAGGCACAGCCAGGGCTCTAAAACCTTCAGCTGGGAGGCAGCCAAAAAACCCCCTGAAGTGTCCAACAGGACTCTTTTGGTAAAACACCTTCCACCAGGTTTGGTTTAATGTTTCTCCTGGTGCACTCACCAGTCTTGAGTGATCATTACAGGGAGGGATGTCCATGTGGAGAGCACTCTCTGTGCACATGAGGAGGCTGTTGCCCTGAAAGTTTGTAGCCAAGAAGGGATGCTCCTCGGCTTGGGAGGAAGTTTTTGTTCCTTCAGAGTCCCTTATTAAAGCCCTTATATAAAACTTCCTTCTGTAGACGTCCCACCGTGCTCCTTCCCCAGCCAGCTGGGCAGGACACACTGAGCCTGGCAGGTGTTATGTGCAGACAGTGCTCAAGTGAGACTTGGGAAGCCGTGCAGCTAACTGGTTTTTATTGCCACATGTGGATAAAGCCCAAGGCTGAGGTTCAGTGTGCTCACTGACGTTCTGTCCTTCCTGGGGCCCCCACCCTCCTCCCTGATCCCCACAGGAGAGCCTTGGCTGGATGGATCAGCCAAAAGGCACGAGCTCCTTACGCTGGAAAACGTCAGCAACAGTCTTCAGATTCTTACAAGGCAGGTTCATGGAGCTAAAAATACAGGACTCCACGTATTTTCTCAAATAACCTCACCTCCTCGCAGGTAATTCAGTTGGAGAACAATTTGGAATTGATAATAAAGGACATTTTTCTTCCTACCTTTAACAAGGAGGCAGAATGACTGAGAGATAACTGCCTTGGACTCATACCAAGGAGCTGCATCAGTGTTCCTGGGAGAGTGCCTGGAACTCACAAAATGCATCATCTATTTAGCCCAGGCTGGGTGAGTTATCAGTTCAGCACTAACTGGGCCTCTCCTTGCTGCTCTCACGGGCCCTTCTTCCCCCCGTGGGACTTGAGATGAGCCCTTGTCCCTGTTCAGCCTTCCCATGACATTAACCCTTAGAGTGCTCATCTGTATCAGAAACCCTCTAAACAGCACTTTCCTGCATCACAACTCTAGATACGGATGAGTATGGCTGACCTCCTGCAGACACCCTGACCTCTGCCTTTGGCCCTGGTTTCTTGGAGCATTTGTCAGGTGTGGGGAAGTAAGATGTTCTGGGCCACCAGCTCCTCGAGTGTCACCCACACTACATCCCTGTCAGGGACAAATAAATCTAAGGCAGGGAGTGGGGACAGATGGAGAAAAGGTGGTTTTTTTGCAGCACGGACGTGGCCTTTGGCTTTGCTGTGATTTCAGCACGTTTGGTCGGCTGGAAGAGCTGTGTCAGTGACTGCAGAACGTGACTGGTCACGTGAGACAAGGGCAGCAGGGGTACCTGGAGTCCTTGTGGGGTGTTCTTTCACATCTTGAATCCCAGTTCTTTAGGATCTTTCTGATGAGAAAATTGCTGTACCAACCATTCATTTGGGGGCTTCCTGCAGGCTCTGAAAACTGTTTAACTTGGATCCTCCTGACATCTGGCCTTGAACCAGGGGCTGCTTCAGAGCTTCAAGAGTGGCTCTTAAGTCTTAAAAACGCTGGGAGCGTGTCTGTCCATGCAAGTTCACCTGGAGGGGGTTTGCTCTCTGTGGGGCAGGTGCTGCTCTTCAGATTTTTGTGCTGCCAGTTCAGCTTTGGCATTTTAGTGGGAGGTGTCCCTGCCCATGGCAGGGTGTGGAATGAGATCTTTCAGGTCCTTTCTAACCCATTCTGTGGTTCTTTGATGGTTTCTCTGCCTTTGCATGTTAAAAACTTGCTTCTCCTCCAGCTGCTTTTCCTGTGCTTGAATGCCTGTTTTGCTTCTCTTGAGTGAAACGTTTAAACCTTCATCAGCTGCCTCTGCAGAGCTTTCACCAGCACAGCAGCAATTGCCTCTAGGAGGAGCATCTTCAGGAATGCTGTGGTTGTCCCCAGAGCATTCTGCAGCAGTTTTTCATGGAATCATGGAACCATTAAGGTTGGAAAAGCCCAAGATCAAGTCAAACCTGTGCCCCACCCCCACCTTGTCTCAGCCCAGAGCTCTGTGTGCCACCTCCAGCCCTTGCTTGGGCACCTCCAGGGATGGGCACTCCAAACCTCCCTGGGCAGCCCCTGCCAAGCCCTGAGCACCCTTTCCATGGGGAAATTCCTCCTGATGTCCACCCTGAGCCTCCCCTGGCCCAGCCTGAGGCCGTTCCCTCTCCTCCTGTCCCTGTTCCCTGGGAGCAGAGCCCGACCCCCCCGGCTGTCCCCTCCTGTCAGGGAGTTGTGCAGAGCCACAAGGTCCCCCCTGAGGCTCCTTTTCTCCAGGCTGAGCCTCTTTCCAGCTCCCTCAGCTGCTCCTGGGGCTCCAGATCCTTCCCAGTTCCATTCCCTTCCCTGGACATGCTCCAGCCCCTCAGTATTTTGGGTTTTTTTGTCATGAGGAGCCCTGAACTGAACACAGCACTCAAGGTGCTTCAGCAGTGCCAGCCCAGGGGGATGGTCAGTGCCCTGCTCCTGCTGCCACTCTATTCCTGGCACAGCCCAGGTGCCATTGGCCTTTTTGGCCACCTGGGCACACCTGGGCTCATGTACAGCCTCTGTCACAGCACCCCCAGGTTCTTTTCCCATTAGACATTTCCCGGCCCCTCTGCCCCAACCTGGAGTGTTCTGTGGGGCTGTTGTGACCCCAGTGCAGGACCCAGCACTTACATGCTTATGTTTATGAAAATGGTTAAGCCAGGTCTTTGGTTGAGACTTTTTGTCACAGTCTAAAGCTTTTAGATGCATGTTTTATAGAAAAATTAATGATCAGCTTTAAAAATCCAACCACAGAACTTAACTGTGGTAATCCAGCAGTGTTCAGAGAGAAATGCGATAATGTTGTGGTTGAAACCACCATGCCTGGGAGCATGCAGGGATGGCTGGGGCTGGGAGCCTTTCCGTGTGGCTTTGAACCGAGGAGGGGACGTGGCCCTGCTGAGTTCTGCAGAACGATTCAATCAACCTCATTTTGTGACACTGGATAGGAACATCTCCATCAGGGCAGACTGATGGTGCTGGCGGCTTGCAGGCTCTTTAACTAATGCACAGGAGTGCTGCGTGGTCTGAAACTGCCCAGGCCTCCCAAAGAAATTGATGTCTCTCTTAAGTGTTGCTCACAGAGGGTCGTTTTTTGTGCATGTGCAGGCTTGATTCACCTAATAAGCCCGGCTGTGTGTTGGGCTGTAATTGTAAATCCCGGAGATCAATGCGTTTCCTTTCCCTTTAACCACTCGTGAGTGAATGCAGTGCTGCACAAAGGGGCTGGGTAATGAGGGTGGTTCAGCAGGGCGCTCCAGGCAGGTGTGGTGGTGAGATGAGCCAGCAATCCCATGGGAGAGGCTCAATCCTGATTTATTTTATATCACCCTCTGCCACTAACTGAACCTTGGCTGACTCTCTAGTAAATGCCCAGGACATTTGGGGCTGTTAGGAATTGGTTTTCTCTGTGTTTTCAGGGGGGAAACGTGCTGATCACCCGTGTTCCTGGAGCACAGCACTTGGACTGCCTTCCTCCCTGGCTGGGAGGGAGAGGAGGGGGCAGGCAGGGCCAGGCAGCTCCACACTCTGCTCTCTGGGCTGGTGTGTGCTGGGACAGCTGGGCCCAGAGCTCCAGCTGCCCACATGAGCCTGCTGACCTCCCCCCGGAGCTCAGCCAGCTCCCTGTGGCCTTCCTTGGGTGTCTCTATCCTGGCAAGGAGGGGAGGGTTTTTCCACCGCAGAAGCGGTTGAGTGGAACAATCGTTTTCGTGTTAGATCCCAACGCTTTGGTTTCTGCTGGCCAAACCGGTGCTCTTTTCAATGCTCCAGCCATGGGCATTGCTGCTCTGGCTCCTCTGTACCCTGAGAGCCCTCTCAGCTTTCCTCTGGTGACCCTCTGTGCCTGCAGAGCCTTCAGCCAGGGGTGGGTGCTGGAGAGGTGGCCCTGCACAAGGACACTGCTCTGGTGGGGGTGTGAACTCCTCTCTGGAGCTCAATTTCACAGAATCATCCAGCCTCAGACTGCTTGGTGTTAGAAGGGACCCTAAAGCTGAGCTTGTTCCAGGCTCCTGCCATGACAGGGACACCTTCCACTGTCCCAGGCTGCTCCGAGCCCCGTCCAGCCTGGCCTTGGACACTGCCAGGGTACTGCATTAACACTTTTTAGAGCTTGGGGAGCAGAAGTCGTGCACAGAGCATGGCTTGTGCTCTTCCAGATGGGGCAGGAGCTGGATTGAATTGTTGGGCTCATAATTTAAATTCTGCCTGGGCTGCCTGATGTTCAGGAAGGCAGGACAAGGGATTGATTATGGCCACACACGGGCTGTGCTGCACACCCAGGGGCCATTTGGGACCCCCTGGGCCTGGGGAGTTGATTTGGGCTCGAGAACTTGGGCCACATAAAGCTCCTGCTGCCCCACAGGGGCTGTGGCTCCCCTCCTGATTTGTTGTGCTCTTGTCGATGCTGATGTTCCGCTGTTTACATTAACGTAATTACATTAACATAAACAAAATATTTATATTGAAGTCACTGCAAGGGAAAAATCACTTTTCCTATCCTGTCTCGCATCTCCACGTTGGTCATTTTTCATAACACACCTTTTAATCTTCACTAATACTCCTATGTAAAAAAACACAGAGATCTTGCAAGTACAGCTGATAAGGAGTAATGTAACTCATGCTGGAGGAAAAACAGTGTCAGTCTTTCAGATACACAGAAAGCAAGATTTGGAAGTGCTTGGTTTGGACAATGTAAGGAAGAGATTTTCAAGGGCAGAACATTAGCTGACATCAAGAAGACTCAAAGGCTCTGTTTTCCAAAGGATCTGTGTGGATGGAAGGCCAGATTTTATCAGAAATCAGTGAGACTTATTGTTTTACAGAAGTTAGGCTCAGTTGCATTTGCTTAAATGAAGTTCATCAGCAGATCTGCTTGGCAGTGTATTGAAATGAAAAACTCCCCAAGTTCCTGCAGGATTACAATCCTGATTGATTCGGAAAACTCAAAGCATTTAACATTCACAGGTGTCTTTGGAAATCTCTGCTCTCACACCATAGCTCAAGGAGCCCAGTTTTAGGGATCCAGTACTAAAATTCCCGGCTTTTGTGCCTGAGGCTTCTTTTTCCTGCAGAAAGCAGGGCCACTTCATTGTACCAAGTCATGGAACCCCAGGCTGGGCCAGGCTGGAGGGGACCCCGGAGGGTCACTGGTGCCAGTCCTGCTCAGGCAGGGCCGTCCCAGAGCACAGGGCACAGGATTGTGTCCAGAGGGCTCTGCAATATCCCCGCTGAGGAGACTCCAGCCCCTCCCTGGGCAGCCTGTCGAGGGCTGGGCACTGCCCAGGGCAGAAGTTGTGCCTCCTGTGCAGGGGCAGTTGCTGGGCTCAGTCCCTGCCCGTTGCTCTGGTGCCACTGCTGGGCCCCCGGAGCTGAGCCTGGGCCCTGCTCTGCCCCTCCCTGCACACAGGGACACCCAGGGCTGAGGGCCCCTCTCAGCTGGGGCTCCTCTCCACGCTCAACAGCCCCAGCTCCCTCCGCCTTTCCTGGCCATGGAGCTGCTCCAGTCCCTCCTCATCCTCCCAGCCTGTGCTGGCCCCGCTGCAGGAGCTCCTGGCCCTGCTGTGCTGAGGATCCAGAGCTGGGCACAGCACCCCAGAGCTGCCCCAGGGGTGAGCAGAGGGCAGGATCACTCCCTGACCTGGTGGGAATGCTCTTCCTGATGCACCCCAGGAACCCGTTGGCCCCCAGGACGCTCTCCTGCCTCAGGGACAGCTCATGGTCCACCATGAGCTCCCAGGTCCTTCTCAGGGCTGCTCCAGCAGCTCCCCCAACCTGTGCCGGTGCCTGGGGTTGTTCCTCCCCAGGTGCATGACCTGCATTTGCCTTTGCTGAACTTCAGACAGTTCTTCTCTGCCCTTCTCTCCATCCCATCTAAAGGTTATGGCAATTATAGTCAGTAATAAAAATAGTATCAGAGTTTTCTTTCCTATTACTCTTCCCTGCCTCAGAAGGATCTTTAATAGAGTTGCTCCAAGGCAGAAGCTGGTGTGTCAGCCTTCCCCCTGGAGCAGGTTCATGCATTCAGCTGGCAGCTGTGGATTTTAGCAGGGATGTGACAGCCTTCCCTGGCACGGCTCCGGCGGCAGCGGGATAACGCACGGCGGGCTGGATGCGCGGTGACGTTAATCTGTGCGAGGGGAGACAGAGATTTGATAAGGCCAGCCACACCACTCACGAGTTGTTTGGCCTCTTTCGTGTCTCGAAGATGAATGTCAGGAAGTACCCAAGGCAGCCCATATTCTTTAGATTTTCGCCCTGAATTATTTAAGCATATTTATGTCTGCTTTTGTACCAAATTACATCTGCGGCCCTGGGACAGATACTGTGGTTTGTACAGAGCACTGAAGCAAAAAGGCAATTTTCCAGCAGCAGTCAGCGATGCTGGTGCCTTTATTTTGTCCTTCTGTCTTACCCATGGTACCTTGTTAAAGGCCACATTTTTTCATTTGCTGCCCTTCTCATTAAAGCAGCACTTGCTGTTCCATTTGACCCCGTTACATTTTGAGGTTTTTTCTTGTTTCTTTGCTTGGTGTTAATCCTGCTCCTAGGGGTGGGTTTGAGGTTAAACAAATGCTTTTTGCCTTTTGTACGAAGTGCCTGTGTCCCCTTGAACAGACAGGTGGCCTTTTAGGGACTTTGATTCTTTGTTTGCAGTTCAAGTCGAGGAGCAGATACTGTATTGAATGCCATGAGAATACTCATGTTTTTGAAATGAAGCAAAAATAACAGCCAAAAGCAGCTGCTGGACCAGTGCTTCTGGTCCTGCAGAGGGTCTCTGGACGCTGCCTTTGGTGTCAACACTGAAGTCTGGGGGACTTGTGGGATCCATCCACCACGACTGGCAGGGCTGGAGTCCAGGGTGTGGGCAAAGGTAGTTTTAGTTAAGTGAGAGAGGAAAAGCAGGGAGAGAGAATCAGTGGTGACCCCCTGGGTCATGATGGAGCGCAGTGTGGTCCTGGCCCTGAAGCTCATGTGAAATCTTGGCCTCCTTTCAGGCTGCAAACCCCAAAGAATCTACCACTGCTCCTGGGTTTTATCTCCTCACCTCTCCCTTCTTCACCATCTTCCTTCCCCCCCCGCCCCGGATTTTTCCTTTTCCTCTCATTTTCTATTTTCCCCTGCTTTTCTCTTTCCCACCCTTTGACCAGAGCAGGAGGAAGTGCAGATGCAGTGAAACCCTTCCACACAAGGGAGCATTTTGTTATTTGGGGTAAGCACGTCCCAGCCCTCCTGTCCATGGCTTTGCCCCCCTATTCCTGAATTATCCAGCTGCCTTCTTCAAAGGGCAGGTTTCACAGGTTTCAACCCTGACAGGGGCTCCTGGGAGGATGTGCTTGTCAGGATTCAGGTTTCTGAGAGTGTCATTGTTGTGCCTTCCCTCAGACTTACAGTCACTTCAAAAACCCATTACAGGCTGGAATATCAAGGGTGCAGTTAAACCCCTCCAGCATCCACCTCTTCAGTACATGAATGGAGAGGATGAGCTATTTCCAGCCTGACACCGTGGATCACAGGGCTGCAGGTATTTCCCTGCCAGCACTCAGATCCTGGCCTTGATCTGTGAGGATGCTGAGCACAGGAAGTTTCCCCCGATGCCAGGCAATGTTCTGTGTGCAGATACATGTGGTGTGAGCAGGAAGCAGGGCTGGAATGGATTGTGTTCTCCCATGGAAAAACTGTCGGCCCTTACTGAAAGGAAAGGAAGGCAGCATCTTTTCCAGGTACAGCTGGCAGCAGGTACCAATCCACGCGCCTGTCTTCTAACCAGGTCCTGGGTTTCCTTTCTTGCCTGTACAGGTGTCCCACTATTTGTTTCATTGGCCCACAGAAGTGGTTTAAGACTCAGACCCATTTAAGCACATCTTCAGTGTTAAGTTCAGTAATTAGGGCATCTCTCTAATGAGGAAAGGCGGAGGGAGCTGGGGCTGTTGAGCGTGGAGAGGAGCCCCAGCTGAGAGGGGCCCTCAGCCCTGGGTGTCCCTGTGTGCAGGGAGGGGCAGAGCAGGGCCCAGGCTCAGCTCCGGGGGCCCAGCAGTGGCACCAGAGCAACGGGCAGGGACTGAGCCCAGCAACTGCCCCTGCACAGGAGGCACAACTTCTGCCCTGGGCAGTGCCCAGCCCTCGACAGGCTGCCCAGGGAGGGGCTGGAGTCTCCTCAGCGGGGATATTGCAGAGCCCTCTGGACACAATCCTGTGCCCTGTGCTCTGGGATGGCCCTGCCTGAGCAGGACTGGCACCAGTGACCCTCTGTGGTTCCTTCAGGCCTGGCCCGAAACAGGTTGGGCAGGATCGGCACAGCTTAGATTAAATATATTTTAGTGCTTAATGCCAGGCTGGACAGGGCTTGGAGCAGCCTGGGATAGTGGAAAGTGTCCCTGCCATGGCAGGGGGTGGAATGGGATGGGCTTTGAAGTCCCTCCCAACCCAAACCAGGATGGGAAAGGCATCCGGAGCTGCGGGGATCAGGTGCAGTTGGCATCCCCTGGTAATAGGACACAGTTGGTGCCTGAAGCATCTCCTTTTGGATACCAGATGTACTGGAGGAAAAACTGTCACCAGTTAAGTTTGCTGTGGGACAAATTGGTGTCCGGCCTCTTTCCACTTGTTTCCTGTGACCTCAGGCAAGAGATCCTCATGGATCACTTCTCTTTTCAATTACAGAACCAGAGAATCTCCTGAGCTGGAAGGGTCACACAAAGATCATTGAAGTCCAACTCCTGGCCCTACACAGACACCCCCAGAATCCCACCCTGTGCCTGAGAGTGTTGTCCAAACGCTTACTGAACCCTAGAGTGCTTGTGACTTAAGTTAAATATGATTTAACTTCTAGTGAAGTTGGTGAAATTGGAGTCTAAATACCCTTAAACACCTGGCTGCAGGTGGAAATTCTCACTCCATATGTAAATCGTGTGCTGTATGGCCTAAACCAGAGCTCTTATTTGGTCTGAGGATGAGAAACCTTTTTAATGCTTTTATCAGAGCTGGAAACATGCAGAGATGGTCAGTAAGAGAGAGCCCCTCAGCCCCAGCTGCCTCTGCCACTGTGTTTTATATGCAGCCAGGCTCTTTGCTGTTTGCACTGAGCTCCAGTCAACGTAACAAACTCATTTGTGCTGCCTCAGTGGGAAGGAAAATCTGTTGCTTCGAGGACTTGAGCGACTGCAGGTCGCTGTGGCACGTGTGAGCATCATGCACAGGCATCAGATGGAGCAGAGATGAGTGAAGAGCTCCCAGGATGACAAATGTGCTGCTGGAGAGACGTGGGGGCTGTGCTGGGAGTGTGTGACAGGCTGTGATGTGCTCCAGCAATCTGATGGGGCGATGACATGGGAGATAGCTGGGCTGCGTGCTGCTGCTGGATCCGCTCCAGCAAACATCCCCGTGGCTGCTCCTTCCCTCCTCAATCTCTGGGCATTCTTCACCTTTCTTATCTTAATCACGTCTTGCTGCCTGTGAAAGGCACTGCTCGAGTATTATTGGGCTTTTATTTAGTCCTTGTGATAGCATTGCCCTGGCTGGATCTGTTGGATGGCTGGGGTTTTAAAAGATTGCACAGAGGTATTGAGATGTTAGAAAACGAGCAGGGCTTCCAGGGGAAAACTCATCCTATGAAATCACTAATTTTCCTTCAGATTCCCTCCAAGTATCATTTAGCTGTTTTTGTTTTATAGCAGGACTGTTCTTCTTTTGCCATTTACTTGAATTTTATTTATACTTGCATTGTAAGGCCTGAAGTGTTCGTGCCTCAAAAGACGAAACCCAGAGATCTGCCACAAATTTATTGCTGGATAACCTTAATGTGGGAGAATTTCCAGTGAGCTGTGGTAGGCGTATGTTCTCCCTCTGCTTGCAGAGTCTCTTCAGCCTCCACCCTGGCTGTCCCGTGTGCCTGCCTGCTGCTTTTCCAGCAAAAGGTGCAGAATCCAAACTTAATGCTGATAGGAATTAACAGCACTGTTCTTGCCTTTGCTGGCCAATGTCTTCACACCTGTAAATGTTTTATCCCCAAGGCCAAGTCAGGTGCTCAGAAAGAAGCAAGAAATTTGTGGTTCCTCCACGTGTCTTTGCTGCTGCTCCACCTGGCTGCCTTCAGTGCTGACAGAATCCTGCAATATCCTGGGCTGGAAGGGACCCACAAGGACCATCCAGTCCAACCTGACCATCCCTCTGGGCCTGTTCCTGGGTGTGCTCCTGGCTCCTGGAAGTGCTCCTTCCCAGCACTGAGGGGACTGAATATGTGTTCCTTAGGGTGGACTTTTGGGGAGTGACTGATGTCATGTTTGGTGGGAATAATTTGGGTTTCTGTCCCACTGCTCTCCTTGGGGACACTGGGGAGTGACAAGTGTGACTGGAGTGTTTCCATGAGGGGCTGCACTCCCACATGCACAGCTTCCCCAAAGCTTTGGCTTTTGAGGGGGGAATTCTCCAAACTCTGTTTTCTCAGGCCTAAGCAGTCTTCGTGAGTCTCCAATCTATAAGTGATTTAGGCAATTCCTTCGTATTTCTGTAGCATGTGTGACACTCACAAAGGACTCATAAAGGGTCATGGATCACTCACCTCTAGTTTGGTGGTGGTGCAGGGGGAAATTCCTGCTCTACCTTTAGCTTAAACAGTTGGGGATTAAAAATAACCTCAGCCCAAGGAAATGAAGCATCCCAGGCTGCTGGGTTGGATTCAGGGTTATCCATCCAGACTGTCATCCAGCCCTGCTGGAAAGGAAGGGCCCACCAGACTCCTCAGCCAGCCTCGTGTGCTGGGTAATACTGAGCTCAGAACTTGGAGAGTTTTAATCCATAAGATTCCAAAGAGCTTTGGGCTCTTCCAGCTCAGCTGGCTGCACCCAAATGTCAGCCTGTGCACCTAACCCTGGGCACAGCATCCTTAGGGATTGATTTCCCTCCTCCCTTTGGTGACAGGACATTGCAGCCACGTGTGGTCACTCCAGTGGGGCTTTGCAGAGCACGTGGCCTGGAAGAGTGGCGTGCTGCAGGGAGGTTAAAACTGCCTGTATGGAGCTGCTGCTGGTGGTTTGGGCCGTGAGGTATTTGCTAGCTGCTGCCAACACATGGATCTTGTTTAAATTTCACGGAATAGGGAATGATGTGAATGAAAACATGATGTGCTTATTTTAGGCAGGGCAGCAGTGGCCACATTGCTCTGAGTACGGGATCAAACCTGAGAAGAGAAGTTACTGATTTTTTTCTTCCTGGCCATTAATTGTGATTCCCTAAAAAGTTTTACCAGAATCACATTTTTTCCCTGTTACTAATAGCAGGAAATAGGACTCAGTACTTGATTACTAAGTCTAGGATATAGACTTACCCTTAAGATAGGATTAGACCTCGTGTAATGATTTTCAGCTGTTTATTATTTCATTTGACTAACGCACGGCCTAACCCAGAATTCAAAGCCAAGCTGAAGAAATGCCAGAAATATGCAGAGCGGGGTCTTGGTGTTTTCTTTTTTTTTTTCTTAACATAAAGAGCAAGTTACTTTCTGCAGACTATTACAGGCATATAACATATGGGGAATTACGGGATGAGGGCCACAATGGCCCTGTATTTATTTCAGGGTCCATATGGGAAGCATTTCTCCTGCTGCTCTGTGGACAGACATTCCTGTGCAGCAGGAACACCGTAGTGCTGAGGGGCTGGCACAGCCTTCACCCTGCCCCAGTGTTTGGGATTTCGTTGCCTCTGTAGGGTAAGAGGTTGATGGAAATGCTGGGGGTTGTAGGTGTCAAGGTGGAGAATAAGAGGAAGTTTTATTTACAGCACACAGTGCAGTCAGCTCACTCGAGGAGGTTCCATGAGCTCTCAGTGATACCAAGAACGGGCACGTGCTGCCCCTCAGGTGCTCCTCCAAGTGTCCTGCTGGTGATTCACAGAATGATCCAAGTTGGAAAAGGCTCCAAGATCAAGTCCAGCCTTTGGCTGATGCCCTGCAGCCCCGAGCCCTGTGTGCCTCGTGCAGTTGGATCTGCCAGCCTCCTGCCTTGTCCCCACTGCTGTGTCCCAGGAGCAGGCAGCAGATGGGATTTGTTCCTGCAGGAGGAGCAGCTCGGCTCCCCAGCCCGGCGAGGGGAGGGATGTTCATTTTATAACACGCTGGCAAGTGTTTAAAAATAAGTCAGCGGAGCAGCAGCCAGCATTGGCTGCAGACCAGAGTTTTGACATTGCAAAAGATGAAAGCAGATTTGGTAAAGTTCTGTTCAGTCCCTGCAGTCCCTGCCATGCCATAATCCCAGGCTCTAGCACAGGGGGGTTTGTGGGGCTCCTTGGCTTTGCTTTGGCAGGAGCACACAGAGCCCTCGGGCCAGGGTCACCTCCCTCCTTGAGGGTGATAAAGTTGTGCTGATTAACAGAGTCTTGTTCCAGAGTCATGCAGTCATCTTAAATATATTCATTTACTGCTGTTGTCATTAGTTATTTGTACCTAATGGTGTTTAGGAAACCCAGTCATGTATCGAGATCTCATTGAGTACGAATGAACGATAAAATAACACGGTGCTTCACAGAACTTACAGTTAATGACTTAACTAATTACTCTAATTAATCTGTGCAAAATTGGGGAATTTGCCCTGGGACCTTTTGAAAAATTAGTAAACATATATTGTCCTTTTTTTTCTGTCAGATATTCTCATGCTGAGGTTTTTATCTCTGCTCTGGGTTACAGAAGAACAGCCGTGCTGGCACATCAAGGCACAGCCAAAAATGTCCATTTAGCCTTAATTTCTGCAGAGTATTTACAGTGTCCACTCCCCTCCCAGGCCTCTCCTTGGGCTGGCAGGATCTCTGCCTGTGCTGGCAAACGGGGTGGGGGTTTGGGGGGTTTGGGGTGTAGCACATTTGGGCTGTTTCACAAGCCTTGGTCTGAAAACAATTGATCTTTGAGGCTTGGTCTAGTTGAAATGAGCAGCACATCCCTTCCAAGCATGTATTGAAAATATGACAAATTATTTGGCCTAGAGGGTGTGATACTGTCCTTCTAAACGTATCCTCCTGAGAATCTGACCTTTAGAAAGGATGTTCTGTTGTTGTTTTTATAGCAAGATAATTTCTAGCACCACAAACTCCTGCCAGCGCCAGTTTGGAGCTGAAACCTTGAGCAGCACAAATACATTTATTACTTTTGTGCTGTTGTAGGCATTAAGGTGCCTACACCACCTGTCCTTCCCCCTGCAGAACAGAGGAAAAAACTGGTTCCAACTACTCCTTATCTGCCTGATGCTGAAATTAGGGAAGTGATGATGGACACAAATGGGTAGTGGGGGTGATGTGCCACAGAGGAAACTTTTCCTGGGTCAGAAATGAGATTCAGTAAATACTCCCCTCCAGAAGCCCTGACCTGCAGCAAACTGGGCAGTTTTAGATAAAAGGGATCCGTCACTGAAGTGAGGGGAAGGACTCCCAGGAGGTCACACTGCTCCAAAGCCATTTTAGCGCCTCAGGTTCAGGAGTTCAGTGCTTGTTTTAATCCCTAAAGGAAGGTGTGGAGAGTAATTGCCAAAGCTGCAGAGCCTTCAGGTGCTGTCCCCGTGCACCCAGGGCCCCCGGCTGTGGGTTCTGAGGCTCAGAACTTACTTTTTACTCATGCAAATTAACTAAATTGAACTAAACTAATGGCTCACTTTGAAGTTCCTGCAGAGCACAGCAGTGCATCGGGGTCACGGTTCTTCCTGCCTTTCCTCCAGGGAAGCCTCTCACAGACTTAGAATGTGAAACTCCAAATTGCAGATTTCAAAGTCCTGCAGTCTTTGTTTCGAGCCTGAAATCAGCACCAGCCCCTGAGCATATTCAGCCTGGTAGTTTGGGTTTGGGGTTTCTTACGGTGATATTTCCATCGATCATTTGAAAAGTGAGGACGAGAGGAATGAATCCAGAGCATCCTGGCATTCCACTTAACCATGGATATGTAGAATTACAGGATTTTGGTACCCAGGGTTGTCTGCTGGTAGGCTGAAGTGAGGAGGGTCAGTTTTGAGGAAAAGGGGGGTGAATGCTGCCGTTAGATGCTGTAATAGCCAGAAACACCAGTGTTCCCTCTCGGAGAGGAGGACGGCACTCGAGCAGGTCGGTAGCGCTGGGGGATGTTCCTGAGGACCTCGAGCACGTGTTGGGGTGAGATGGGTGAGGCAGGAGGGGTACAAAAAGTGTAAAAGGGAAGGGGAGGAAAAGGAAGGAAAATGAAGGAAAAGGAGGGGCTGGCTGGTGGACAGGGCAGGATCTGGGGATGGGGATGGGGATGGGCTGGAAGCCACTTGTCTGTGGAGATGCAGGAGGGCTGTGAGCTCAGGGTTATCATAGCAGTGACTGTGGAAAGGGGAAGCAGGATGTGAATTTCTGGTGTGATAGGAAGCTTTACACTGGAAAAGCAGCACTGAAAAGCAAGTGCAATCCTGCAGTCACATTCCACTGTGGAAGTGTGTACTGGAAACTCAAGATTTAAGCGCAAAAGTTGCCTTTCCTCACTTCCTGCTCAACATTTGTCATTCTCCTTGAATTACAGATCCAAGTTGCTCTCAGGTATTGTCCAAAGATGAGATATCCGTAATCCCTAAACGTGGAGAAGTGGCTGTAATGCTTGTGGTTTTTCTCTTGACCGCCATCCGAAGCAGGAACTGCTTTGCTCAGAAGTGAACAATTTCCCCAAGGACAACACAGTCTCAGCAGACTGGGGGGTGTGGAAGGCTTGGCTGTGGCAAGAGGGAAGAAAAAAGTGGTAGATCCTGGGAAGATGTCCTTGGGAAAGAGTGGAGGAAAAGAAATCGAGTGAGTCAGGGGAGTGTGTGACCCTGTCCCCATAGAGGAAGCTGTCCCCAGTTTAGGTCCCCTGTTGTCTGTCCCAAGCTCCCAGTGAGGTCAGATTTTCATTCTCTGCTTGGATTTGTTCTCATCCTGGGGATTTTACGTGTGACTCTCCTCTTCTTAGGGCATCTTTTCCACAGCAGCTCCAGGGCCTGCTTGAGCAGGGAGGGGATGGCAGCTCGATGTCCACTGAGGTTGCATTTTCCAGAGAGCAGCAGATTCCCTGCTAAACCTGACCTGCAAAGGCAGGGAGCTGCTAAATGAGGTCGCTGACTCTGGAGATTGTACAACAACACTTTTTGCTCCTCTCTTAACTCCTTCAATTTGCTGAAGGGCAGGAGGGCCAGCTTTTGGCAGGTGGGTGCTAATTGTGTTCCTCAGGGAGGTGGAAGAGGGAGGGAAGGATGTAACTCACTTAGAGCTGTTGCAAGATACTTCCCAAATTATTATCAGTTTGGGAATTAATTAAAACATGGCCTGAACAATTTGGGTTTCTCCCTGCCTGTCTAGGGCAAGCAATGGGAAGGCATTCAGGGTTTTTTTAACTGTAAGTTTCAACACAAAAAGAGCAGTCACTGCCTGTGAGCTGAGAGGCTGCAGGGTTACTCATCAGCACAGTTTTTAGGAGAGAATTAATTAGTATTCATGGGAATTTGGGGGGAATCTTGAGCCTGATCTTGGTTGCCCCAGGGCAGGTCAGAGGATGGGCAGTGCTGGGGACAGGGGGGGACTGAGGGCAGTAAGGACAGAACAAGTGTTCAGGGGAGGTGGTGTGGAAGGAGACTGGAACTCAGAGGGATGGAAATCAGATGGAGGCAGGATGGAACGACAGATGAGGGAAGTGCGTGCTGGAGGGCTGGGAGGGTGGGAAGGAGCATGGGGTTGAGGATTGTGCTGGCCTGGGAAGTCGTGGTGCTGGGTGGCAAACACAGGGCAGCTCCTGCAGACCAGAAGTTTGGCAAAGGCCACGTTTTGTGAGTCCTCTTTGCTTTCTGGTCCCCAAGGGGAAAAGGAAGTGGCAAGTGTGACTGTCCTGACACTGGTGGCACTCCCCAGGACATTTGGGGATCTCTTCCACAGGGCAGGAGGCTGAGGGAGGCCCATGGGGACACCACACACCTGGGTGTGTGTCCTGGGGTGACTTTTTGATGCTTGGATCCCCAATTGCCTGTTCTGTTTGTGCTGTATGTTAAGTTCTGTACCTTTCCACGGCTCCGAGAGTGAAGGGGGTGGAAGAAGAAGTGCAGAGTTTGTTTGCAGGAGCTGCACTCAGTGCTCCACGTTCTGCTCCTGGACTGTGTTGTCTGCAGCACGGACAGACAGCAGGACAGAGATCTCTTTGCTTTTAGTTTTAGCTAGCTGAGGCAGAGAAGTTCCCTGGACTGGTTTTTTTTTTTCCCTTTTTCTTGGGACTGTTTAAACCTGTCCTGGACTGAAAAACCCAGAGAACACCCGGAGCTCACACCTGTGGCCCAGTGGGATCCGGGCCGGCATTTCCAGCACCAGAGGGACTGGGACTGATGAGAGACTGAGCGGCCGAGGTACACCCACGGCAAGGACTTTCTCAAATTGCCATCTCTCTTGAGAACAGACAGAGATTTTATTGTTTTATATATTCATTTTTTAGGCTTCTGGGCACTTTGCTTGTTAAATAAATAGGGTTTTTTTCACTTTTCTCTAAGGAGGTTATTTTTCTGGACCAACTGAAGGAGAGGCCATTTGGGTTTACTTTTCCAGAGGACCCCCATTTGGAGGTTTCCTCCTAAACCAGGACAGTGTGCATGATCCACCTCTGGGGCTTCTTCTCATTGAACAACTTGCTCTCAAAAAATGGCTCCAGACACTCCTCTGGCTAAAAATGGGATCCTGGGAAGTGCTGTAGTGGCTGAGGTCCTCTGGATTGACCTGGTCCTTCCACATCAGTCACAGAGCCAGGGCTTGGCTCTTGGAGCGAGGTGGGCAAAGCACAGTGGTCAGTGCTCAGGTGTCACCTGTCACTTGGTGTGGTCACTCCAGGTGAGGGGGGCCTCTGGAGGAAACCCCCCTGCCATGGCAGCTTCTCTAACTTCCTGAGAAATCAGGTTCTGTCTGTAAACACTAATCCTCAGCTAAGTCACCTTGGATAAGTTATTTTCTGTGTTTGACATCTAGATAAGGAGTGAGGTGTGTTTTCTCCTGAGTTCTCTGGGTGCCCCGAGCACACCGGGACCCAGAGCCTGTTGTACTGTGTACCCTGTTGTACCAAGTGTTCTACAAAAGGATCAAGGACAGTCCTACTCCAGGTAGCTGAAACTCCCAGTCCTATATTTAGCCGCCTCTCAGGAGTGCTTTGAGCGTTAATTATGTTTTTAAAGCACTTGGTGCCTATCATCAGAAGCTCTCGATAGAAACACGGAGTTAAACAGTCACAGATCTGGGGCCTCTTAGGAGCTGTTGCCAATGCTGAGCAGTGTAACCAGTCACAGCTGTGCGTGGAGGGTGCAGTGAGCTCCAGGCTCGCTCCTTGAGGCAAAGCCCTTCAGCTCATGCTTTCCTTGAGCACTTGAGGGGTTTCAGCGAGCTGGGGTTGGTAGCAGAGTCCTTGAATGCACACAAAGCTCTTCCTCCCCCACACAGAGACTGAGTCGCACTGGGACAATCCCAGGTTTTTGTCCAGGAGGTGTCCCTTGTGCTCCTGTGCTCATTCCCGCAATGCATCCATTACATCAAGCACCCCGGATCCGTGGCTGCTGCGTTTGTCGGGGGAATGCAGATGTGTGCACGAATAAAGGCATTGCACTGGAGAATATTTCTCTCCCATGACCGGATTAGCTCCTTTGTTTCTGGCTTTGGCTGTGTCACCCCTACGGCCCATTGGCAGAGCACAAACAGATGGAAGGAGTTTGGAGAGCACAAGCACTCCCTGGGGTGCCCTGTGTGTCTGAGAGTACCGAGAGCACACCCCAAAACCAGCAGGAAATGGGCTTGGGCACTGACTGAGGACACTGAGCACAGAAGCTAAATGCACCAAGCAAACCCCTGCCAAATGGACTTTCTTGACCTTAAAAAGTAATTAGTGAGTTCACAGCTCAGTGAAATGCAGTTAGTTGGGATGAGGCTTGTACACACTTGGTAAGGATGCACTCGTGCACCCGGAGTGTCTCTCTCTGCAGCCATGTTCACATCATAAAGACATCCTTTTTTGGGAAAGCCAATTCTGGGCAACGTCACCCCTTCTCTAATCTGTTAGTCTTTAAAGAATGAGCACATTCGAGGTAGCCCAGGGAGGGATTATTTGGATCGCAGGGCCCCTTTGGAGAAATCTGGGAGCGTTCTGAGGGCCCCTGTCCAACGTGGTGCTTTTCAGGGTACTGTCCCACAGCCCTTTTTGTCCACAGGTGCCCAGCCTGTCTCAGTGACCTGGAATTCTGCTTGGGCCTTGGCTTACAAACACCACTCATATCGTCCTCCCTTCCCCAGACGTCAGGAGTGGGGAACAGGGAGGCCTCTGTAAGGTTTTATAGCCAGGCAAGTATTTTGGTGACCATCTGCAGTTTCTGCCTCCCCCAGGGCTCTGTGAGGAGGTGCCCTGTGCACACTTGTGCAACCTCCCACATACCCACAAAACTCAGCCCAAAACCTGAGCAGCCACTTTTGTATGGCTGATGTGTGCACTTACACTGTGGTATTTCTTCATTTCTTATCTTGCCAAATGGCAGCGATTTTCCCCTTTCCAACAGGCCAATCTATACAGAGAGGAAACGTTTCCAGAAGGAAAACAGGAGCATGCATTAGAGGAAACCACAAACACTAACAGCTGCTATAGAGACACGATCTGGAAATAACAGATTCCTTGTGAAAATGAAAATGATAAATATTATTTATAACCTTTGAATGGGGTTCAGAAACTGTTCACTTCTGTTTTTCTGGGTTCTGTTCTTTTCCTGCTTCCGTACTTGTTCCTGTGATTCTGCTCCTCTCTCTGGGGCAGCCCCATCACACTGCAGGTGCTGCTCCAGTCACAGCTTCTCTGGGACAAGATGGAGTTAAGAAATCCTTGTTTTCCCCGCTTTGGCTGTGTGACTTTGGGCTGGCACTGAAGTTTGACATCTCTGTGCCCAAGCAACAGGTCTGCCTGGAAGCAAATGGGTTGTCATGGAGGTGGGAATGGACTGTGTTACCCAAAGAACTGAAAATTTTCCCTGGAGGATGAAAGCAGCAGTGAAAGCTCAACAGAAGGTTTGCCTGAGCCTGGAGTGGCGGTGGGAGTGACTACCTGGGGATGAGCGGTTTGCAGTTTGGCCTCAGAAATCACTGCCTGAGCACAAATGTGAGGGCTGATGTTTTGCTGCCGAGGGTGGAAGAGTTTGAGAATGTCTTAAAATGCCCGTACTAAAGATGTTTCCAGACTTCTCCATCCTCAGCAGCAAACTGGTTTGGGTTGAAAAGGACGTGTGAAGATCATCTCGTTCCAATGGTCACTCAAAGCCCCATCCAGCCTGCCCTTGAGGACTCCCGGTAATGGGATATCTGCGATTTTCCTGGGCAAAGAGCTGCTCCTGCCACAGTCCCTGAGCAGCCTGGACACAGGAGCGTGTCCTGCCAGAGCCGTGTCCTGGCAGCTCAGAAAGGACAGCAAGATAAGCTCTCTCTTGCTTGAATTGCAGCCTGCCTCCTAAAAATAAAGCTGGAGGTAATTGCTTAATTCATCACCCAAATGGGCCCTTGGCTGAGCAGTGTAAATATGCAAGGTTGCTTTTGCCCTTGGCCTTGCTCCCTCAGCCGTCCCACAGGCACAGCGCCAGGCACGTGCCTGGGAGCACTTTGGGGCTTCAGCAAAGTGCCCCAAGGGCAGAGCTTGCACTCAGGTGTGGAGAATCAATACCCCATCGGGGCAGGGACCAGGCACCTTGTCTGTCTTTGGAATGGCGACAGGCCCAGAATTGATCTGTGAAGTTACTGGAACAGTGTCAGCCCTGAAACGTCAGGTCCTGCTCTGGGTTATGCTGTATGGCCTTGGTAGCTGCTCATAGAGACTCCTCTTGTGACACCTCATCAGGTTTTAGCTCACTGTGTGCTCCCTCGCAGCAGATGGATGGCTGGCCAGCGCTTTCAGTGAGGCTCTTTCCCCAGGCTGCTGTCAGGGTGAGGAGAGAATCATCCATCCTCCTCTCACAGAGCGGCCACGAGCCGCTCTGGTCCTGCGGGCTCCTGGCAGGGCCCTGGCATCTGAGAGGGGGGAGATGGCCCAACAGGCCTGCAGGGAGGAGCCTGCGAGAATTTTACCTGCAGAGTGATGGGGATGAAGGTTCTGGAACTACACTGAGCCCAGGCTGCTGATGGCAGTGTCTCACCAAGGGCTGTTTCAGCCGTGCAGACGTGCCTCTGGTGCCTTGGATGAAGCTGCAGTCCTGCTGTGCTGTGCTGTGCTGTGGGACCTGCTCTGCTCTGCTGGGCATCTGTTCTCTCCCTGCTTGGGTCTCCTCACTGGTACCTGCCTGTGCTGGGTACACCTGCATCCCTGGCAGTGCCCAAGGCCAGGCTGGACATTGGGGCTTGGTGCAGCCTGGGATAGTGGAAGGTGTCCCTGCTCATGGCAGGGGTGGGATGAGATGAACTTCAAAGTCCCTTCCAACCCAAACCTGTCTGGAATTCTATGCTGGGTGCTCTTCACAGGGTCCCCTCCCCTCTCTGGGGTCTCCTGTGCTCTCTCACTGCTGCCTGGGTGTGCTGGTGCTTTGTGGAGGTGTGTGCCCCTGGAACAGACCAGGGAGCAGCTGGTGGGAAGGTTCCTCTTGTCTGTTCTGACCAGCTCATGCAAATACCTTGCTGTGTGTTGGTGGGGAAATGCCTGAGCCTGAATCCCAGGACTGCTGAATCCTTGAAAACTGCCCTTAGGCAGGGCTTCCTAAAGCCAGTTCTCTGGAGTTCTCTGACATCTCAAACACGGGTGTGGTGTAACGGGAGTCATCTCTCTCACTAAATGATGTTAGTGATGGTTTTGACCCTGATTTTCCTTTGTGTTACCCACTGTGATCTACTCCTTTTTGCCTCTTTTCCCTCCCTTTTCTCCAGTGTTTCCAGAATGTGACAGTCCCCTACGTTAGTCAGAGGTATAAATCTGTATTTGTGTCGTAACACACAGGTGAAATTGCTGCAAGAAACTCTTTTCTTTACCTTTTCTGCAAATCCCCTTCACCCCTCCCTGCTCCTGGATCCCAGGCTGTTATCCAGCATTGCCAGGCAGCTGCTGGTGCTGTGAATGTGAACCAACACGAAGGGCAGTGGGCTGCGTCTGGTCATTTTGGGACAAACCTGGGACAGCTGTAAGGGATTGGCTTCTTGAGTGGAATTTCCCTTTGAGAGGGGCAGCCCAGCAGCAGAACAGGGCAGGGCTCTGCTCTCATTGTTAAATTGCCAGGAATCTTCACGTGTGTCCAGGTTTTCCCTGGAATATGAATCGCCTTCAGTCTTGTATTTTGTGTCTGAGCAAGGTCTCTGTGCCTGAGACTCCCATGACAGCAGTGCCTGTTCTCCCTGCTGAGCTGCAAAGAGCTTTCTTTAGCCTATGGATTTCTGCTCTGCACCAGCTCTTGCTGCCAAGTTCTGCCTTTCTCAACAAGTTATTTTATCCATGTGAGCAGAATGGTAAATGTCAGTATTTTTGCACTCTCAGGGAGGACAGAGCCGTGTCCAAGCTCTTTCACCAGTCCCAGGTGTTGGAACCAAATAAATCATTCCTCAGAACGAAACAGCCTTGGCCTGGGGAAGGAGTTCTGTTGTTTTGTGCCAGGAGCAAATCTTGATTGGGGCATTATCAGTTGGAAGCAGAACTTGGTAGTGTAACAGGCTAAATAGGGTTTGACATTGTCCTGATGACTGCGTTGTCCTTGCTCTGGGTGCTGATCCTCCCTCTGGCTCTGAAAGTAATCTCCCTCTGTTTCCATTCCTATATTGATAAGAAAACTTCGTTTTTGAATTCCTGTGTGTATGGACATGTAAATGTAGATTTGTGTTTAAACGTTTCCAGTGGGACTTCAGACCTGTGCAGTGTCTGTGCTCCCTTCTCCATCCTGCCCAAGGATTGCAGGGTGGGAAGAAACCTGGACATTGTCTGACTATTCCCACAATGATGTAAGCACAACTGGGCTTAAAACAGTTTTCTACAGGTCATCATCTAATCTAAGTTTAAATCAGAGAATCCCAGAGTGGTTTTGTTGGAAGGGACCTTAAAGCTCATCTCATTCCTCCCTGCCATGGCCAGGGACACCTTCCACCAGAGCAGGGTGCTCCAAGCCCCATCCAGCCTGGCATTCAAAAGATTATATTATTAAAAATATTTTAAAAAGAGCTGTGCCCATCCTGGTTTTGGTCCTTGCCCGGCTGGGCTGCAAGAAAATGTGTTCAGTTCCCTCACCCCTACCTGTCACAATTGTTTAAGTGAAATCTTAATGCTCTGTTGGACAAATTCATTTCAGCCAGAATTATTCACATAATTTTTCATAGGCAGGAGCTTTTTTAGAAATGCAATATGTTGGAGTGCAGGTGAAATATGCTCTATTTTCAGTTTGTATCTGCTAAAATCCCTGCTTGCCAAGCCTGGGCCCATTCATCTGCTGCTTTTTCTGAGTTCCCATTTGTCATGTAGTGTGAAGGCAGAGAGTGGGAGTTTTTGTGACCCCCCACTTCTGAAAGTCACCATGCTCATGGTAATCTCTGCAGTAAACTAACACTTCATTTGCATGGTGAAGGACACCAGGCAGCTCTGTGCACTCCTGCACTGGAGGAGATGTCCTGATATGCTAAAATCCAGCTCCTGGAAAAGGACTGTCCAGTGGAAGGGGAAGCACTGACCTTTTACTGCAGCATCTGATTTGGGGGATAAACTTTAGATAAGTGGTCAGCCCCAGGAAAAAACGAATTTAGCATGTACATGGAATAGAATTGTATAGGGTTCAGGGGAATACTGGGTTTTCACTGGGCTCTAGTATTTAGGCTCATTTTAAAACTTTATATATTTTTTTCCTCCAGGACAAAGCAAACTCTCATCTTCTGATCCCTTTACAGCTACTTTTAGTTTCCCCTGCAGGAGTATGAGGATGCTTTGGGGGGACAGTGACAGCAGAGGAAGCTGACAGGGCCACTTGTGTTTGTATTCCCAGCACAGTTCCCACAGCCCTGGGGCAGCACAGGGTTCCACGTTACACAGGTGTAACCTACAGCCAGAGGAATGGGAGGTATTTACCCTAATAACAGCAGGTCTGAGCCAATCTGCCTAAAATTGGGTAAAACTGCTGCAAGGAGAGAAAATCCCGTACCCCAGGTTCTGCCAAGGCTGCAGAGGAGAATTGGTGCCTGTTCTTCTGCCAGTCCCCCTTCTTGTTGATGAACCCTCCCTTTAACAGTCTGTGTTTGCAGTGATCAGCAGCACTGCACTGAAAACTTCAGCAGTTGCCATCATTTCCAGCATTCCCTGGGACATTCTGCCCTTTGTGGCAGTTCTGGTTTCTCACCCAACGCCCTGAGAGCCCCTCTGCCGAGTCCCCTCTCTCTGACTCCTGCACACACATTCCCACATTTGGCCATTTGCTGCCTCAGCTTGGCTTTTTCCCCAGGGCAGAGATTCCTTGTTGGCCTTCAGCTCTCTGGCTGACTCAGGGTAGGAACAAACATCCCTGTGAGAGCTCTTGGGGCTGAAAAATCCACTGTGCTTCACTGGGTAAGAGCTGTGCTTTGCAGAGACGTCTGCTTTAATCTTGCTTTATGGTTCCTGTGTTTTCCAGTACCAATTCAGTATTACTTGTTCATTCTGGAGAAGGGGGGCTTCGAGTTCCCCTTCCCTGTTGGAATGTGGCTTCCACCCTGAGCTCTGTGTGTTCTGTACCTTGTGCTGCAGGAGATACAGTTAGGGAAAGACGCAGCTAAAAAATTTGCTTTTCCAGAAATCTTTCCTGTATTAGAATCCCAGAATGGTTTAGGTTAGAAGGGACTTTGAATGTCATCTTATTCCGCCCCTGCCATGGGCAGGGACACCCTCCACTGTCCCAGGCTGCTCCAAGCCCCATCCAACCTGGATTTCAGGGATCCAGGGGCAGCCACAGCTTCTCTGGGCACCTTGTGCCAGGGCCTGCCCACCCTCCCAGGGAACAATTCCTGCCCAAAATCTCATCCATCCCTGCCCCCTGGCAGTGGGAAGCCATTCCCTGTGTCCTGTCCCTCCATCCCTTGTCCCCAGCCCCTCTCCAGCCCCCTGTGATCCTTTTAAGCCCTGCAAGGTTGATGTTGTTTTCCCTCCTCACACCCAGGGTTAAGCTCAGCACCCATTTCCCAGAAATATCTTTTCATTTCAGGGCTTTTCCTTCTTCCCCAGTCCCCCCATCACAGCTTTCCTCAGCTGAGGGTTGTATGGGAGGGTAAATGTTTTCCTTCATTCAGGCTGACATGGAGCAAAAAGCTTTTCCCCCCCTCCAGCTCCCGGGGAGCCTTTGGAAATGAAGGCTGCGAATCACATTAGATTGTATTTCTCTAAAGGTTTTTTCTGTCCTAGAAAACTCCTGCCTCCTCCTGAAATACACTCATCTTAAGAAGAGACTAATATATTTACTCTAACTGTGCTCAGTCTAGGAATAATTTTGCTGTAGAGATTAAATTTTTATATCATCTTGAAGAAAACCAACTCCTGCCAGTCCCCAGGGATCCCCTGTCTGGCTGTTCCAGCAGGAGGGGCTCAGATCTTGGCAGCTCCAAGTGGTGTCTTGCTTTTTCTTTTCCCTTCTGTTCCTGCAGTACAATAGCGATATATTCCATTTGTTCCAAAGTACAGAATTTTTAGGAGAATCTGAAAAAAAAAAAATTCCTGTTTTAGCTCTGGGTGAGTGTGGCTTTGGGATGAGTGAAGCTTGTGGCTGCTCAGAGCTCTGATCTGCACCAACACCTCGTCTCCATACAGCCCCTTCCCATCTCCTGAGCTTGCAGAATTCCCTAGGCACTGGATTCACTCCAAAGATGAAGATTTTTTGTGGGGATTAGGGCTGTTTATCACTACAGGTAGGCTGGAGCAGGCATCAGGAGAGACTTTCTGGCAGAGGTTCAGCGCTTCTGCTCTGTGCCTGCCCAGAATGAGAACGGATTTGCTCTGTGGCTTGGGAGCAGTCCTGAGTCTTTGCTTTCAGCCCTGTGCTTTGAGGAAATGAGCTGATGGCACCATGCTCTTGCCCTTGCTGTCTCTGTGTGTCACTTCTGGCCCTTCCAGGCCAATTCCAAGCAGGTTCCATGGAATCCCAGAATATCCTGAGCAGCCACCTGGGCTGGGCTCAGGGCAATCAATTCCTGAAGTCCCAGCAAAGGCACCCCAAGGTCCCAGAAAGGTGCCCCAAGGTGTGAATGAAAGCCAGTGAATGGATTGACTGGATGAGGATGTGCTGTCACCATCTGTTTTCAGTTCTGCCCCTCCTGAGGTGCCTTTTCAGCCAGATGGAAACAAGTTCCTTCCTCTTCTGTTTGGACATGAATGATCTTCATTGCTGAACGTTCTTGACTCTTGCTTTGAGTGCCACACACCAAAGTGCCACACACCCAAGTGACATTGCTGAGCCCTCCTGGCAGCCTGGGCTGGGGAGGAAATGTTGGACCAGCAGAGAGACAGCCAGGGGATCCTGCCAGGCACATCCCACCTGGGAATGTTCCTCTCCATCACTCTCCCTGCTCCTGCTGCTCTCCTGCAAGGGAGGATAGTGGGCTCCTGGTGCTGCCCTGCCCAACACAAATGGATCCATTTGACTGATTCCTTCGGTTAAATGGTGTTGGTTTAACAGCATTTAAAGTAGTAGAAGGACAAAACATGCAGAAATAAACTGAGTGAGCAGAGAGAAATACGTGCTGGGATCTGTCCCCATGGGGGCTGGTGTGGCCTCGGTGGTTGGTGGTGTTTTGAGCACTGAGGGAGATTCCTCACCTCAGATTCCAGGCCCCTCACTGAGGTGCTTGGGAGCACAATTCCTTTACCTGAGCCCGAGATAAGAGCCTCTGGAGACTGGCAGGGATATCGTGGGGGTTGGATTAGCCTTGGAGGGATCATCCTTCCCTGTTGGCTTCAAGTGTGGAGCTCTGGGGCATGCACTGCCTCAGCCTCTGAGTTAATTATCTGTTGTTAGCTATTGGTAATAACCTGAGCTTGTGATTTTTAAAACCTGCTGCTAACAGAGCCAGGTGCCGGGGTGTCCATGGTTCCCACATCCCGCCGACTGTCCTCCCTCCACGGAGCCTCTGCCCGCCTCAGACAGTCCCCACTTCCCTCCTTACAGGTGTGTGGCTTCTAAGCACAAAAAACAAAAGCACTGGGCCGGGGAGAAATGCATTCAAATGAATCAAGGAAAGCAAAATTAAGCTTTAAAAGCAAACTGGGAGATGCTAAGGGTTCCCAGAGTGGAAGCATTTGGGGTTGGGAAGTTCACGGAGTGACCTGCTGAACTTCTGCAGGCCACAGAGTGCCACCTTTCCAGCCTTCCTGAGGGATCCCCTGGCTCCTGCTCAGCCTGGGGCTGGGAAAAGGCAGCCTGGATGTGTGGCCACAGCCTGGGGCTCCTGGCAGCTGCTTTGACGTTAATTGTCCTCAGATCAAATCTAATCAAGCCCAGTGTGGTCAGAGGGGCTCTGATGGAGCCAGGAAGGATGCTGAGAGCTTCCTTGTCAGAAGGAATAACAACAACAACAACAAATAATAATAATAACAACAAATAATAACTGTAACAACAGCAACAACTACTACTACTACTATTAATAATTCAAACTGTGCTTCCAGCTGTGATTTACATTCCCAAGCTGATTTTTTCCTGTCTCTCAGTGCTGCCTTTTGAGGAAAAAAGTCTTTCAATCTGTAGGGAGGCAGGAATGTTTTGTCCAGGACAATGGAAGTCAGCGGTAGGTTTGGGAGCTGGACCAACCTCAAGGTTATGGTGCCTTGAGAAGCTTTAGAGGTGACAAAACTCTGTCCTGTTCCCAGTCAGGGCTCTGCCATTGAAACAATGGCAATGTAGCCTGGTGTCTTTCATTATTAAAAAAATCCAGACAGATAAAAAAGCAAACCAAAATCCATCATTATTATTTTTATGTTTCTGACCAAAAGAGAGTGAATCTCTGCTAATGAAAAGTATTAAAATTCCAGGTGTCCTGTCTAAGAAATAATAACATGAGCATGGGCTTGGCTTCCCACAGGCACCACCAAATCATCCACGGAGCTCTTTATGTGCAGCTCATTTTGAACTTTGCCTATTTCCTTCAGCTATGCAGATATAAATAAATAATTCCCCTTGATAAGGGTCTGGGAGCGCTGTACTTTAAAAGATAAGAAAGCTTTGAGGGGAAATTGTTTTTAAATCCCTACCATTTGTATGCTGTTCACCGTTCACACTGAGCAAAAATTCATTCAGCTGGCACTTAACCAACCCTGTTTTATTCCTGCTCTGTGTTCAACCTATCCTTCTCCTGGGGACATCTAACCTTCCGTGTAATTACCACTCGGGGAATGGGAGGGAGGCCTGAATAACCTCCCCACCAACTAAATAAATACACAGATCCTGGGACAGGTTATCAGCTGCACACCAGGGGCAGGGCTGGCAGGAGCAGCGTGCTTGAGCCGTGAGGAATTGCAAGGCTTGAGCCAGTTTTATTCCAGAGCTGGGCCAAAGAAGGAGGACATGGAATGTTTGCAGAAAACCAACCCCAAACAGCCAGGAACCCAAAACACCCAGGATTTTTGGAGGGTTTTTTTTTTTTTCTTTGGGTGCTGGAAATAATAGTGATGGGTTTTACCAGGGATGAGTTTTACCAGAGATGAGTTTTCCCTGTGATGGGTTTTATCAGGGATGAGTTTTATCTGTGATGGATTTTACCTGTAATGGATTTTACCAGTGGTGGTTTTTACCTGTGATGGATTTTACCAGTGGTGGGTTTTACCTGTGATGTTGTTTCTGTTTTCCCCCAGGTCTGTCCAAGTCCCTTGGTCTCATCGAGGGCTATGGTGGCCGAGGCAAGGGTGGCCTCCCAGCCACCCTGTCCCCCGAGGAGGAGGAGAAAGCCAAGGGACCCCACGAGAAGTATGGCTACAACTCCTACCTCAGCGAGAAGATCTCCCTGGATCGTTCCATCCCGGATTATCGCCCAACCAAGTAAGTGCCAGGTGCTCCAGGAGGGAATGTTTGTGTTCAGCTGTCACCCCAGAGCCAGGAATGTTTGTGTTCAGCTGTCACCCCAGAGCCAGGAGTGCTGGTGGCTTTCCCAGTCAGGTTTGGTGCTGCTGGCTCATCCCTCGCTGTCCACAGGGCCCTGCTCAGTGATGAGAAACTGGGGTGGTTGGGCTGGAATGAGCTCGTGGAATCACAGAACCACTGATGTTGGAACAGCCCTCAAAGGTTATTGAGTCCAGCCATTCCCCAGCACTGCCAAGGCCACCTCTGACCTGTGTCCCCACGTGCCACATCCACAGGGCTGTGAAACCTCTGCAGGGATGGGGGTGCAGTGCCCTGGGCAGCTGTGCCACGGCCTGACCACCCTTCCATGAAGGAATACGTTCTAGTATCCAACCTGAACCTCTCCTGACACAACTTGAGGCTCTTTCTGCTTGTCCTGTCAGTTGGTACCTGGGAGAAGAAACTGATCCCCACCTGGCCCCACCCTTGCTCCAGGTAGTTGGACAGAGTGAGAGAGTTCATCAAAATTATTTGTCAGGGGAAAAAAAAAGTGAATTTCTTCCCAGTCTGTCTCTGTTTTCCTAAAGCAATCCCTGATTTTCAGTGAAAGTGATGCAATCAGAAGCTCAGTTCTGCTTTCACTGAGCTTTTAGTGTTTAATACCCTGTAAAGGTGTGCAGAGATTCTCCCTCCCTCCCTCCTTGGGAGCTCCTTCACATCCCTGCAGGACCTCCAGGGCCTCGGGCTGCCCTCAGGCTCCTCCCAGCACAGGGATCCTCCAGGGACACTCTGGGATCTCCCGTTGGAGATCTGGGCCTTTAAAGGGAGTTTCTACAGTGGCGATATCCTTCCTCTCCTTTTTAGATTGAGCTTTTAAGGTGCTGGTGATGTTCACCTGCCAAGCAGCCCAGGAGAACAGGCTTTAAAAGAGGTGACACATCATTTTGTTAAGAGGATGAGGAAAGACATGCTGCAAGTTTATCTTGGTGAAGGTTAATTTTAGATATGGCCGCCAGAGTGCTCCTCAAAACAGCAAAGTGTCAGTTTGTCTAGGCCTGGAGTGAAATCCCTGATGAAAAAATGAGCTGAGAGAGGTTTAGATTGTGAAAGACCCGTGTCCAGTGCCTGTGTCATTGGGGCAGTGACAAAGCTGCTGCCTGGCGTCTGCAGAGCCTTGAAAACTGTGCAGCCAGGGATGCAGCTCCGTGTCCCTGGGAGCCCCACATTGCCCAGGCTGTGGGAGCTGGGGCAGCTCTTGTTCCTCCACCTCTCCAGGCACTGCCTGCATTCCGAGCAGCCCCTCGGGGCATCCAGGGCTGCCAACCCCCGGCAGCAGAAATCCCTGGATGAGTTTCCAAAGGAATGGAGGCCCAGCCTGCACTTTGCTGCTGCGGCTCCTCCAGCCAGGCTGAATTGCAGGTACAAATTGCACCTTTGCCTCTGTGATATGTAAATCCCAGCACAATGCTGAATCCTTGGAGCGAGACCTTCTCCAGCACTTACCTGGGGCTGAGCTGCTGATTTCCATTCCTCATCCACAGCTCTGAGTTCCAGCAGAGCCAGCACTACTTGGCGAGAATTAATTTGAGAAGTAATGTTTCTTTTCAGATTTTGGGGGAAGAAAAGGATTAATTCTGACATTTTCAGGCTTGCATTGTATTTTTCCTCAGTTCCACTATCCATCATTCCGTGGGAGAGTGGAGGAGAGGACAGGGCACAGCAAAGCATTAAAAATGCTTCAGTTTGGAGCTGGGCTGAATCTTGGGAGAGAATCTGTGAGCACTGAGTGCAGCTGCACAGCTTAGTGCCTTTTATCTACACAAGAACTTCAGGAGTGTGTTTTGTTTATTGGTTTTCTTTTTGTTTTGGGGATCAATTTTCTCGACATTGTAAGAGAACACTTGGTCCGGTGTAATAGGCTGGCATTTGCTGGAAAATTTGGAAAGTTTCACCTCCTCCTACCTCTGACTTCAAGGTTCCCTCGCTATTTAGTGCATAAAGTTTTATGGCTGATTTTATGAAGGGTTGAACACAAACCATTTAAGTCAAGTATCCTGGTCTCTGATTAAAATAGATTCAAGTCAAGGGAAATTAGCCTAAATGGCTTTGAAATTGCAGCATTAGTGGGGAAAAACTGCTGAAAACCCTCCAGCTGATAAGCATTACAAAGCATGTAGTAGTTTTAAATATAATAGTGAAGCCTGTGTGGTTCAGCTGAAGGCTGCAGAGTGCCTGGAATACCAATGGACTGGGACTGGTCCTGGCACAGGATGGCACTGCCCAGCCTTTCCTCTCAGTTTCCTCAGTTTTAAAGGAAAGGTTCGTGTGGTCGAGTGTCACTGCCCTGAGTGCTGAGCAATGCTGCATCAAAGTTCCGAGGTCTTTTCCCACTCCTTTCTTGTGCCTGTGGCCAAAGGGAAGTGGAGCAAGGAGAGTTTAGGGGAAGTTTGGCACATTTTGTGTTTATTTTTGTGTCTCCAGGCTCCCTGCACCTCGTGGTCAGCATCACTGAGCGTTCAGGGACTCAGATATCCCTGCTCTGAGGGATTTCAGGTGCTGTTGGTGAGGAGGAGCCAGCCCAGCTCACAGCTCAGGGCCTCTCAGTCCTGCCCAGAGGCAGAGAAAGGAGGGAGTTTCCATGGGAAAATGGTCCCAGAAGTGTGAGGATGATGTTCAGGAGAAGGTGAGGTCTTTCCCAGCACCAGGAGCTGTGGCAGAATACCTTGTTTGCCCTGACGTGAGGAATTGTGGTGTCACTTTCTGGTGGTTTGGATTATCATCTTTGCTTTAGTTGAGCAATTTCCTTCCCCCTCCCGTTTCTCCTTTCCTTTCCCCTTCCCTTTCCCCCTTCATCATTCTCCCTTCCCCTTCCCCTTTCTCCCCTCTCCCCTTTCCTGTTCTGCTTCCCTTATCTCTTCCCCTGTCTTCCTTCTTCCCTTTCCCTTCCCCCTTTCTCCTTCCTTCCTTCCTTCCTTCCTTCCTTCCTTCCTTCCTTCCTTCCTTCCTTCCTTCCTTCCTTCCTTCCTTCCTTCCTTCCTTCCTTCCTTCCTTCCTTCCTTCCTTCCTTCCTTCCTTCCTTCCTTCCTTCCTTCCTTCCTTCCTTCCTTCCTTCCTTCCTTCCTTCCTTCCTTCCCTCCCTCCCTCCCTCCCTCCCTCCCTCTTTCCTTTTTTTTTCCTCCCCTTCCCTCATCCTGTTTCCTTTTCCTCTCTCCTATTTTCCCTTTCCCATTCCCTTTTCCCTCTTTCCCCCTTTCCCCCTTTTCCCATTTCCCCTTTTCCCCATTCCTGCTGGGGCTGCTCAGCTGGGCTGGGAGGTGGAAACTCTTCCCTGCTGTTGCCCAGGGAGGGGACTGGGGGCTGATTCCCAGGGAAGTGGTGCCAGAGGTCTGGGATGCTCTGTGTGGAGCTGATTCCTGTGTGGAGCTGTGCCTGTCACACCTGGACCTCACTGATGTTCCTGGTCCCCACCCTGTGCAGAGCAGGAAAGGTTGTGCTGGGTGTGCACGAGATTTTCCAGTGAATCCAGTGACAGATTCCAGTGGGAATGGCTGGGAAAGCTCTTCCTTGGGCTGAATAAGGCAGGACTGGTGTTTTGGGGTGAGTTATTCCAGAATTTGCTGCCAAACAGTGCCATAATGAGAAGGGCACTGGGAACACATTTCCAGCATGCTTGATTGGGCTTTTTGGCTTTAAGATGAGATTCCTGCATGTTCTGGAAAACAATCTCTGCTTCCAGATTGGAAGTACCCAAGGTGCTGCCTGCAGAACTTCTACTCAAATCTCCACAAAAATGAGCTGGAGAGATTTTCTTCAATTTTCGGCAAAAGCCTCTGAAGGACAAGGCTGCTGTGTGAGTTTTATTGTTTATCCATTCTCAGCACTCGCTGCCTGTCTGGGGAGGACGGGGGCTTTGGGAGATGTGTTGTTTTCTATATTGAAAGTGAAGCATATTTCCATGGGATCCCAGGGCCTGCAAACATTCCCTGCTTGGATACAACATTTTATGCACCTCTGTTTTATCCTGTGATACAGGATTTAATGGGAACCTCTCCTGTGTGTAGCCAGAAAATAAAATTGCTTTGTTAGATCAGCCTGCTTGTCCATCTTATCCAGTATCTAATCTCTGATAGTGGAATTACCAGATGCTTCAGGTTGAAGAAATCATATTAAGGGAAAGTATGAAATAATCTGCCCATCTGGTATGTTCTGCCTCCCCCGTTCTCTCCTTTCAATCCTATCCAATATAAATGTGGAGTTCTCATTATCTCTTTAAAAGTCTGTTCCTCTCTGGAATCCTGCTAAGCTCTGATTCAGTGGTATTTTATGGCATTATAGGATTAAGGGGGAGATTTAAGAGAAATAATACCCACAATTGTTAGGACTATTGGATCATTGGGTGCAGATGACACATTCCTGCTGCTGCAAATCTCTCGACAGCTGTTCTCAGGAGGGGAGCCTTGAGGTATTAAAGTGAAGAGCAAGGATGGTGTAAGAGATAAGCAACTCCCACAGTTTGATTTTTCACGTGTTTTGAGGGCTGCCCAGCCTGGAGACACAACCCCTTCTCCTGCCTGCCTTGGGGTCCTGCACGTGGCTCAGGAAATGCATGGAAAGGGACTTTGGACAAAGGGATGTAGTGATAGGATGAGAGGGAACGGCTTAAAAATGCCAGAGGGCAGGGTTAGCTGGGGTACTGGGAAGGAATTCCTGCCTGTGAGGGTGGGGAGATACAGGAACAGGTACCCAGGGAGGTTGCCCCATCCCTGAGAGTGTCCAAGGCCAGGCTGGACAAGGCTTGGAGAGCCCTGGGATAATGGAGAGCTCACATGGAGAGGAGAAGGCTCCAGGGAGAGCTCAGAGCCCCTGCCAGGGCCTGAAGGGGCTCCAGGAGAGCTGGAGAGGGACTGGGGACACGGGATGGAGGGACAGGACACAGGGAATGGCTTCCCACGGCCAGGGGGCAGCGATGGATGGGAGATTGGGCAGGAATTGTTCCCTGGCAGGGTGGGCAGGCCCTGGCACAGGGTGCCCAGAGCAGCTGTGGCTGCCCCTGGATCCCCGGCAGTGCCCAAGGCCAGGCTGGACACTGGGGCTGGGAGCAGCCTGGGACAGTGGGAGGTGTCCCTGCCCACGGCAGGGGTGGCACTGGATGGGCTTCAAGGCCCTTCCAACCCAACCCATCCTGGGAGCCTCTGCTGGGAAAGGTTTGGAGGTGTTGGGAGGCAGATGTGCTGCTGTGTTCCCCCAGCGCCTGCCCTGTGTGTGCCACGGGGAGGTGCCCTGGGCAGAGCCTCCCCATCCCTGCAGCTGCAGAGGAGCAGCTCCCTGTGAGCGGTGTGAGCTCCCCGGGGCGTCTGGGTGACTCAGAGCCATCACAGCGCCTGAATCACACGGATATTTCGGATATTTCGGAGCTGCTGCCATGGGAGCCTGGCAGCAGTTGGGCCTTTCAGCACCATCTGGCTTTAGCTGCTTTATTTCCAGGGTCCTCGTGGAGCAGCAAGCTGAGCCTTTCTTTGGGATACAGTGCAGAAGATGGAGAGTTTTGGCTTCTGGGTGGGCTTTGGGTTGTTGTTTGACAACTTAACTTAAGGAAACTGGATCAAGTTCTGATTAATTTTTATTTCAAGTGGTTTGAGCGTGGCCTCCGTGGGTTTGTGTGTGTACCTGCTGGGTGCCAGAGCACACTGTGGGGTGGAGGGAGGCCCTGCTCCCCTTGGGGTCTGTCCCAGTCCCTGGAGAGCCTCCTGCCCTCTGCCGTGGGGCAGCCTTGGGGCCTCAGCCTCCCTCAGACTTAGTGGATGTCGCAGGGCCCGAGAACTCCATTTTGGCTTTTTAATCACAACAGAATGCTTCTTTGGGAAGTGATGGATGTGGATGTGGCTGAGACACATCAGGACTGCCCAGGAGGATGCACCTGGAGGCTGTAATTGAGTCTCCTGCCCGTGAGATCACTCCTGCCTTCCCATCTCTTGTGCTGGAGCCCAGATGTTCCTGCGGAGCCCACACTGGCCAGGGGGCTCAGCCTGTGCCCTCTGCCTGGCTCTGATGGGAGAGTTTCATGTGCTAACATACTTATTTTCCTGTGAAAATACAGAAATCTCTTCCACTGTGTGAGGAACTGAACTCGCTGGCTTTGCAGGTGCCTTCGTCTCAGGTTTCTCTGGTACCAAGGCACTGAAATGAGGGATTTTCTCAACACCTGCCACAGCTTGGCCAGGAGAGGCCCCTGTCACTGCTCCATACATCTCATCTCATTTCCTCCCCGAAACTGAGGCTGCACAACCTCCTTTAATGAAACAAAATGCTTTCTGCCTTTCCCTCGGCCCACAGGACCGTGCTGGCTGTGGCAGAAGGCTCTGAGGTGTGCAGATTTTCCTGCAGCCAGCTGGAGAGCTCAGTGATGGTTTCCTCAAGGGTCTGGGCTGTTCCTGAGCACGCGTTTGTGGTGATGTGCCAGTCACTCATGTCCTGCCCTGGGCTGTTCAGCCAAACTTGATGAAGTGAGTCTGAGGAGAAGGACAACGTTTAAGAAGACAAAACAAACTACTTGAATTATGAGAGTGGCATTTGCTGGGAAATAGAGTTTCATGCCTGTTTATTTGTTGTGATTGCTGCTTATTGCAAACAAAGGAGGTCAGAAGAGCTTCTTCTCTCTTGCATGCACAATGTGCTATTACAAACCATTATTTTACCTTCTGCAAAGAGTGCTTCCATGGATTTCAGTCCTACATCCAAACAACAGCCAGGAAAAGAGAGGCAAAAAAAAAGAGGGCTTTTTCTATATCAAGTAACTGATGGGAAAACTAGAGAGGAACGAAGACAGTGGAAGAACAAAAAAAAAAAAAATTCTTTTTCAGATGTGAAATTCCCTTTGAATTGCATGTGGGAGTGTATGAAAAGATCCTTACAGCTCTAGGAAAAAGCCAGGACTGGTTGTGCACCTTCTCTCCTAATAGATGGTTGTGGGTTTGATCCAGAATTGGATGAAAAATACTCCTGCCCTTGGTTTTTTATAGCTTCAGCCATAAAAATAGGAAAAGTCATATTTTCCAGTACTTGGAAAGGTGCCACCTGAAAATTTTCTGGGAGAGCAAGTAGAGAAATCAAGCAGTGAGTATCAGTGTCACAGCTCTGGCATGCAGGAGCTGTGCCTCAGAGCAGGGCTCACAAAGCCGGAGCAGATTTGCAGCTCAGGGAAGGATTGTTGGATATTTTCTGTCCGTGTGTTCTGTCCTGCCCAGTCTGGCCCATCTCTGTGTGGCTCCAGGCAGTTTTGTTCTGCCAAGCTGCACAAAGTCATGGAAACCTCCTGAGCTGGAAAGGACCCAGCTCAGGAGAGTCTGAGAATCACTGGGGCTGGAAAATCCCTCCAAGCCCATCCAGTCCCAGCTGTGCCCCATTCCCACCTTGTCCCCAGCCCAGAGCTCTGTGTGCCACCTCCAGCCCTTCCTTGGGCACCTCCAGGGATGGGCACTCCAAACCTCCCTGGGCAGCCCCTGCCAAGCCCTGAGCACCCTTTCCATGGGGAAATTCCTGCTGCTGTCCACCCTGAGCCTCCCCTGGCCCAGGCTGAGGCCGCTCCCTCTCCTCCTGTCCCTGTTCCCTGGGAGCAGAGCCCGACCCCCCCGGCTGTCCCCTCCTGTCAGGGAGTTGTGCAGAGCCACCAGGTCCCCCCTGAGCCTCCTTTTCTCCAGGCTGAGCCCCTTGCCCAGCTCCCTCAGCCTCTCCTGGGGCTCCAGCCCCTTCCCAGCTCCATTCCCATCTCTGGACATACTCCAGCCCCTCCCCAGCTCCATTCCCATCTCTGGACATACTCCAGCCCCTCCAGGGTCTTTCTCAAAGTGAGGAGCAAAATCATCAGTGCAGCCCCTGGCCCTGCACAGACCCCCAACAATCCCACCCTGGGCATCCCTGGGAGCTCCTGGAGCTGTGGCAGCCTCAGGCTGTGCCCATTCCCTGGGCAGCCTGGGCAGTGCCCAGCACCCTCTGGGGGAAGAACCTTTCCCTGCTCTCCAGCCTGAGCCTGCCCTGGCCCAGCTCCAGCCGTTCCTGTCCCTGTCACACAGAGCAGAGATGGGAGCTGCCCCTCAGGAGGAGCTGCAGCCCAGTGAGGTCCTGGTGGTGTCACTGGAGGCCGTGCCCAGGCTGTCCCCTCCCTGCTCTGAAGGTCAGGGGGCTGGAAGCTCTTTCCAACCCCAGCTCCAGACAAACTCAGGTTTTTATTTCTCCTGCATCCTCAGGGCCCTGAGCTCTGAGGAGCCGCTGCTGCTCCTCTGTGTGTGCTGGGGCTGCTGCTGCCCTGTGCCCCTCCGGCCCTCCCGGGATGAGGCTGCAACTTCTGCCGCCTTTGGAATGATTTGCAGAGAGGAAAAAGCCTCTTTGCTGCTCCATTGCTTTCCCAGCACTGATACAAACCAGCAGGCTGTTGAATAAATACCAGTATTGATCTTTATTCCTCGGTGTGTTTGGACATGCTGCTCCTGACTTCCAGCAATGCTTTTTCTTGAAAACTGGGCAAGTAAAGACTCTAAAGGCACGCTCTTCCAGCTGTGCTTTACATTTGTTGGTTATTATTTAAGCCTGCTCCTGTGACCTGCAGGAGCAGCCTGGTTCCTTGGACACACAGGCAGCTGGGGCTGGCTCCAGGGAGATGAGAACTGGAGCTCTCAGAGTCCCTGTGGAAAAGTTTAGGGGTTTGTGCTGTGTTTGTGTCACGGGTTTAGATGGGGACACAGGACAGCTTTTTCTTTCTTTCCCTTTTGAAGCAGAGGTCACTGGAGCGCTCTGGCAGCTTGTGTGGGGTCAGGAGTGTGTCAGAAGCCTTTGGTGCTTGCAGTCCCAATATCTTCAGTAAAGCCAGTCAGGAGGAAAGTGCTTTGGGGAGAGCAACTGGAGTTTGTTTAGTGGCTGTTAGAGAGTCTCTTATTTCCACTGTGCTGCTCAGTGTCACCTGCAAACACTGTGACCGTGGATTTATAGCACAGCGCCTCGGGGTTCTTCACATCATACATTCCACTAATTGTCAATTTTCCCTTCCTGACTGCAAAGTTATTACCTGTTCTTGTAAGTTGGGCACATGGTGCTACAGGGAAGAATTCTGTGGCAGGAGTGTGCCATAAAAGAGTTCCAAATGTAAACAGGAGTATTAAATGATCACTTTGGCAGAGGATGGGATTAGTGTCATTTAACAACTTGCTTTTGTGCTCCTCTGAACTCCTCTGCTGAAAAATACCTGAGTTGTCATAAATACTTCTGCCTAAACTGTGCTTATGAGAATAACTGAACCAATTTAAGCTTTGGATCCACTTCTCTCCAGTTGGCTCCCAAGGAAATCAGGGCTTGTTTGTTTATTTGTGCCACCAACCTGCTCCCCTGGACTGCCCAGAGCTTTTCTGTTCCAAAGCAGCACACGCTCAGCCAGACCAGGCAGAGGGGGAGTCAGGCTCTGCTGCTCTGACAGCCTTGGTGCTGCAGCCATTTGTGCAGTTTTCCAGCAGGAAAATGGAAGAGCAAGGAGGTCTCAATGACTTATTGTGTGTGTGAAAGAGCTGGGCATGGGCAGAGCTGGGTAAGTGGATGTGACACTGGGAATTGCTCTGGCTTTTATCTCCCTTAGATCTGTCTGAGCCTAATAACTTTATTACAAGAGCCTCTCACCAGAGTAAATCCCATTCTCTACATTCTGTTTTTACAACTTGGCAGATAATTTCTTCTTAGGACTTTCCAAGTAATGTGCCTTTAGAAATGTCTGTATGTCCCTAAATTGTAATGCCTATTTTTGAGACGCTAATTCTAAAACAGAGCTGAACATTCCTGAAGAAGAATTACTGGGAATAAAGTAGGTGCTTTAAAATCGAGTTTCCTGGGGAAATGTGAGGAAGTTTCAGGGCTTTGTGGTCAGAAATAGTTTGAGAACCTGGATCTGTAAACAGTGAACTGTACCAGACAGCATTAGGTGTATTAAGATGCTTGGGCCACACAAAATGTACATCATAGGATAGACACAATAGATTTAATGTTGGCAGTCCCTTTTGCAAGCAGACATGTGCACTGAATCAGCAAAATCCCAACTAGAACAAGCAATTAATGAATGGAGCATGATGAGGAAGTGGCAGGATGAATAGCAGGCTGAGCATTTGCTTTCTTTTAAGCCTGTTCATAATCTTTACAAAGGCCAAATGGAGATCAATTCATTTCCTGGTGAAGTTTTATTTCAGAGGACAGCACAAATGAGGCTTGTCTGGTACCAGTGGGTTTCATTTGGGAGTTGTTTGTCACCAGAAGGACAAACCCAGAAGGTTTTTCCTGTGCCATTGAGATTTTCAGGCAGGAAGCAGCACAGATGTGCAGGGAGGAGCTGGGAAAGCAGTGCCCATGGATTAAGGCATCCAGGGAGCTTGAACCTGCCTGTGCTGGCCCGGCAGAACCTTGCAGTGGGATTTGCATTTTGTCCTTCAGCCACGGTGCTTTGCAGCCCAGCCATGGGGAAATCATTCAGTCCCATCGGTGCCCCGTGGGAGGATCAGGATTTACCTCCCAGGCCTTCCGCTGCTAAATCCCTGTGGCTTTTCTGCGGGCCAGAGGGAAGCTGAGAAGCTGCAGGCAGCAAAGCCAAGCCTTGTGTGTGTCTGGATGTGTTTGGCTGTGCAGGTGGGGGGGGAGATTTTGGGATGGCAGAGCTCTCCCTGGTGCCAGCTCCTGGATTTGGGGATGGCAGAGCTCTCCCTGGTGCCAGCTCCTGGATTTGGGGATGGCAGAAGGGTTGGGACTCGTTATGGCTGATGCAAAGCAGGTAAAAGTCCAATGGCCTTGGTAAGGTGAGGATGAGAGAGAAGAAGAGTCCAGAGTTCCCCACTTTTCAGGTGGCATCCAAACCTCTGGTGTGTGCAGGTGACGAGGATGTCTTGGGAAGGTGTAGAGTTAAGCTCATAGAAATCACCTTCAAGCCTTTGAAGTTCCTTGTGTATCTCTGCACATATTTTGCCATGAGTCTGCTGTGTCTTGTCCAGTGTGTTGTGGAATTATTTAGGTTGGAGGAGCCCTCCAAGACCATCGAGTCCAGCCCAGCATGGCCAAGGCCACCAGCATGTCCCCAGGTGCCACATCCGTGGCCAGTGCTCCTGCAGACACACCTGGCCAGGCAGCGTGTGCTCACTGCCACGTCTGGGGGCTGGCCTGGGGGCAGGGTGACGCTGTGTCACCGTGTCAGGCCTCAGATGCCCCTGTCAGCATCTCTGCTGTGGCACCAAACAAATCTGCAGCCTCAGATCCTGGTCTCTGGGGTGGAGTGGCACTGAAAGGCTTCCTGAAGTGTCTGTGCGAGGGAGCTGTGCCTGCTGTCTCTTGGATCTCTGCAGGCGAAGGCAGGCACAACAAAAAGGATGGGAAACCCCACTTGTGGGGCATCTCCAGCCTGGCACTAAAAATTGGTTGTGTTTTGGTTTGGGGTTCTCTGAGGGGACAGGGAGAAGTTGCAGTATTTTTATTTGTGGGGTGTTTTATTTCTTAACCTTGTGGTAATTCAGCTTGTGTTTGACTGGCTGCGTTGGGTTGGATCCCTCCCTGCCTGCCGTGGGGTGTTTCGTGGAGTTGCAGTTTTGCACGGGGTTAAACTGGGCGCCTGGGCTGGTGAACTTTGTCTCCCAGTTCTGGCTGTCGTGTATTTTGTTTTGAGGTGGAAGGTGTCACCTGTGAGAGCAGCAAAGCCACACAAGAGCAGATCTCTCCACAGAACAGCAGGGGTGGTGTGGAGCTTCCTCTGTGGGGTAAAGGGAAGCTTCTGGCACTTTGGAGTGGAGGTTTGTGTGTGGTCTTTGGTTTGTTAACTCTCCCTCCTCAATGTCCCCTGCATGGAGGGGCACCAGTATTTACGGGCAGTTTATGGCATTCAGGTGCCTGGTACCTGACACTGAGGGGAAAAGCAGATCTAAATCTGCCCCATCTGCTGCTTTTGACCCTTTGGTAGGGATTGGGACTGGTTTTTATTCTTTTCCACCCACAGCAGTACAAGCGTGCCACCAGTGTGTCAGTGTGCCCTGGTGAGCAGCCTGTGCTGGGCTAGGCTGTGGTTGATGCCAGCTCTGGGATTTTGGGATGGCAGAGCCCTCCCTGGTGCCAGCTCTGGGATGCTGGGATGGCAGAGCCCTCCCTGTGTGACATTCCCCATGCAGGAATTTGGCAGCCAGGGCTCAGTGACACCCCTCTGCTGAGGCTGATCCAATTCTGGCAGAGGTTAAACAAACTTAGCCAGTGATTTCTGTCCGTAATGGGAAAGGTTTAAAAACCTCTTCATCTTCCAGTTCATAAAGCCGTCAGCAGCGTGGCTCTGTGATCACAAAGAAGAAGAGCTGTCTCTAAAAGTCCATTGTGCCTTTTAAGTTCATCATTTTTATGCCAGCTCTTCCAGCAGTGGCATCATTCCACCTTGTTCCAGGCAGCACAAGTGGTGGCCACTTTTCTTCTTCATTGCCCCAAGTCTGCCCTGGGGATGTCAAAATCCTGGGCTCCCGTGAGATCTATTAATGTAAAACACTCCTACCTCAGGCTCTGGACCAAGGATTTCATTTTCAATTTGAGAGGGAAGGTTTCCAGCAGTGCCAGTTTGATCCCAACCTGCCTAAGCAGAGCTGTGGTGTTTGCTGGGGGGACTGTCACCCTGGGATCCCTGGGGACACGAAGGGCTCCTTTCCCTCACTGGTGTTTGTCTGAACCTTCAGCCTGGGGCTGCCTCTGATCAGGGGAGGAAAAAGGTATTTTCACCTTCCCCAAAAACAGCTCCCGTGTGTTCTACCTGACAGGAATATACCTGGGATGGAGGGCTGGAATAAATTGTCCTTTGGCAGTGGCAGTGTCACTTCATCGACCTTGAAGGGAGCTCCGGCTCCTGCCTTAGATGAGATGTCTGTGAATTCCCTTGTCCAGGGCTGTGCCTGCATGAGCAGCCCCAGAGCAGCAGCTGCCTCTAGCAGAGGATGTCAGAACATGCACTGTTAATTTACTACTCACTGTTAATGTACACTTTACTGTTAGTGTACAGTGTGCTTTATCTGCCTTTCATCCGTGAGCACTCCCCCTTTGCCAGTGGGCAGGGTCTGGTGTTCCTCTGTGGAGCGGTCAGGGCTCCCTGCCTGCCCTTCCCTGCTGGAAACACGGGTGATGGACTCAGAGCTGACCTGGGGATGCTCCTGGCAGGGGAGGGCAGGCTGCTGCTGCCTTCTGTTGTGGTCGTGTCAAACGCTGCTTTTCAAAGCCTGCACCTTCAGTCCGTGCCTGTTTGGACATCATTCAGAGTTCAGCTGTGTTTGCAGGGCACTGTTTTAAAACAAACAGAGATAAAAATGCTCCTGAATCTCCTCCCTGCCCAATCTACCTTGCCTGGGAGGAGAGAAAGGCCACCAGGCAGGCAGCAGGACCTGCAGGCTTTGCTCCTGAGCCCTGAGCATCCGAACTTCGACATCTTGTGTTTAAATCCCTGATGAAGGCATCAGGGTAAGGGGACAGCAGCCTCCTCCTGAGGACTTGTCAAACTGGGAGCCCCCAGCTGTGCTGTGGATGGCCAGATGTGGCCAGATGTGGCCGTGAGGAGACCTTGGAGCTTGGTGGGGCAGGGCAGAGGCTGTGGCCAGCCCTGCCTTGTCCTGCTGGGAGTGATGAGGAGCCAGGGGCTCTGTGCAAGAGCTGGGAACAGTGGATGTCATTCCTTGTGCTGTCCTGAAAGGTGCCCGGTGACAGGGACACACTGACTGTGGGCTCCTGCACCACACCACGAGAGCAGCCCTGATCTCTATCTCTGTAATGGGGTGAGGTTGCTGGTATTTCCTGTTTGAGGAGCGCTCTCAGCTTTGGGAACCTCAGCACTGAGAGATGCAGTGGTGACTCTTGCCGTTGCAAGCCGATGTTTTCCTGAAGCAGCAATCTCTGGGATAGGAATTTGGGGGAGGATTGAATTTCTTGTGCACTAATTCTGACTGAGCTGTCTCTCACACACCCGTGGCTTTATTGTGGCAGTTCCACAGCTCATCGTAGAAGAGGCATTTAAATATGTGTGAGTGGAACCCTCTCTCTGCTCCTGAGCCGTGCTTTACAGAACAGCTCCACAGCCCTGTGGAAGATGTGCCAACATAGCTGAGCACTTCTATGATGTTCACAGTGGTTTTAAGGACAGGAAGTAACAAGTCATTTATTCTGCTGATCAAAAGAATATTTGCCTGTTTAAATATTCAAACCCTTGAGCCTGCTACAAGACTGAAATGTCAGGAAGGGATAAGCTCCTGATAAGCACGTTAGCTGGATTTATTTAGTGTGATGGCCAAAAGAGAAATCATTAATAAGTCAGGATCCAGACTGGGGAGCTCCTGGGTGCTCAGAATTAAAAATAAAGGGGTGGGGAGGAGGGCAGGCAGGAAGGAGGGAGATCTGGCACTCTGATGTGGAGGAGAGGAGGAAATCTTGGAGAACCCACCATCAGGATCTACATTTATAGAGGTGTGCTGTCCATAATCAGAACCACCTCATTCTTTGTCTGCCCTGTGTTCCTCCACGGGTACCCAGGACCTGGATGGGCTGAGATCATCTTTAAGGTCTCTTCCAACCAAACTCCACTCAAAGATTCTGTGATCTGGGTCCATTTTGTGCCAGCTGGCACCGATTTTTGTGTCTGACTCTTCCTGTGTGCTGAGTGTCTGTGATGGCTGATCCCACAGAGTTGGACAGGGGTGCAGTAGGACCCCATTAGGAGCTGTAGGAATAACTCCCGAGGATGAAGGAGCAGCGCAGAGCCCTAAAGCCAGGGGTGTTCCGCAGACCTGGGGTGTTCAGCCTTCTCCAGGGTGAGTGGTTGCTGCTGATGGTGTTTCAGAAGGACAGGTAGAGATGTCCCCTTGATGCTCTGGGGGACATTTGTGTCCTGAGCAGCCCTGAGGGGCATCCCTGGGAAGGTGAGGGTTGGGGCAGCATCACAGCTGATGGTGCTGTAGTTGTGAAATGGACGCTCAGGCCATCAGGCAGTGTGAGCACAGAGTGCAGCAGGGGCAGGTCCCACTCCTGGGGTGTGTTCCCTGAGAGCTCCAGGGTGATCCCACAGGCTGCTGCCATCCTCTCCTGGCCAGGCACCAGTCAGGCCAAGGGATTGTGTGTTCCAGTGGCTGCACACAGCAGGTGCTGTTCTCCTGCTGTTATTTCACTGACCTTTTCTCCTGGGTGTGTTTTCCAGACCTGACATCCATCCAGAGCACTGCCCACCCGGAGTTCCTCCTGTTCCAGCCTGTGTGGAGCGTGGGCACTGCACAGGGTGTCCTTTGTGTCCTGGCCTTGAGGGATGGACAGTTGTGATGGCCTGAACCTGACAGGATGGGTCAGTCAGGGAGGATCGGGCTCTGCTCCCTGGGAACAGGGCCAGGAGGAGAGGGAACAGCCTTGAGCTGTGCTAGGGCAGGTTTAGATTGGATCTGGAAGGAAATTTCTCACTGAAAGGGAGTTCAGGCATCGGCAGGGGCTGCCCAGGGCAGTGGGGGAGTCCCCATCCCTGTTGGGGCCATGGCTCCGTGGTGAACAGGGTGGTGCTGGGGTAGTGCTTGGGCTCAATGGCCTCAGAGGGCTTTTCCAACCTCTGCGATTCCATGATTTATGCCCAAGGAAGGAGAGGAAGCCCAGGTCCCCTGTGTGTGACCTCTTCCCTCGGGTTGTAGGGGACGTTTGAGCCCCTCCCTGTATGAGAGGGCTCTGTGTTCCACTGGCATCTCTTCACTCTCCATTTGGCCTCCCTTGCCTTTGCCTCGGCACCCCAGGCAGAGGCAGTGGAGCTGGCAGTGGCCCCTGCAGCAGGGCTGCGCTGCTGGGGCTGGGCCCTGCTCTGGGCTGGCTGCTTGTTTGGGCATGGCCCAATCTCCACACAGAACCTCTGCCTGAGCTCCAGCTGAGGCACCAGCCTGGAGGAAAACAGCCCAGGGCAAAACGTTGTGATTCTGTGGTGGCTCCATAAAATGCAAAAGTCCATCCCCAGGCAGAGGGTGGGACTGCTGCACCCAGTGTTTTAAGGCACAGGGAGGGTGAGGTTGGATTTTTCTCTACCTTGCTTGTTAGAACTGTTTTTAAACCTCTGTCAGTGTTCTGAGACCGAGCAGCAGCCACTTTTCCTTCAGTGGGGTTCTTCTAATACCCCTTGACTTGCTCAGCTCTTTAGTCCTCCCAGTTTGTGTCTCTCTGGACCTTGACAAGCTCTGCCTGTGCCCCCTGTTGGAGAGATGGCTCCAGAGGGCTCCAGGCTGGATTGAGTAGAAGAGCGTCATTAGGAAAATCAAATTACTGCTGGAAAATTTCAGACGGCCTGTTGCAGCCTGGTTCTTGTCTGAATCCAAGCATTCCCTTTAAAACGTTGGGCATGTTTGAAATCCAGGGAACTCTGAGCAGAGCAGGCTTCCAGAGGAGTGCTGCCTCCTCTCTGGGCATGGGGACAGCCACACTTCGTGGGATTTCATCTCCACTTAAAACTTTGGAAAACATTTTTTGTTGGCACTGGGGGAAGGGGCCATGCAAAAGGCACAAATTAAGGAAATGTGGCAGCCCAGGAATCTTGAGATCTGTGCGGAGTAGATGTGGGAGCTGTCAGGAGTGGATGACACGCCATGGCACAGCATGGAAGGTGGAAGATAATTCCTGTGACCGAGGGTGGATATAATCTTTGATGATGGGATTAGGGATTCCTGATCTCTCAGGATTAACAGGATTTCTGCTCAGTGAGCTGGGGGGCAAAGCAAGCTGCAGCCTGACTGCTTCTCTCTGAGCTGCTCAGGGCATCACAGATTGCTAAAATATCCTGGGTTTGAAGGGACCCCCAGGGATCACCCAGTGCAGCCCCTGGCCCTGCACAGACCCCCAACAATCCCACCCTGGGCATCCCTGGGAGCTCCTGGAGCTGTGGCAGCCTCAGGCTGTGCCCATTCCCTGGGCAGCCTGGGCAGTGCCCAGCACCCTCTGGGGGAAGAACCTTTCCTGATCTCCAGCCTAAAGCTCTCCTGAAAAAACTGAATATATTATTGGCCCTGTCATTAACTTGTCTTCTTCCTGAAAGGTGCTGCCTGGGGAAGGTCCCACGCAGAGCACAGACATCCCCTGGCAGCTCTGTGCACACCTGGCCTGGTCTGAAGCCCAAGGAGTGCCTCTGTTGTCTTGGACCAGTTCCCACTCCAGGCCGTCCATAAGCTGCTTTTATTGGTGTTGATCAATGGGTTGTATTGGGAAGGGAAGGTGTAAAAACCATCGGGGTCTGGCTGGTGCCAGGCAGGGCAGGTCCAGGTGGTTGATGGAAATGGGTTTGTGCCCTGGAGAACAGGTGGGAGGTGTTAATTGAGTGATGGAGTGATCTTGTTAAATCAGTGGGTAGGATGAGGTGGTTTGTAAATGTTAGCTGCCACTTTGTGGCCTCTCTGTGCTCCAGGAGCGTTTGTTGTGATTCCGGGTGATTTTTCTGCTGAGGGATCTCGAGGCAGTAAATGCTGGGATATCCCTTTTCTGTTACTGAGACAGACAATAAACATCCTAATCTCACTGCCTGCTCTGAAGAGTGGATTTACAGCTGTGTGCTGAGCAGAAAACAAACGATCAGAGGATTCAAAGCCGGCTCTGCAGCCGGCAAACACGCGTTGGAGCAGAGCTGGGGGTTTATGCTTTTTGTCTTTTGATTTTGGCTGACTCGATTAATCCAGCCTGATGTGTGCCAGGCTGTTCAGCAGAAACTCAGCCCTGCTTCCTCTTCCCCCAGCTCCCCTTCTCAGCCTTCCTTTGTTTTGGGATGGTTTCTTACATGAAGCAGGAATTGCAAAGATTCAGGTGAAAATGGGTTCTCTGTAGATACATTTCTTTTGTGGGTTTCCCTGCAGGTTCTTGTGTTTACAGACTCGGGCTTGATGTAGAATAAAGATCTGGGACCCAATAAAGGTGGTGGTGCTCACAGTGCAGGAGTTGTGTCACCTCTGCACCCATCCAGATCCTGTGTCCCGGGAGGATGGTGGGAGTTGTTTTGTGCAGGGACTGGTGTCAGCCATCAGCTCCTCAGCCGGTTCTGAAGTGAGCAAAGATTTCCTGGAATTTTCTGAGCTGGAAGGGATCCACAGGGATCATCAGTCCAGCCCCTGTCCCTGCACAGACCCCAACAATCCCACCCTGGGCATCCCTGGGAGCTCCTGGAGCTGTGGCAGCCTCAGGCTGTGCCCATTCCCTGGGGAGCCTGGGCAGTGCCCAGCACCCTCTGGGGGAAGAACTTTTCCCAAAATCCACCCTAAACCTCTCCCTTCATGCCTGAGCCTTGGACCAAGGACAGAGGAAACCCCATTTCCCCCCTGTTGAAGGCCAAGAACATTTCTCAATGAGACCTCAGCAAGATCCTTAAAGTAAACCCAGTGCCGAACATGGGGAGTTTTCCCCAGCCTCCTCAGACTTGCAGAGTTTTGTGAGCATGATTTAATGGAACGTGTTCAAGCATGATTTAATGGGACATAAAATGCCTCTTTGATATCCCATTGATCTAAAGGAGAGACAAAACTGTGAGGTGGCTCTTTCTTTCCGCTACCGATTCACGGTATTTTGATATAAATGCTACAAGCAGGTGCCAGCCTAGGTTTAATTGCGGAGAGCAGGATTTAGTGGGGCAAACTGTAATTGTGTGACCTGCACTAATTTGTGCAGATGCTGGCAGGTGCTCTGTGCTGGGCCAGGGGGGTGCTTCCCCCAGCAAAGCAGGGATGAGGAGGGATCCCCTGCAGCCTCCCTCAGTTTTCTCCAGTCAGGCCCCGTTCCAAACTGGCCCAGTGCCTCTGCCCTGCAGCTGTGGCAGCACCTCTGCCTTGGGGCCACCTGCAGATCTTCATGTGGCTGGAGAGCACCTGCTCCACGGGCAGGGAGAACTTCCTGAGCCAGCCTTTTGGTACTGATGGAATGAACGTGGGCTAAATTAAACACCAGATGATGGGCTTTAGCTGGGTAATCACTGACACTGGGATGTATTGCGGTGGTCTGACCCTCGTATTTCATTTGAATGTTGAAGTTTTCAGGTGCAGGGAGTGTTCCCTTGAATATTCAACTTCTTGGCACGAGACTTGCTTTGGGCTGGCCAGATACAGCATGAGCTGGGTATTAGCAATAAAACCTGAGATTCACAGAATCCCGAGTGCTTTGGGTTGTAGGGACCTTGAAGCCCATCTTGTCCCAGGGCAGGGACACCTCCCGCTGTCCCAAGCTGCCCCAAGCCCTGCCCAGCCTGGCCTTGGGCACTGCCAGGGATCCAGGGGCAGCCACAGCTGCTCTGGGCACCCTGTGCCAGGCCCTCAGCTCCCTCACAGGGAGTAATTCCTTCCCAATATGACTCTCTTTGAGCTTAAAACCATTCCCCCTTATCCTATCACTGCTTGTCCTTGCAAAAATTCCCTCTCCAGCCTTCCTGTAAGCCCCCTTTAGGCTCTGGAAGGGGCTCTAAGGTCTCGCTGAATTTGGAAGTATTTTGTCCTGGGATCTGAATTCCAAAGGCCTTTCCTGGCGCCCAACCAAAGGCTGAGGGGATAACTGGGCAGAGGGTGTCAGGTGAGGTTTGGTGCATTGCCTGGGACTCTCCCTGAGCCCCTGGAGCTCCTGCTGAGACCTGGGATCGGTGCTGGATTCTCTGGGCCGTTCCTCAGGGTTGGCACTGAGATTCTGAAGGCAGCAGGGATTTCCCATCTTGTGCCCACCCGTCCTTGCAGAAGAGGCAGCCTCTCGGGGGGAAAGGTGTTGTCCCTGGGGGTGCAGGCGAGGAGGGAGGTGTGGGGGCTGCAGGGATGGGCAGCCTCACCTGTCCCGGGACTGCTGACCCGCAGTGAGTCCTCCCCGAAGGGCCTGAGTGTTCCCGGAGTAAAGCAGTCACACCTGTGCCTCTGCCTGCACGTGGGCTGAAGGATAAAGCATCCAGATCAGCCCTTTTCCCATGAAAAATGTTCGAAAGAAAAAACCCAAACCACCCAACCACCCAACCCCCACCGGTTCCCACCCTGTGCCCTCACTGTTCCCGCTGTTTCCTGCAGCTTCTCCCTGGCTATTCCGGTGATGTTTGGGCTCAGGTGTTGCTCTGCCCGTTTCCCTTCCCTGCCCCAGGGCAGCCCAGCCTCTCCAGGTGTTTTCCTGCACACTTGCAGGGATATTGGCTGGTTTGGCCACTGGAAAAAGCCTCGTGGAGCTGCAGGCTGTGGCAGAGCATCGCGCACCCCACAGCTTTTGGCACCAGCACTGAAGGGACCCCTTGGGAGGAACACAACAAACTTGATGTTAATTTGGTTGAAAATTGCTGCCTTCCCAGCCCTGTGGTGGAAGCCAAAGCCAGCAGAGCAGGGTGTTTGTGCAAAGCCTCTCCTGCCTCTGGAGAGCTGGAGCTTTGTGCCCCAGCAGTGTGGGTTGGCCTTTCCCACTCCTCCCTCCCAGGCTCATCTCCTCTCCCTGGATCTTTGTCTGCCCTGGTAGGAGTGGTGCAGGGAGAATGCCAATGAGCAGGAGATGAACCTCAAAGAGCTGGGTTTGGATTTGCCTCCAAAGCTCTTTGATCACAGGCTGAGCTCTTTATCCCCTGCAGCATTCCTTGGGGGAAGGCTGCCCAGAGGTGAGCAATGATTAAAAGGAAACGGCTCCTGCTCCTGTGACAACCTTGACTTCATCAGAGCAGGTATCAACATCTACCAAAAGCTGTTTTTAATGTCTGAGTCAGTTTAGTTTGACTTTCTCAGCAGGATTTCAGGGTCACTTGTCACTTTGCCCCACCGTGACCATTCTTTCGTTCATTTTAAAGAAAGATTTTCCCTTTGGAAGATCCTTTTCAGTGTTTGTTCCCGTCTGTTGAGCTCTTGGCTTGCTGTAGGGCAGGCAATAATTAAATCAAGAAACACAACTGCGTTTTCACCCAGCAAACTTGTTTAACTAAAGAAGATTCATAAAGAAAACTGTGTTTCTGTGGAAATCTTTGTCTCCCAAGTCTCGTTCTGGAGTCTGAAGAACTTCTGCTGTTGCCTAAGAAACACCCAGGACAATTAAATGCAGAGGCATTGCTGGGGAGCTGGGATGTCACTCTGCCTTTGGTCTTTCTCTGCTTATCTGGGCAGGGTTTGCTCCGTGCACACTCATTGTAATTCTGCGAACTCTGCTCCTGTTCCGTGTCTAATCTCTTGTGGATGTGGGGAGGGGGTGGGGAGGCTCCTTCTGTCCTTGCCCCACATGGATTTATTGTAGGGGAAGCTGCGGAGTTGAATTAAATTGTTGGAAGTGGTTTAAGCTCTCCTGTTTGCTCTCCACAGTTGCTCTGTTAAGAGGAGGTGTCTGGTTGAGATGAAACGTGGCAGGGAGACAATGTTGGTGTCCCTGTGCCCCTGGAGAGCTGGGGGTCACCTGGAACACGCCTTCCCAGCCCTGCTCCATGGGTGTCCCTCCCTCCAGCTCTGGTGTGTCCATGGAGCATGGACCTGCTGTTTGCCAGGGATGGTGCGGCAAACCTGGGAGCTCCTGCTTTTGTCCTGCTCTGAAGTCTGTGTGAGCAGAGAGCCAGCCCCAAACCCTGCCGGAGTTAAGAGATGATTCCTGAAACCAGGAGATTTGGGTTAAACCAGGGTCTGGGCTAAACCATCCTGGCTGTGGAGTGCAAAGACACCAGGTCACAACACTGCTTCAGAGACAGGAATGTGCTCACAAGTATCTGCTGAGAGAGCAAAATCCTTTATTGAGACTATTTAACCAAGGCTCATTTTAAGTTCATTTCCTTCCAAAGCAAATGGGAAGAAAATTCCCAAGTGCTGTTTAAGAACAAGGCTCATTTCTGAGCGTCTGTAAATCTTGGCACAGAGTGGGGCTGGGGAGCTTCCCTTGAACTGTTAAAGGCATTTGCCCTGTTCTGGAGGCCACTCCTGCTTTTCTGCCCACACACACAGGTTAGGTGAGCTCCAGATGTGCTCTCTGAGCCCAGGGATGCTCTGCTTTGCTGTTTCCTCTTGCCAGCAGCAGTGACTGAAGGATGGATTTGCAGGCAGGGGGGTTCCCTGGCTGTGCACAGCTGCGCGGTGGCAGCCCCGTGTTTGCCCTGTGGATTTTCCCTGTGCCTGGCTGGAAGCGCTGCCCCTGTGACCTCTGCTGACCCCTTGTCTCTCTCTGCCCTTGGTGTTGCAGGTGCAAAGAGCTGAAATACGGGAAGGACCTGCCCCAGATCTCCATCATCTTCATCTTTGTGAACGAGGCGCTGTCGGTGATCCTGCGCTCGGTGCACAGTGCTGTCAACCACACCCCGGCCCCTCTGCTCAAGGAGATCATCCTGGTGGACGACAACAGCGACGAGGGTGAGCAGCCCCGGCAGCTCCCAGCTCCACCTGGAGGGGCTGGATTGCTGGGAATCTCCTGGAGGGCTCCTGGGGCAGGGGCACGTGGGGTAAGGGGGTGAGTGTGCTGCTGGCACAAAGTCCTCTGCAGCTCCTCTGGTGAAGAGCAGGATCAAAGCACAGTCAAATCTGAGAGAGTTGTTGTTTGAAAATGCAGCTGAGAGCTGGAGGGTGAGGGAAACCAGAGAGCCGTCTGACCTTTCCCTTCAGCACCATCCAGGAGCTCTGGTTTCAGGCTGTCCTTGTTTCTGATAACAGCTTTGGCTGTTGCAGAGATGCACCCCTAAACATTTGCCAGGACAAGAGCCTGGAGCCCAGAGGGATTTCTGCTCTGGCACCTCCCAGGGGTGTTCACTCAGATGTTCCCTCTGTGCGTGCCTCATTTTCCCTGTTGTGAAATACCATCGCGGGCTTTATAGATGGTGGGTGCTCTGCAGACACCCTTGTTCCCTGAGTTCTGGTTTTGGAACAGGGAACAGGGAGGAAATAATCCCAGCCCATCTGTCCAGGTCAGGCCCTGCCACAGCCTGGAGGGGATGTTTGGTTTCCCACGTTACACATGAGCATCCTTTGGTCCAGCCTGCTCTCAGTCACTGTTGTCATTCCTTCCCTTCTGCCTTTTGATAACACAGAACTGCAGGAAGCACTTTCAGACTCAAATCCTTCCGAGGTCTTTTTTTTTCTCCCAATATCCACTTGGACAATGTAATCGGGGCAGTTAAAATCCTCGTGAAGGACAGCAAATAGTTAAGTGACTTTGTTTATTGCCTTGTGCAGTTGTGCTGCGTTTTCATCCCTTTAATGTTATTTGAAAAGAATTAATCAAGGAGCGCCGTGGATGCTGTGATTGGAGGGGAGAGCAGGGCAGGGTGCAGGATGTGGAGAGCTCATTTCCAGAGGGAGCTGAGAGGTTGCTCTGGCTGTGAGGAGAGGAGCTGGTGCACAGCAAGCTGTTCAGGCTGTAAAAATAGGCACTCAAACACCACAGTAATGAGCACCACAGAAAGCTGATGAGTTCTAATTGCCAGTAAAAGAATCAGGAGAGCAGCTCCTCAGCTGGTGGGAACCACAGCAGCTCCAGGGCAGAAGCTTGGATGGTGTCCACGCCGTCTGTGGGGTCTCAGAGCTGGCACCACTTGGCTGGTGAAGGGGAAGTGCAGGTGAGGTGCTGCTGGGATATCTCACAGTGCCCAGGACTTGGAGGGCTTCAAATACCAGAATGAGAGGCTCCTTCTCCAGATTTTATCCTATTAATGGGGCAAAGAGAAGAACCCTTTCAAAGAGAAGCCATTGGTGATAATCACTGAGCTTCTCCCATCATTGCTGTGCACAAAGGATGTGTTTCTGAACAGCCTCTTCCTCATTCACTGGGAGGCTGAGGGTGAGCCACGTGCTCTGGAGACACTGGAAAGACGCAGGACAGCGAAACAAATCCTTCCAAAGGCACCTGCTTCTTGCACAGGCCAGGCAGTGAGGATCGGGCTGGAATCCCTGTACCCACTGTGGCATTGCAGGGCACCCCTGGGGTTTGTCAGTGCTGGGGCTGGGGATGTGGCAGGGCAGGCAGAGGGTGCCCAAAGCTTGGACTGTGTTCAAGCACTTCCAGCTCTGGGGTTTCACAGAATCCCAGAATGGTTCGTTTTGGAAGGGACCTCAAAGCCCATCCAGTGCCATGGGCAGGGACACCTTGCACTGGCCCAGGTTGCTCCAAGCCCCATCCAGCCTGGCCTGGGATGCTGCCAGAGTTGTGTTGGAGTGTTGTACAGCACCAGCTGTACAGCAGGGAGATGACCCCAACTGATGGACAAGTTCAAACATCCTGGGCACGAATCCCAGTCTCCTGGCACACCTAGACTGCATCCCACCCCGAGGGTGCTTTGCTTGGAATCAGGAGTGTCCAGCATTCCCTCATGGTGGCCCAGGGCTGTGCTGAGGGTTTGACATCCCTGAGGATTTCTGTCCTCAGAAACATTGGGATGGAGGGGCACAAGGAGAGTGGGGTGGGGACCGAGGTGGTGCCCTCAGCTGGGAGGTGAGTTAATAATGCCAGTGTTGTGCTGCTGAGGCTTCGCAGGCCTCACGACAAACGAGATTTTTAAGGAGGGATTTGAAGGAAGATAATGAGGTAACTTGGCAGATGTTTATGAAGAGCTCCTCCCAAGCGTGTAATAATCTACTTTTCTCGTGTAAAAGAAATGATACAAACCAGAACCTATCTCTGGGACCATGTGCTCCCTCTGAGCATCCTCGAGGAGCTGCAGTGACAGCCAGGAATTATTAATGGCAATAACATTGTCACAGAGTTCCCACTAATGGTAAGCAATAATTTTGATCAGCAATAGCACCATCGCAGGGTTGATGCTTTGGATATTACAAAGTCATCATAATAAATACATCTGGCTTCTACAGGAAAATAATTACAGGAGAAATAGTTCCTCATGAGCTCTCAGATTTAGAGATGAATCCTGGAGGATCCAGCAGAGGATGGGGCTGTGTGGGTGCGACCTTGGGGGCTGTGATTGAACAAGACAAGGAATTTCTTCAGCCTTTGGGGGCCCAGCTGTGTGACCTGAGAGAAGGCTGAGTGCAGGGAGCAGTGCCCAGGCCCAGAGCTGTGCTGTCCCCTGGGCTACCAGCAGCAGCTTGGAGGAAGTTGCTGAAGGCTCAGGACAGTCCCTGGCTGGGCTTTGCGTGGGTTTTGTCTGGGAGGAGGAGGAACCACCGCAAATCCGGGTAACTGTAGAACAAAGGACCAGATATTAACAGAGATTTCTAAATCAAGTTTTAAGCTTAGCCCCAGAGGTAGAGGCAAGAGCCACCTGCCGTGCCCACCTGGCTCTGTGCCCTGCAAGTAGAGCTGTGACACAGCCAGGAGCAAAGCCTGCTGCTGGTGTGAGGTTTTCAGGCTGGAACAAAGAGCTTCTGAAGCCTCATTAGACACTCCCCGCTCTCAGCTTTGTTGTACAACAGCACGGCACAACACAAAAGTGTGCAGTGAGAGATTAAAGTTAATGAACACCGGCGTTCTGATGCTCTATGTCTGAGCTGTAAATAGATAAAAGATGCCAATGTATTGTAACAGGGAGAAAAAAAAAATCCCTCCTTGAAGGAGAAAGCTTGGGGAGTTGTAGTTTGAACCCCCTTCTCCCTTGAGCTGCACATTACACTTCATAAAGACTCTTTTGGAGGTTGCTTTTGTTTGTGCTTGTTGCAGGGCTGTAATTCCAAAGGCAGCGTGCAGGTTGTGTTTGGGAGTGATAACAAGGTTCCAGGGCTGGTGGAGGATGCAGCCACGTGCCCCTGAGATGCTGTGTTATCTCCCAGCTGCACACTTTGTCTGAGTCTGTTGCTTAATCATCACCTGCGTCTTTTTTTTCTTTCTTTTTTTTTTTTCTTAGTTGTTGTTGTGTCTTTTAGCGTTTTTAATCTGGGATAACATCTCTTTGAAAAGCAAACCTCTCGGAATAAAGGAAACCCTTTGGATAAAAGGCTGCTTAAAGGAGCTGGCTACACCGGGGGAGACATGCTCAGGGTTGTAATTTGCCTCGGTGTTGCACATTCCTGGGACTTGAGGGATCCCTTTCTTGTTTTGCTCATTCCAGCAGCGCCCGTGCCTCGCTCTGCTCTCCCAGGAGCTGTCTGGGTGTTTGTGCTCAGAGGGGAATTGCAAGGAGCCGAGTCACATCCCAACCTTTCCCAGCACTGAATATTGCAGCCTGAGGATGGGGTGTGTAACTGCAGCTGGCCTGGGCTGTCCCACTGGTGCTCAGCTCCCAGCCTTGCAGGGCTCTGTGGAGGAGAGCAGCAGAGCAGCACAGGGCGGGATTGCTGGGGGGTCTGTGCAGGACAGGAGTTGGCATCCATGCTCCCTTCCAGCTCAGGGTATTCTGTGATTCCCTTTGGGTTTTGCTGAACCAAATGACCAGAGCTTTGAGCTGCATGCCCTGACTGGGACCAGCTGTCTCTGTGAGAACCCATTCATCCCTCTGCTCCCCATGGTACAGTTTCCTCTTGTCCAGCTGCATAAAAAGCTTCAGAGACTCCCCTGGCTCTGAGTCTCCCTGAAAAATGTTCACATTCATTTGTTGGCTGTTGAAGGAGCTGCTTTAATGTTCTGCACAAATCCCAGCCCTGATGGCTTTGGAGTTTCAGGCAGGTGGGAATGTGGGACAGGGGTGGCTGGGGTCTCCCATGGCACTGGAGCACTCTCAGCCTTGACCCTTCCAGTGTTTCTGATTACACCTTGGCCTCTATAGGCTTTTCCCACCCAGCTGAGCCTGGCAAACACAGGGAGGTTTTCCCTAGGGCTGTGGAGGAGGTGTGGTCCTCTCCCAAGGACCACCTGCCCAGTGCTGCCCAGGGAATTCCCTGCTCTTGGTAACTCCTTGAGTTTCTCTGGTGCTGCTGGTCTTTGCTCCTTTCTCAGTGTGGCTACATCAGTTCCCACCTTTAGTTCTGGGGGCTACCACAGGGTGTGGAGGGGTTAGGGCAGGATTTGGGGTGGGGAGGGAGCAGTGGATGTTCCTGTGCCTGCAGTTGGGCTGATGTCCATGGTGGGGTTACTTCCCTTGGCATCAGGTGGTTCCATTCCCCTGGCAGTCTCATTTCCCAGCTCCTGAAGGTGACAAAATAGTTTGTAATGGATAACGTAAGTCATTGGAGCTGGCAGCTGGGGTTTTTAATGGAGCAACAGGTCCACTGGATTCGAGTTCCTTGGACTTGCCCATCAGGGAAGATAATAGGGACAGCTGGAGAACAAAGGGCAGGATTGAAATTGAACCTTCTGGCATTTTCAGGAGCGTTTCTCTCTCCGAATCCTGCCGGGAAGCAGCTCGTGCAACGGCAGAGATCAAACCCTGCCAGACTGCATCCTGAATCAACAGGGATGCTGGGGGTGTGCTCTGAGGGAGGCTGCAGTTGTCTTCATCAGAGGCTGCCCGAGTGTGTGTGGGAGGAGAGCCACGGGGTGCAGGAGAGAAGGGAGGCTCCAGGCTGCAGGGCAGTGTTGGACTGGAGTGAATTCCTGCTTGTGCAGCCCCTGTGGATCCTCCACTGGAATCCTCTGCAGGCCTGAAGGAATGCTCCTCTGGTTAGGGAGGATGAGGGGAGCTGGGGGCCACTGCTCTGCTCCCATCCTGGCTCCTGACCTCCTTTACATCCACAGTCCCAGTGTTGGACCACCAGGCTGGTTCTCCTGGCCCAGGATCTCGTGGATGTTGTCACTGTCAGCCCTGTAAAGCACCACCATGGCCTGTGCCGGGCAGAGTGGGAATGGCAGCGAGTTCCCTGAGCTGGAGACGCTTTGTCCCTGCTGTAGGTTGTGTGGAGTCCTGGGAGGAGCAGATGCTGCTCTCTGCTGCTGTCCCCTAGTGCAGGTCACAAAGCCCTGCCCTTCTCTTCCAGGCCTCCCAACCTTGCTGGTGTAGCCGGGTCCTGCTGTGAAGGTGCTTCAGCTGGGGAGGAAACATTTCCTGAGCTGATGGGACAGGTGAACAGTTCAAGGTCAGCAGCAGCTCTGCAGCTCCTGAGGCTGGAGCTGGGTGTTCCGACAGCACAGGGCACTCAGTGACTGCTGACCGGGGGAAACGTGGGGTAAAATCGGGGAAAACTTCACGGGACTTGGATTGGGATGAGACTTGTGAGTCAGGGATGGTTTCCAGAGGTTTGAGCACATCTGGGCTCACAGGATCAGCATTCCCAGGAGCAGAGGAGCTGTGCCAGTGCAGCTGTGCAGACCCTGGGGTTCCCACTGATGCTTTTCCACATCAGCCCTGCTCATCGACAAGGGGGGGCCTGGGCCAGGGCTCCCGGGGCTTTGAACAGGAGTTTCTTAGAGAATTTAATTGTCCAAGTCCAGGTTGGACAGGGCTTGGAGCACCCTGGACTGGGGAGGGTGTCCCTGCTCATGGCAGGGGGTGGAAGGAGATGAACTTTATCCCAAACCATTCTGGGATTCCCAGAGACTGGCATTTCACTCTTGTTACCCAGCCCTGGATTTTCCACTCCTGCACTTCTGGGTGCTCTGGGAAATGAAACACAGAACCCAGCCCCTGCGAGTGCCAGGGATGTGTCTCACAGGATCAGACCAGCACTGTGCTCTGTGCCCTCTCCTCCCAGAGCTGCAGGACAGCTCAGAAGGGTGAGGCTGGCCCAGCTCAGTGCAGGGCTGCAGCCATCCTCTCCTCGAGGGCTGCTCAGGCATGGAAGAAGTGTCAGCTCTCCCCAAAAGCTGTGTGCTGTGCCAGGATGGAGCAGAGGCAGGGAGCAAAGCTGGAAATCTGTGCAAGGCTGTGCAGAAAACCCTTAGTGGAGAGATGACCCAAGCTTACCCCAGGCCAGCCTGTAGTGAGCACCGTGAAGATGCACCAAGTCCTGAGGGTTGGCCTGCGACTTCTCAGAACGGCTTAATAAAAATTGCCAGACGGCTCCTCAGGTGTTTTTGTAAAGCAAAGGTTTTAATAAAAGAGAAAATAACAAACAGTGCAGGAACAAAAGGTGTGCACAGGTGTCAGAGAAGCCCCTCACACCTGGCTAAGACACCCAAAAGCGCTGAGAACCTCTGTGCTCCTTCTTCAGTACCTCGTGTTTTAGGAGGGCTTTTGGCTTGCTGCCCAACAGAAACGAGCTACATTTGGGAAGAGCAGCTACAGAGACCAGCAGGTGCCTTTGTCCTGGCCCTGGGCCAGTTCTGGTGAGGGAAGAACAGAAAGTTCTGGTGCTTCTTCCTTAGAAGAAGTCAGGGGTGTAACTGAAACCCCTGTTCCTTCTTTGGTAACCTTTGTTTGGATGTGGAAATGCCCTGCTCCAGAGACAGGGCCTGGAACTGCATTTCCCGGTGCTGGTCAGTGCCTGTGTCTCTGCAGTGCTGCTGCAGGGGGGCGGCAGCCCCTTGGGGACACCTGTGTCCCGTGCTGGGCAGGGCAGGGCCCATGTGGGAGATGGATTTGTAGAGAATTCTCAAAGCCTGACAGAAGGCTCACCTCATAATGTGCATCTGTATGCAAACCTTGAGATGAAAAAGGCTGAAGTGCCATGGAGTAGGGTGGACGTTATTGAGAGGGAAATGGAACTAGAAACAAATTTCAAAGGATGGCCTTGCAAATAAGACTGGATACTTTGGAGAAATAGAACGATGAAAGGTGCATTGTAGTAGGACCCATGCGGAGTAATTCTAGGTCATTTGCTTTAAGGCATCAACAGCATTGTGTGGCAAAAGCTGATAGGCCAAGAAACGCTAATAATGTGCTGTAATTAGGAAATAGTTTGGCTTCTGATTGTGATGGTGTGAATTGTAACACCTGCACTGTCTCACCCTTTACATGAGACTGAAAATGGAATAAAAGTTTTTAAAATGCCTCTCAGCTGCCCCATCTCTCTGCCAGGGAACAGGGCAGAGCGGTGCCAGCCACGGGCACCTTCCACAGCCCTGGTGCCATTCCACAGGTGCTGCTCTGGCCGCTGCTCCCAGCAGGTCACCTGCCCCTGCTGCCAGCCAGGACACAGCAGAGGAGCGGCTGTGGCTGCCTGGGGACACTCAGAGGAGCTGCTGTCACACAGCAGGGTGGGCACAGGGGTCTCTCAGGGCTGACCCTGGGCTGCCGGTGAGCTGGGACATTACAACTCTTTTCTCTGCTTTGAGCTGCCCGGACAATTCCCCACGGGAGTTCTCAGGTTGTCCTTCTGCTGAGATTCCACCTCCAATGTGAAAGTTGTTTTAATCACTCTGTGGTGCAGTGGTCTGCTGCATTGATGACTTTACCTGCTGCCAAAGCCACGTGAGATGCCAATGCTGTGCTTGTGGGGCTTCATCTGTCAAAAAAATTGGTGTCTTTGTCTCCTTAAAACCATTTGGGAGAGTTGTTGTCTCCATAAAATCCTGGTTTTGCTCTGAGTGGCTCAGCATGAAATGGAAGTTGCTGAGTTATGGATGTGTGTGATGCAGATGCTTTGAATTGAGGAAGGGGCTCATTTGCTTTATTCTTTTTATTCCCACTTCAGCATAAAAGAGAAAGGAGACTTTGGGGAAATGGAGATGTGAGGGGAAGCAGCCCAGAAAGGCAGTGTGGAAAAAGCACATTTGCTGTGCCTGGAAGGAGGCGTGGCAGGGAAGGGAACAGATAATCCTTTTCCTTTGAAGATTTCAAAGCAGATGAGACTTGCTGTTTACTCCTTTGCTCTCCATTGTGGGTTTCCTTCATGAGGGATCCCACGTGTGCTCGTGTGTCTCGAGGATTTCACCATGTGGATGATTAATGGTGACTTTTTTTCCCCTCTTTATTTTTTGTCCTGGAGAGAGAGTGAGTGCAGTGAAGGGAAGTCGACTATAATTTGAGGTCATGGATCATATCTTAATTTTTTTCCTGGAGCCTCGAAGGGATGAAAGATATTCTCGGGAACTGCTTTCATGGTGTTGAGAGTTTGTGTTGGTGCCCAGTGGCTTTGCTGAGCTTTCAGAGCTCTTCTCTCCAGCAGACCTTTGTGCATTGAGCCGGTGCAACAGGCACTGAAAGGACTGAGGCTTGTCTGGCAGAGAACTGGCACTTTTCCAAAGGGCTGGAAAAACACGCTGGTGTTTATCCTTTGTTGTAACCTTCCATCTGCTCCCACCTTCAAAGCCCTCTGTGTCTTTTATGCTCAAACCTTGTACTCTGGAGGATTTCTGTGCTGGTGGTGGCTGAGGTCCCTGAGGGTCTCAGGCACTGCACACACAGGCCTGGACAACAGAGGGAAATGAGCTGCAATGAGCATCAGATACGTGGTGGGAGGATCTTCTGAACAAAGCCAGAATCCCTTTCATCCCCTCATAAAAACAAGGGGAATTTCAACTTTTCTGGTGGCAAAACAAGCAGCAAGTGCCAAGACTGTAGCGGTGAGACTCAGTGAAGAGGGCAGTGAAGCTCAGATGTGGTTTTGATGTAGTTGAGTCATTTGGGGTGGGTTTTGCAGCCTTCCCAGCAGAGCATTCGGCTCAAACCTCCACCGGGAGTTCATGGCGCTGCTGTTTGCTGTCCGTGGGTCTTTCTATCTTTGTGTTTCAGTTCCATTTCCTCTAGTGTCCCCTCCCTGCCCTTGGCCTCTGAGGTGGCCCGTGGGCTCCTCGCTGGCCCCACAGCAGCGTTTGGGCCACCCTGAGCCTCTCCTGCGTGGGCTGTGCTCGGTCCGTCCTGTGCAGATCAGCTTTGCCCCACCCCAGGGGACTGTGTCCCTCCCAGGGCGTGCAGAGGCGTTGGCCCCGCTCCTCCTGCTCCAGCCCCTCCCCAGGGTGGGTTTGTTCCAGGTGGGAGCCGTGTCCCTGTCCCATGGCTCTGTGTCCTTGTCCCCAGAGGAGCTGAAGGCGCCGCTGGAGGAGTACGTCAACAAGCGCTACCCGGGGCTGGTGAAGGTGGTGAGGAACCAGAGGAGGGAAGGGCTGATCCGGGCCCGGATCGAGGGCTGGAAAGCTGCCACGGGCCAGGTCACCGGCTTCTTCGATGCCCACGTGGAGTTCACTGCTGGCTGGTACGTGCTCAGGGGCTTGGGCAGGGTGGGAATTAACCAGGGCAGCGTCCTTGGTTTTGTAGGGATGAGTCCCTACAGAATGACACACAAGACCTCTGCCTTGGTGATCCTTCTTCAGGATTCCTTCTGGATTCCTTTGGCTTGGTGATCCTTCTCCAGGATTCCCTCTGGATTCCTTCTGGATTCCTTCTGGATTGAATGGCACGATGGGAATGTACTAGGAAAACCTTTCCTTGCCCTTGTCCATTGTATTCCTTCTCTGTTCCTTCCCTTTGTGCGTGCACTCTCCCTGCTCCCTGCCTGTGTTTTTCAGGATGATTTCCCATTCCCTTAGCCTTAAGTAATTCCTGCAAGTTTAAAAAAGCCCAGGCAGCAAGGGAGTAAAGGAGAAAGTGTTTCCCACTTCTGTGGCCTTTGCTGGATCCCAGAGGGGAAGGCTCAGATGCTTTGGATTCATTTGTTTCCTCTGCTGCTGGGAATAAGAGCAGAGGTGCAGAAGCAGGGAAAGGTGTTTCATAAGGATTTTTTTTCAGACACATTCAAAACATTTGAGCTCAAGTGGCTGAAGTTTGAATCGATGTCATGACAGGAGCCTGAAAGGGATTTTTTTTCCTTTAGCCAAGTGTAAAAAAATGGTCCATGTTTAGAAAAGTGGAGATGGAAGAAGCTAAACTTGTGTTGAATTTGAACACAGTAACAGCCACAAAAAAAACTATTTGCAGCTGTTAAAGGCAGAGTTCTGCACAGCTATTGAATCCTTTTTAATGGCAGTGCAGCTGAAGGGGGTATTTTAGGAGCTGTTTGTTATGCTGGGATCTGTATTCCCAGCTGAACAATTCCTCTCTCTGGTCACTAAATCCTCACACCTGATTCACTGACGAGCTCCCACTGACTGAGCTCTTGAAGCTCTTTTTTAGGGATAGAGAGGAGACATTTCTGCAGGGTGGGCTTGACTCTCCCTGCTGTTGCTGGGGCCACTGGGAGTACCAGTTCCCCCAAATTCCCCCTGCTGTGGGCAGACTGACCCTGGGGCACTCGGTGGCTCTGGAGCCGCAGAGGTGAGGCTGAGCACAGCCCCTGCTCTGAACACATCCCAGAGATGATTTTTTTAGCTCTAGGGTCATCAAACTGCATCCCAAAGGAAAAAAGACCTTCCAAAGAGTTCTGCTTTCAGGAATGCACCCTGTTCTGCCCAGGGTTTTGGGATGTGAGGGAAGTCTGGACTAGTTCAAGCGTGGTTTGAACCAAGCACACCCTTCCTGGCCTTGCTTTACAGAAGGGGAGGTTTCCAGCCAGGCTTCCCAGCCTGTGGACCAGGTTTTTATCCAACACAAGAAGGTCCTGGACCTGTTGGAGTGGGTCCAGAGGAGGAACACAAAGGGCTGGAGCACTTCTGCTATGAGCACAGGCTGAGAGAGTTGGAGTTGTTCAGCTGAAGAGGAGAAGGCTCTGAGTGGATTCCAGTACCAGAGGGAGCCCCCAAGAAAGCTGGAGAGGGACTTGGGACAAGGCCTGGAGGGGCAGGACACAGGGAATGGCTTCCCACTGCCAGAGGGCAGGGCTGGATGGGACTGGGGAGGAACTGAGTGGAAGCTGCGGGGCACTGACCTCTCCTGCTGTGCTTTGCCCTTCCCCAGGGCGGAGCCGGTGCTGTCCCGGATCCAGGAGAACAGGAAGAGGGTGATCCTGCCCTCCATCGACAACATCAAGCAGGACAACTTCGAGGTGCAGCGCTACGAGAACTCGGCCCACGGCTACAGCTGGGAGCTGTGGTGCATGTACATCAGCCCCCCCAAGGACTGGTGGGACGCCGGGGACCCCTCTCTGCCCATCAGGTACGGCCGGGCTGGGGCACCCACTGACCAGGGCTGGGGCACCCACTGACCAGGGCTGGGGCACCCACTGACCAGGGCACCCACTGACCAGGGCTGGGGCACCCACTGACCAGGGCACCCACTGACCAGGGCTGGGGCACCCACTGACCAGGGCTGGGGCACCCACTGACCAGGGCCGGACACCCACTGACCAGGGCTGGGGGCACCCACTGACCAGGGCTGGGGGCACCCACTGACCAGGGCTGGGGGCACCCACTGACCAGGGCCGGACACCCACTGACCAGGGCTGGGGCACCCACTGACCAGGGCTGGGCACCCACTGACCAGGGCTGGGCACCCACTGACCAGGGCACCCACTGACCAGGGCTGGGCACCCACTGACCAGGGCTGGACACCCACTGACCAGGGCTGGGGGCACCCACTGACCAGGGCTGGGCACCCACTGACCAGGGCTGGGCACCCACTGACCAGGGCTGGACACCCACTGACCAGGGCCGGGCACCCACTGACCAGGGCCGGACACCCACTGACCAGGGCTGGGGCACCCACTGACCAGGGCCGGACACCCACTGACCAGGGCTGGGCACCCACTGACCAGGGCTGGGGCACCCACTGACCAGGGCTGGGCACCCACTGACCAGGGCCGGGCACCCACTGACCAGGGCACCCACTGACCAGGGCTGGGCACCCACTGACCAGGGCTGGGCACCCACTGACCAGGGCTGGACACCCACTGACCAGGGCTGGGGCACCCACTGACCAGGGCTGGGCACCCACTGACCAGGGCTGGGCACCCACTGACCAGGGCTGGACACCCACTGACCAGGGCCGGGCACCCACTGACCAGGGCCGGGCACCCACTGACCAGGGCACCCACTGACCAGGGCTGGGCACCCACTGACCAGGGCTGGGCACCCACTGACCAGGGCTGGGGCACCCACTGACCAGGGCTGGGGCACCCACTGACCAGGGCTGGGGCACCCACTGACCAGGGCTGGACACCCACTGACCAGGGCTGGGGCACCCACTGACCAGGGCTGGGCACCCACTGACCAGGGCTGGGGCACCCACTGACCAGGGCTGGGCACCCACTGACCAGGGCTGGGCACCCACTGACCAGGGCTGGGGCACCCACTGACCAGGGCTGGGCACCCACTGACCAGGGCTGGGGCACCCACTGACCAGGGCTGGGGCACCCACTGACCAGGGCTGGGCACCCACTGACCAGGGCTGGGGGCACCCACTGACCGGGGCTGGGGCACCCACTGACCAGGGCTGGGGCACCCACTGACCAGGGCTGGACACCCACTGACCAGGGCTGGGGCACCCACTGACCAGGGCTGGACACCCACTGACCAGGGCTGGACACCCACTGACCAGGGCTGGGGGCACCCACTGACCAGGGCCGGACACCCACTGACCAGGGCCGGACACCCACTGACCAGGGCCGGACACCCACTGACCAGGGCCGGGCACCCACTGACCAGGGCTGGACACCCACTGACCAGGGCACCCACTGACCAGGGCTGGACACCCACTGACCAGGGCTGGACACCCACTGACCAGGGCCGGACACCCACTGACCAGGGCTGGACACCCACTGACCAGGGCACCCACTGACCAGGGCACCCACTGACCAGGGCTGGCACTGGATGGGCTTTAAGGTCCTTCCAACCCAAAGCATTCCATGGTTCTATGAAAATGCAGGGAGATGAAGTGAGGAAGCCACCTTGGAGGGTAGGGGCGATGTCATGGCCCCCACCAGCTCTGTGACATGAGCCAGGGAGGGTTTGGAAGGGTGCAGGGGTTTGGAAAAGGGTGTTGGTAACAATCCCACTGGGGAGGTGGAGGAGCTGTGCAGATTTCTCCAGGCTTGTGCTGAGGTACAGGTGACAAAGTGGCTTTGACTCAGTTGCAGTGTTCTGTTTGTGCAAACCATGGGGAATGAGGAGATTATTCCCATGGCATGGGTTGAGTGTGGATCCATGAAACACAGCACTGTGTTCTCCTGAATGGAAAGTCCCTCTCCTCCCAGGGCAAGCTTTGGAAAAATGTGTCTCAGGCTGTTGTAACACTCCAGCTGAAGGGTTGGCAGCTCTGAAATGTGCTCCCAGCCCTGCCAGGCTTCAGGGGTGGGATGAGCCCAAAACAAGAGCAGGAGGGGAGGGAGGAGCTGGCTGTGGGTGGGAGCTGGGGCTGCTCTGTGTGCACAGCTCAGTGGTTTTCCCTCACAGCCCCCAAAGATCACAGTGAGGCTCTGATCAGGTGTGGTCTGGCCGGGTGGGTCAGATCCACCTGGATCTCAGATGGTTTGTCTGGAGAAGCCTTGTCCTCGGGCACAGAGCAGCTGCATGTATGCAGATCCCTGCCTGCTGGGAATCCTGAGCCCAAACAGCTCTGCTTTGGTCACTGACATAATCCCTGGAAGCTGAAATTAGGTCTGTTCCCATTCACACAGAGACTTGTTATTCCTTTGGCTCCCTTGTTCCAAGCAGCACATTCTGCCCTCAGTGGAGGAATTAGTTTAGTTTGGAGTCGGTTTATTCTGGACAGGAGTCAGGGCTTTGACAAATAAACAGTTATTTTAACCAAATTCAGGCTGCTGGACTTGTTAAAGGAGGGCTGGGCCATGCAGACGGCAAAGCTGAGGAATCCAAAAGCCTTTGCAGGTGAGGTGTGAGCAGTGTGGTGCTGGCAGCTCCTGCTGGAGCCTCTGGAGGGTGATAGAAGTGGATCAACACTGCTGGGATAAACCTCTCTCAGCCAGTAAATATACAAGTGAAGAAAGAACAAACTCTTCTACTAAACTAAAGTGGTGCAGTTGGGAGATGCAGGAAAACTTTGGCACAGGGAGTGTCCCCTGTGGTTGTGACACCACCCTGGGAGCTCGCTGGGCACCAAAACCTGTCACTTGAGGTGACTGAGCAGACTGGACCCCCAATATGACATTTAAAGATCTGGCAACACCTTCTGCTGTGTTGTGCTCACAGAATGGGGTTTGAGTCTGTGTCAGTGCACTTAGGGGATGGTTCAGGACAAGCTGGGGCAGAGCCACGTGGGGAGGGACAGCTTTGCTTTGGGGAAGGTGTTTGATGGCAGGGGAGGTGGGAAGGCACAGTGGTGAGCTGAGGAGGTTCTGAGCTGGGAGAACTCCTGTGGGGAGCTGTAGGGTTGGGTGATCATGAGGAGATGCAGTGGGGAGGTCAGGACCTACACCAGGAGGATTTTGGTTCTTTAGGATGTCTTTCCCCAGGCTCCCCAGTATGAACCAGTTTAGGGATGTCTTGGTTTGGAAAGACAGGTGTCTGCCAGGGAAAGCTGGAGCATCCCTTGGGAGGGAGAATGTAAACCCCCCTCCCCGCAATTATTATAATTTTGCAATTAAGGAGCTCTCAGGCAAAGATACGGGAATAGGAATAACAGTTCTTTACTAAGAATATTAAAAAATACAAATGTAGTAGTACAAAAAACCAAGCAAACAAACAAAAATTCCTAGAAACCCTGACAGAGTCAGAACATGACCTGACCCCCTGTTGGTCAGGGCATTGGTGTCAGCCCACTCCAGTCCTCCTGCAGTGCCAGCTGTGGTTCTGTTGGAGCAGAGGTGATCCTGGAGAAGGCTCCAGTGGTGCTGAGATGGGTCCGGTCTCCCTCTGGGAGCCCAGTGCACACAGGCTGTGCTTGTGTTCTGAATGCCAGGGGTGATCCAGGTGGGAATGCTGGGCTCCTCCCCCTGGGTGGAGCCTCCCCCCATGGGATGATGGGATTGTATCAGCTCTGCAGTGAGCCTGGATGGCCCATGAACAACAGATATCCCCTGGAGGGAGGATGGGTCCTGGAAGGGATCAAGAACACTGCCCCAGCTGGTTTAACAGCTGCCCATTGACAGAAGGCACCGCCCCCTCCCCCTGGAGTTATGAGGGATGGGTTATAGAGGAGATAAAGAATAAAACACCTCCCCAAGCGGTTTGAACAGATGGCAAATAGAATACACACTGCTGGTTACATACTGCAACCCGAGACAAGGGGTTACCAATGAGCCAGGAGTAAATGGGGCCCCAGGGATGTTGGGCCCTTCCACACAACTCCACGTCTCACAGCACATTTCTCCTCTTTGCTTTGGTGCTGAGAACCAGAGGTGCTGCCTGGAAGAGGGATCTTCTGCGGCTCTGCAGCTGAAGAATTGAAGGATTTGCTTGGGGAGTTGGCTCCTGCTGGCCAGCAGGTCCTGTTGGATTGTTCTGGTGCTTGTTTTATCTTTAAAAAAAAATGTAGAGATGGTGCAAAAATCTGGGCAGGACATTGAGCATCACATCTTGGATTTCAGCTGATTGCAAACACTGGCAGGAGGAGCTGGGCTTCCTACAACCTTTGTGCAACCCTTATATCCCTTTTGGAGACAGCCCTGGAGCAGGGGATGCCCCATTATCCCAAGGCATCCACAGGCAGGTAGTCCCAGGGATCTGCCCTCTCAGCTCTGAGCATTGCTGAGTGGAAGGAACATGAAAAAGAGACCAGAGCTGGGTTCTGGAGACACCTGGACTTCGGTAAAGACATCTGAAATGTGGATTCTGCTGCTGAGGCCCCAGGGTTTGAGGGAGCCAGGGGGAAGGACACAGCCCTGAGACACCCAGGAGCCTCCCAGCCATGTTAGATATGAAACCATTGAAATCACATTGCTAGCAAGCACTGGGGGAGGATTAGGAGGAAGATAAATGGGCAGTGTCCCCAGCAGGAAGCTAATGACACGTGCTGTCCCATTGTGTACCCACACACGGGCCAGAAATAATGACTGCAGTTATTTCTTTGTCACATAATGCTCTGAAAATCCTGCACTTTGTAGCAATATTTGCATGGAAGAGATGCCAGTGCAGTGCTCCGTGTAATTATGCACGGGATTAGAGGAAATTTGGAAATTATAGCATACAGAGGTACATTAGGTTTTAAGAGATATTTTAGGATAAAAGGGTGGGAGTGAAGTAAAGCAGTTTATTCCCTATTTTTGGGTTTACTTCTGGTGCATGGGGACTGTGGCAATCCCAGGAGGAATTCCCTGCCCACCAGAGCTGCTCCAGCCCTATGACCCCAGAGGTGACCAAATACGTTCAGTGGGGACTGGAGACAGAATATGGGAATGGTTTGGGGCGATTTTCTCTCCTGGTTAATTCCCAGATATGATTATCCAGGCAGAGAGCTGATGACCTCTTTGAAATGAAATTCATCTAAAATATGGCCCAGTCTCAAACTGGCTCCAGGCTCCTGCTTTATCCAGTAATATCCTGTAAAAAATAACTTCCCTTAATCCCTGGGAGCAATGCTGCTGTAATACCTGGGGTCTGCAATACATCTGCTGATGTATTTTTGTCACATTAACATTTAAAATGCTGATACACCAAAGATCCCCCCAGTGTCAGCACTAGCTGGGCCTGGTTTCACAGCCAGGCTTCCCTGCCAGACTCTGCCTACCTCTGTCAGGAGGTAAAATTGTGATTACAGGGTCATGGATCATGTCTGAATTAGCTCTCCCAGAAGAGGCAGAAAATGACATTTAAAATGGTCATCACAGATACCCTGATCTCCGCCAGTCATCTCCTGCAGAGCTGGTGGGACTTCCTGGTGCTGAGGTGTGTTAGGAGGGGATCTGTGCCTGCATTCCATGCCTGGGTGGGCTTTGCTGTGGAGATGTAGCCAGGATTTATCCAGTTATTAATGGTAGGCATTGATCGGAGGTTGCTAAGGATCCAGAAAACCTGTGAGGCCATGAAAAATGGGGGAGATCTGATGCTTTCAGAGTCCTGTGGCAAATCCCAGTGAGATCTTTGGAGGTGCTGTGAAACAGCAGATTGATGGCCTGGTCTTGGGGTATCCCGCAGTGGAGTCCAGCTTTTTAGCATCTTCAGGAACGATTTATTTCTCACTGACAGAACATGAGCTCTTTTTAAGGTTCATTGAGGCCTGGAGCCTATTGTTTCACTGCTGTGAGCCCCAGGGCCAGCACCTCCTCCTGCCTGACCTGGTTTGGTTGTGTCACATCAGCTTTGGTCAAAAAGCCGCTGAACTCTGGGAGATTTATGGCTCCATGTGCTGATGGTGCTTCAGTGGCAGCCCCAGGATTTGTAATTACAGGTGTGAGGTACTGGTGGCTGCAGGGGTCTGGTCCAGGAAAACAATGAAATGCTCTGCTGCCCCTGGGTCTCATCCAGGAGCCACGGGAGCAAATGTTGAGCAGCCCTGAGGGACACCCACCTGAGCATGGAAATGGGGCTGGACACACTTCTGTACTGGCGGGAGTTGTGCAAGCTGGAGCTCTGGTGCCTGGGTGCTCCATCGCTGAAATCACAGAGCCGCTGCGGGTGGAAAAGCTCTCCAGGACCCTCAAGGGCAGCCCCCGAGCAGGTGCCCCTGTGCCCAGCACACCCCAGGGTGTGATGCCACAATCTGCTCCTTTTCTGAACACTTCAGGGGTGGTGACTCCAGCACCACCCTGCATAGATTGGATTGTTTACAATATAATGAGTTTCCGACGTTCTCTCCGCATTTCCCACACGTGGCTGTGCAGAGCAGTGGAGGCAGGGACTGAATGGCTCCCTTAGACAGCAACCCCCACAAGGTGCTGGGGAAGGCCTCAGGTGGCTCCAGAGATGGCAGGAAGCCTCTTTCCAAGCCTGCCAGGCAGGGATGCAGCTGGGAGCCAGCTTTTAGGTTCAACTGGACTTTGGGCAGGGCTACGCTGCAGATGTTTTATGTGGCACTTCATCTTTACTGGTGCTGGAAGACAAAAGCTCATTTAATTAGAGTTAAGATCGTTGTGAGGAGGAAATGGAGTCTGAGAGTTATGGATTGGGAAAGAATAGAAGGGCTGATGGGTTTAGGGTTTTTTTAAAAAAGAGGAAAATAATGTTCATTAACCCACCCAATTACCTGCTGTCTCAGCCACACAAATGTTAATGAACTCGCTCCTTTAGCGTACCCAGGAAAGAGCAAACTTCATCCCAGGTGTGGGAATGATGCAGGGGTGCAGATGGGAAAAACCGAGGGGGTTTAGGGTATTGAATATGGCTCACGAGTGAAGGTTCTGCTGCTACCAAGATATTTGTGTTTAATTAAAGTGTTCCTTAGTCACAGAGCTCAGGTGGTGCTGAGCTGACCCTCTCTGGTGGCTGTGCTTTCATTTGGGGTAGGACCTTAGGGATTTGTGGTGGGATCATTACTATATTTATTTATTAGTTCCAGAAACCACTAACTATTGATTTTTCCATGGGGCTTCCTGCAGCCATCATCCCACGATGGTGTTCAAAAGCCCAAAGCCTCAGCGCTTTCTGTATTTTAATTAAATAAATGCTGTTTCTTTGCTCTTTTAGTCCAACCTCTGAGGCTTCTTTCAGGCTGCTGTAACAGCCTGAAACTTCTGTGCACACAGGATTTGCACAAACTCTGATATAGCCAGAGGAAGAGAGCTCTTGGGAATAACCTCTGCTGCCATAAAATGCTGGAAGAGGATCTCCATGCCTGGGACAAGGTGTTCCTGTAGCACATCCCCACCCTTGCAGGGTTACCAAGGTGCACATCAGACCCTCAATAACAGATTTAGACAGATTTGCTTAAACTTTTATAAATAATTTCACCACCACTGGGGTGCTCAAGGTGGCAGGAGGCAACTCAGGGATGGTGCAAACTGTTGAACACAGGTGGGAGGAAAAGGCAGAATTTTAAGGATATTTCCTGGGTTTCTGTTGGTTTGTTTCGAAAAAATCTTGAGGCATTTGGATCAAATGCTACATGTTTGTTTTCAATTGGGTTTTTTTGGCTTTAACATCTCCAAACTGCAGGAAGATTCCTGATTCTGTGTGAAGATGGTTTAAAATGTTCTCCCTCTTCTGGCATTTGGAAGTTGAGGGGAAGATTTCCATAGGAGTCAAATGTGGGGCGGTGAACTGAGAATTTGATTTTGGAAACCTCACCTGGAATGTGTGAGAAGATGCTGGAGCCAGGTGTTTGCTTAGAGGGATGGGATGGGATGGGATGGGATGGGATGGGATGGGATGGGATGGGATGGGATGGGATGGGATGGGATGGGATGGGATGGGATGGGATGTGTGGGAATGTCCCAACAGCTGCAGAAGGCTCATGGAGCTCTTCAGTGGCTTCAGATAAAACTTGAATCAAACAGATAAAATTTATGTCAAACAGGAAGATCAGTTGTTGGCAGTGGTGATCCTCCCCAGGCTCTGAAGCCGCTCTCCTCGAGCAGGTCAAGGAGACCAAAGCTCTGTGTTGGCCACTCAAATGCTTCATCTCCCTTCAAGTCAGGTTCTCCTCCATCCCTGCACTGGCTGCAGTTCAGGCTGAGTGTCAGGGCTCGGCATCATTTCCAGCAACATCCCTGGAGCCCCAAAGGACTTTGGGCCGGACCTTGGTCCAGCATGGGAACAACATGGATTTGTCCAAGGCCAGGCTGGACAGGGCCTGGAGCAGCCTGGGACAGTGCAAGGTGTCCCTGCCCATGGCACTGGATGGATTTCAAGTCCCTTCCCACCCAAAACCTTCTGGGATTCTGTGGCTCTTCCCCAGGCAAGGTTTGGTTGGTGCTTTTGGGAAGAGCTACTGCAAACATCTTGTTGTGCCAACACCTCAACAGATCAGACCCATCCATCCCTGGCTCCTGGAGACTTGTGCTTCCAGGGATGTGAAGCTGAAACCTAAGGTTTGATCACTCCTGGCTGGCATGGCTAATGAAGGTTTCTGAAAACTTGAAAACAAAGAACAGAAGAATCGCAGAATCACAGAATATTTTGGGTTGGAAGGGAGCTTAAAGCTCATCCCATTCACCCCTCCTGCCGTGGACACCTTCCACCATCCCAGGCTGCTCCAAGCCCTGTCCAACCTGGCCTTGTGAAGGAGAAATTGAGGGATTTTTTTGTTGTTTAATTAGTGTCAGTCTTGTTTGGGCTCGGGATGTAGGAGAGGGAAGATTTAGGTCAGAATCACGACCTCCATAACTTTGTCATCCATCTCCAGATTAAATTAAAACCATCAACTGCTTTATCAGCTTCTAAAGTACCCCAGCAAGAACCTCTCCAGTGTTCTCAGTTTGAGTTTTCCTTTTAATGCTGAGGGGTTTTTGGGCATGATTTGAGGCTACGTAGTAAAAATTTTAATTGACTTTTTGGATTTTTATGTTAACGGTACTGGGAGGAGTGATCCTCAACTGGCTGCACAAAGTGACTTTCACTCCCTGGTGTGCTAATTTGAAGCTCTTAAACTTCCCAGAGATTCCCTGTGGTGTGAGAAAGCTGCCGTGGACATGTTGGAGCTCAGGTCGCTGCTGTTGGGCCTCTTTATGAGGAATTCTTCATCTGCTGGTGTTTAATGTCACCTAATTTAGTGCCAAGTGTAAAAGAGGCTCTGTAATAATTTGTGATGGTGTCAGGTTTTACAAGATGAGCAGATTGATGTCACTGCCTGGAGAGCCTCTGCTGAGGGTGCACCTGAGGTTGTGCACCTGGAGCTGGCTGGCAGCAGCCCATGGATGAGCCAGCTCTCCGTGGATGTCGGTGCTGGATCTCATCTCTGGTCTCTGTATTCTTGGAAGATTCTCCTCGGGATTGGCTGCAGCCAGAGCAGAAGATCCAAACCTTGCTGGAACCTGGCAAGGTCCCCAGCAAGCCCCAGGGTTTGGGGGAAGGCCCAAAGCCATGTGATTCTTCTGTGAATTAGGGAAAAGCCTTTGGAGTGGAGGATCTGTGCTTGTGCAGCCTCCCAGTGTCAGGGGCAGAGGTGTCCTCAGAGCCACCATGGTGGTGTCACAGGGACACAGCAGCGGGCCCTGGATGGGCTGGTGCCTGGCTGCTTTGGCCAAGTGACCTTGAGAAAGCAGCGCCTGAGCCCTCTTTGGGTGGGACACCTGGGGCGTGGAGTGGGATTTGGGTTCAGTATTCAATGTCTGCCCCAGAGAAGGCCGTGCCTTTCCTGGGGCTGGGGAGATCCATCCCTGGGTGCAGATGGAACCCCCTGGAGCCCTGCCCAGCCTTGGGTGTGACTTGTCACCAAAACCTTTCCCTGCTTTGCCTGAGAAGGGGCAGTCTGGAGTCAGGAAAGTAACCTGAGGGTTCCTTGGCTGTTTCAGTGATTCCTGGATGGAAACAAACGCAGGCGGTCTCTCTCTGCTTTTTGATGGGGCGAATGCCATCATTGCTCTGGGAATCACGGGACACTTTCGAAAGGTTTTCTGGGTGTGATTGTCACACTCTTTTTGATTTGGGGGCAGTTTGGGGCAGTGTAAGACAGAACCAAAGCTACTGGAGACCATCCAAAGGAGGGACAGGGAGGTGGTGAAGGGCCTGGAGGGGTGGGGTTGTTGGGGTGTCTGTGCGGGGCCAGGAGTTGGATCAATGATCCTATGGGTCCCTTCCAGCTCAGCGTATTCTGTGATTCTACAAAACCATCGTTCTTGGCCAAATCAAAAGTGTTACTGCCTAAAATTTAAACCTAAGGTCCTCCTTCAAGCCCCAGTTAAGCTTCTCCCTGAATGGCCCTGAAATCTGGGCAGGGACATCGAGCCTCTGGCTTGTCCCGTCAGGAGAACAGAATTACAGGCACGGGAGCAAATTCTCCTTCCTGAAGGGAGCCGGAGTTTGTTGGTAGAAAATGTTCATGTAATCCATTTTTTATGAAGAAAACCACGCTGGCCATACTGGAAGCGTTTGCTTTTGTATTTTTAGAGCTTTGCATATAAGAGAATTATTTTGATTAAAAAGAAGAGAAAAAATTATGCTCCTGGTTGAAAAAATAAAAAATACTCGCACTGACAGAACTTTAATCTGAGCCCAAGTCACAAAAACAGCCTTTATTGATGTCAAAGTTGCTTTAGAAATGGAAAGAGTAAACAGGATTTGGCCTTTAATTTGTGAAGGGTTTTGATTTTTCAGAGGCATTAAAGAGACAGAAAAGATGGGTATTGAATTATTTAACAATTGCTAGGAAAATTAAGCTTCAGAGAGGCTGTTTTCACTGCAATAATCTTATTAATGAAAACAAGACAATCTGGGGCAGCACCAATATTCGGAGCTCATACCCTGCTGCCTGAATTGTTTCCGAGTGGTCCGTGAAGTGATTCTGGAAGTCAAAGCCAAGCTGAGCCTTTTCTGTGGTCTGTTCACACTTCCCAGGAGAAAGCTGCCGTTGATGGATTATCCAAACATATTTTCGCTCTAAATGCAAGGCAGAGGGGGAAAAATATGCGAGGAGGAGTTGGGGGAATTTGGCTCTTTGAATTTATTTTTTCATTGGCAGATGGCTTTTAAGTGATTTATTGGCCAAAACCAATCCATTTTCATTAGAAAGCGAGCATTTAATGACTTTGGGGGTGGGGACCGAAAACAAAGAAGTGATAATCGAGCCGATGGTGCTGGGTGACACAGCACAGCAGCCCTTCATCAAACAGACTTTAAAGAGTGTTTGAGAGCCAGTGCTGAGGGCGATGATTTCCTTTCATGTGCGCTCTCATTCACTGTCCTTTGCAGGCAGTGGTGCATAAATAGGCCCAGATTGAATTAAAGGAAAAACGGATCCTCGCTCTCATCCTCAGCAGTCAGGGTTGGATGGGAGCTCCCAGCTGGCCCAGACCTGCTGCTCTGGCCTGGAGAGTCTGAACTAAATCCTCCTGAGCTTCCACCCTGGAATGCTGTCCTGGTGCTCCTGGCAAACCCGGCCAGCCACAGCCACCTCCCTTCATCCCGGGTTTCCAGCACAGGTTTGGGAATGTGCCGATGGGGAATGTGGGGGAGAGCAGTTGGCCAGGTCCTGATGGTCCCTGAGACCTGCAGAGCTGCCCCAGCCCTGGGCCCAGCACAGGCAGCACCTGGAGCTGCTGGAGGAGTCCAGAGGAGGCTCCAGGATGAGCAGAGGGATGGAGCAGCTCTGCTGGGAGGAAAGGCTGGGACAGCTGGGAATGTTCAGCCTGGAGAGGAGAAGCTTTGGGGGGACCTCACTGTGACCTTGCAGGGCCTGAGGGAGCTCTGGGAGAGCTGGAGAAGGACTTGGGACAGGACAAGGCAGGTGGCACTAAACTGAGAGTGGCTTTAGGTGGGATATTGGGCTGGAATTCCTGGGGCTGAGGGCGGGCAGGCCCTGGCACAGGGTGCCCAGAGCAGCTGTGGCTGCCCCTGGATCCCTGGCAGTGCCCAAGGCCGGGCTGGACACTGGGGCTGGGAGCAGCCTGGGACAGTGGAAGGGGGTGGAACAAGAAGGTCTTTCAGGCTCTTCCAAACCCAGACCATTCTGTGGTTCCATGGCACCTGTGGGTGCACCCATCCTTTCCCCTCCTCACCTTTGGGGATGAACAACTCCCAAGTTGGGATTCGCTGCTTTCTGCACCCAGACTGGCCCTTGGTGGGCTCACTGCTGGGCTCCTGCAAAGTACAGCTTGAGCACTGGCGGGCTGCGCTGCTGCCAGGGGATTTTTGGCATTCCTATGGAAGTGAGGTCACCCAGGAACGTGTTCTAGTTGCTGTTTTTTGGGGCTCCCCATCCTGTCAGTGCCTGGAAATGAGGTGCCTGGGGCTGGCTCTGCGCTGCCTAGCCACAGGAGCCCATTTGTAGGAGCTTTACAGGTGAGCATCAGCCCTGCTCGTCCTGAAGGGCTTGGCGAGGTGCCGGATCATCCCTGCTCCCACCTTCCCCACCAGGAACCCCTCAGCTTTGCCTCAGGGCTGTGAGCCCTACCTGGAGAGGCCAGGAGGTGGAGGGGGGAGTCCTCACAGCTCATGACTATATTTTGGCTCTCCAAACCAGAAAGCCTGCGTGCCTCCAGTGCTGAGAGGACGTGGGCAGAGCCAAGGTCTGTTCCAGGGGAGCAGGAGCTGGGAGCAGCTGCTGGGAGCAGCTCTGGCCGAGGCTGTGCCCTGCCAGCTGAGGCAGCTCCGTGCCCCCGTGGGTCCTGTGGTGCTTAATGAACACCGTGCTCACATCCCTGGTGCCTTGTCGCTGCTCTGCTGCTCAGGAAACGAGCAGGTCCCTGCTAATGAGCACTGGGGTTGGGGTTGTTTTCAGCTGGATCTGACTCGTGCTGGATTTGCTGTTATTAATGCCTGGGCACACTCAGCTCGGCTGGAGCACACGGAGCTGCCTGAGCCTGGCACAGGGAGCACAGAACTTGGGGATCTCTCAGGGGGCTGGGTCTGCTCCAGGCTCGTCTGCCCCGGGGAGAGCAGCCCTTTAGAGCCCTGCAGCCCATCCCCTCCCTTCTTCAGGCCTGGATTAAATTCGCAGGTGTTGGGGCATTCCTACTGGTCTGGCGTGGCCTTAACCCAGCACAGCCCTCAGCTCTGGCTGGACACCAGCCTGGTGTGTCCTTCCCCTTCCTTTCTGCACTCTCTGTGCTGTCCCTTCAGGGAGAAGTACTTTGGGAGGGGAAAAGAAAAAGACCTGAAATTTTGAGGTGAACATCTGTCAGTGTTTTTGCATGCTGCCATCAGACCCCAGAGCTCTGGAGCTGCAGCAGACTGGTCTGAATGGGAGAGCCAGGCTTAGGAGGAAGGTTTGGTGCTGGGAAGAGGTGGCACAGGATGGGCCCCACATCCAGGGCAGGCTCCACAGAGGTTCCTCACTCCCTGCAGGGAGGGAGGCTCGGGTTTGCTCTGTCAGTCCTTCCCAGCGTCGCTGCTGGGACTGTTTGGAGCGAGCTCTTCCCTGTGCTGAGCAGGGCATTGCAGAGGCACTGGTCCCTGCTGTCCCCAGCCCTGCCACCACCCGCACAGCTCTGCTCTCCTGGCGCTCAGAGAAGCCGCCGATGCACCCCCACTGCCCTCCTGGGCTCCCTGGTTAACGCTGCTGCTCCTGTCAGGCCCTGGGAGGAAAGAGCAGCTGACAGCTCTCCAGGATTCTCCACAAATGGGATTTAATGGCCACGTGATCTCATGGTTCTGGCTGCTTTTTGTAGGGGGAAGTTCAGTTTTTTCCTATTGCAATGACAGAACTTTTTCTTTAGGTGTGGGAGATCAGCTAAAGCAGGGTGCCAGGGGATTGTGAATTCCTCATGGTACCAACTCCCTGCAGGCAGAACGAAAAACTTGGAGATCTGCAGGCTCCAGGGAAGGTGCCACATCGGATTTTGAAACTCTGGCAGTCCTAAATAGGGCTGCAGTTGAACCATTAAATATGTCAAGAACATTTGCTGCCAAAACAGAGGCAGAAGCAAAGGCTGGCACTGAGAAGGGGTTTGGGGATGCAGCTCGATGTATTTTGCTCCAAGTTTGGAGGAATTGGGAAGCTCCCTGTTGGGCTGTGTGCACTGGAAGGGACGATAAGGCAGATTGGGATGGAGTAGTTGATGCAGGAAAATGGGAGTGTTAAAAATTACTCTTCCCTGCATGTGTTGGCATTTCCCAGGGGGATTAAATTGTTGGTTCTTCCACTATCCCAGAGTGCTCCAGACCCTGTCCAGCCTGGCCTTGGACACTGCCAGGGATCCAGGGGCAGCCACAGCTTCTCTGGGCACCCTGTGCCAGGGCCTCCCCATGCTCACAGGGAAGGATTTATTCCCTATCTTTAACCTAAATTTCTCCTCTGGCAGTTTGTACCCATTCCTCTTGTCCTGTCCCTCCGGTTCCTGATGCAGGGTCCCTCTCTGGCCTCCCTGTGGCCCCTGCAGACCCTGGGAGGTCTCCAAGAACCTCCTTTTCCTCAGGCTGAGCGATCCCATCTTTCCCAGCCTGTGTCCATGGGCAGGTGCTCCAGTCCCCCCACTAACCTCACACAGCCCCTCCCGAGTCTCCCTGTCCTCCCCAGGGAACTGGGATGTCTCAGTGCTTTTCCCGCTCCTTCTTGGTAAAGGAAAGGGATGGGAGCACTTCCCGAGTGCTGTATCAGCCCCGTGTTTAGGCTTATCTCTCTGCTTCAGTTGACAGCTGTGTGGGTATCATCTCCAAAGCAGAAAATAAACAAACGCCAGGAGCTCTCAGCTCTGTATTTTCGCTCTGTCTGTAGGCAGCTGCATTTGTATGTGGGCAGTCATGGCTTTGTCACTTTCCTGAGAGGGAACAAAATTGAAAAATCTGGGGTTTTTTAGATGACAAAGTCAGCTGAAGCTCTTCTCCCTTCCTCAGAGTGAATTTCGGGATCTAAGTCCGTCTAATCCACAAGGTATTTTGTTGCAGAGCTCTCTGTCTGCTGGTCAACAAATGTCTGGTGTCCACTAGAATATTCCTGCTGGAAGAAAACGTGTTTGGAAGGAGAGAGAAGCACACGAGGTGCAGTGTTAAGGGTGGGAAGCTCTGAGCTCTGGCTGAAGATGCTCTAAAAATAAAGTGGGAAGGAAGGAGAGGAGAGATTCCAGTTCCTTCTGGAACAGGAATGAGGAGATGGGGGAAGCAGATGGCTGCTTTGCTGGATTGTTCCATCTCATGTGCGGTGGGGACTTGCAGTTATTTCCAGGAAAAACCACTTGGGAATTCGGATACTGCAGTTTTACTGTATCCTACGAACAGGATGAGCAGTTTTTGTGGCTGTGGCAGCAGGCTGGTGTCCCTTCACATCTCCCATCCAAAGGGGCTCTCAGCGCTGCCCAGGATTCCCTTTGACACAAACCAAGGGGCTGTGCAGCCCTAGCAGTGCTCAGGGCTCACAGCAGAGCCACATTTTCCATTTTAGCAGGGGAGACAATGTAGTTTGAGTGCTTTTTTTCCAGGGAGCAGTGCTTCCCTTGGCCAAGCTGGCCATAAATCAGCCCAAATTCCCTGTGTGCCTGCAGAAGTGGCTTCGTTTCAGTTGTGAGGGAGAATTTGCTTCTCTTGCAGTGATTTCTTTTCCAGCTTTTGTGAAATAGGCTTTAATATAGAAATAAATCATCAGAGCATTACTAAATTAAAAATAAGCATAGAAGCAGACAGAGCTGCCAAACTAAGGTTAAACTCGGAGCAGGAGATCAGATTGTGGTTTCATCAGTCTTTCCTCCCACTCTTTGCCTAATTTGGTACTTAAAAGAACCTAATAAGCATTGCAGAGCTCTGCACACCCAGCTGCTTTGGAGAGCAGTCTCCTGGTCCTCGTTTTCTTATTTTGGGTCACACACATCACTGCACTGATGTGCTGGAGCTGTACTTGTAGATGCCACAGTTTATTGGGATGCAGGAGGATTACACTTGCTTGGAGCAGAGATTAGCATCAAGTTTACCTACCCTCCCTTTGAGGGAAAAGGAGCATTTCCAGTCCACTGCAGGTCTTGGGTTGGCTTTGTTTACTCTCAGACCTGACCCCAGATCACTTTTGAAGAGTCTTGGAGCAACAGCATCATCAGGAGGAAAAGTGACCATCAGTGACAGGCAGCTGGGAACGTCCCGGGGACAGACTGGCAAAGGGGTGGAGGGGCTGGTGCTGCCAGGGATTTACAGAAATGTGCCCAGGGCAGGGGAGGGTGGGGAGGGGCTGGCAGAGAGAAGCTGTGGCTGTCCCTGCATCCCTGGCAGTGCCCAAGGCCAGGCTGGACAGAGTTTGGAGCAGCCTGGGCCAGTGGAAGGTGTCCCTGCCCATGGCAGCTTTAATGTCCCTCCCAACCCAAACCATGCTGGGGATCTGTGTTGCATTGCTAGTCTGAAACATCTGAGGTGTTTGGAGCAGCCTTGAATTTCACAAACTCTTTGTTCCTTTCAAAGCCTTGTTTTTAATTCCTCTTCCCCTCCATTCCCAACGCTTCAAGGAATAGGATGATATTTTCATCCTGTTTTTCCTCTGTATTTCACTGAAAGTTCGGCGCGGCAAAATCCTTGAGCACGTTCGTGACTTGGAGAGCTAAAAGGAATCTCTGAATGGTGCTGGATGTGATCCACGTGATCCAGCCAGGACTTGGCTGAGTCCTGGCCACTGTTTGCGATGTTCTCTACAGGTCTTTTTGCTCTTTGTTTTCCATAATCTCCATCAGTTGTGTGATGCCATTGCTAAACAAATGAGATGATAATTAGCATGGCAACTTCAGAGGAAGTTGATTTTCCGTCTGTAATGGGGATGATGATAATTAAACATGCATGACCTCATTGGGTTGAATAGGAATCAATTAAAATTAAAGCTTGTTGGGATTTCTTTTCCTCTTGTGAAATTTTTCAGAGAAAGCAAGAACAACATAACGAGTCCTAATGAAAGGAAATTGGGCTGATTTGCACCATCAGTATTAAAAAATGAAAAAGTCAGGAAATTTTTCTGGGATGAAAAATTTGATGGTACCTCCCCTGCCCTGCCCCAGCCATGTGTAAATGCCCATTTTGATGAAGTTTATCATTTGGAAAAAACAAAGTTCACAACTTTCCAGCTGTTCCTAACACTGTTTAGAAAAACTCAGATCAAACATGTGGAAACGCTTCCCCAGTTTGTGTCCAGAGAGGCATAAATTAGTTTTGTAACATGTCTGAATTTCCTGTGCGTTGAACATTGAACATTGCACTGGAGCAGCTCCTTTTAGAGGGAAATGATTTATTCTTGGGGAGGTGGGACAACAGAGGGTTAAAGTTGAAAGCCCAACTCTGGGGCCCCAGAAAGGAGCTGCTGCTGCCCCCACCCTCAGCTGGAGTGGTGGGACCTGGCCTGTTGAGGTCAGGTGGGAAAGTCTGGGATTAAATTCCTTCCTTTTGCCATTTCTTTCCAAAATGAAGTGTCAGTGGTGCCTCAGCAGTTGCAGCCAGGCTTGGCCAGGGCCTCTGGGTTTGGGTTCTGGGAGAGATGTGAAACCTGTCAACCTGCAGGTTGGTTCAGGTCAGAGCAGGGGCCTGAAGAATGGGAAACCAAAGCTTGGGTAGTCCCAGCTCCGTGTTCTGCATTTTGGGATTTGCTTCCAGGCCTTTGGTTGGAGCTCTTCTGGTCTTTGGGGTTCATCAAAGGTGGGAAGGGGTTGAAAGCAAAATCCACTCCCAGTCTCTGTGGTGAGGCTGCACAGGGATCCTCTGGATTCAGCTGCTGCTTCCCATTCCTGATGTCCTGGATAAACATCCTGAACAAGACACTGCACAGGTTTGCTCTGGGATGGTGCAAGGACACCTTTGGAAAGGGCCATTGAGGGAACGGCCTCAGGCTGGGCCAGGGAAGGCTCAGGGTGGACAGCAGCAGGAATTTCCCCATGGAAAGGGTGCTCAGGGCTTGCCAGGGGCTGCCCAGGGAGGTTTGGAGTGCCCATCCCTGGAGGTGTCCAAGGAAAGCCTGGAACTGGCACTCAGTGCTCTGGGCTGGGGACAAGGTGGGGATGGAGCACAGGGTGGGCTCCATGGTCCGGGAGGGCTTTTCCAACCTTAATGACTCTGTGATTTTCTCATCTTTGCCCTTCCCCAGCAGAAAAACCAATAAGTCTCACATCCAGTCAGAGGGAAACAAATGCTGAAATCCTTCTTTTTTCTCCTCTGTGGAAAGTTTTGTTTCTTCACCCTCCTCAGCCATTGGTGTCACGGAGGGTGTGGTGACAATTCTGTGGGGTGGGAGCAGGTGGCTTAAATCCTAAGTGTGGCCTCTGGTTGCTGTTGGATTTGACCCTTCGTTACACCTGTGATGGGCCCCTTGTGATTCAGTCTCAGATTGCCCCATATCCGATAAACGACAGAACAGCAGCTCGTGTCTCTGCAGGTGACAGTCACACCATGGCATGAGACATGAGCGCACAAAATACGTGACAAAACACTGCCGTGGCTTTAGTTTGAACGAATCCGTTTAAACTTCCGTGTTTTCCTCCTGGACTTTTTCATCTGCCACGAGCATCTCTGTGAACGTGGAGAAGTGTTCCCGAGGAGGGATACAAGATGCATCTCTGAGAGCTTAAACCAGCAAATCCTGGCTTTATTTAGTTTTCATCTCATCCTGGCTTTGCCTCATTTACGTTGTGTTTCTGCAAGATGGGGCAGTCAGAACGGAGAGTGATGGGTTCATTTTCTCTATCCTCACAGGCTTCACTAAAAACACAGGAAGTTCTGTCCACAGGCATCAGCTAAAAGGCGTTTCTGGAGTCCCCCCAGCTGAGTGCAGATGACGGCAGCACAAAAGGCTCAGACCCTGATGTGAGCATTCTGCTGCCTTTCCACGTGCCAGTGGAATTCTTTCCTCCTGCATTTGGCCTTGGAGCTGCAGTGAAGGCAGCTCCTGCCAGTGGCTTTCCAAGAGGGAAGAATGCTGCCAAGCCTCCTTCAGGCACTTTCTACCCAGTGGTTTTTATCACACCCCATGGAGTCGTTCAGTGAATGCCCTGGGCTGGCATCCAGCCGGGACAGAATATCCTGAGCTGGAAGGGACTCACAAGGATCATCAAAGTCCAGCGGCACTGGGCAGCCCCAAGAATCCCCACCTGTGACTGAGTGTTGTCCAAACTGTGCTGTTTTCTGAGCTCATGCACTGTTCTGGTGGGAAAAGGGATTCATGGGGATTCAGGGGGTACTTCACTGCCTCTCTGCTCCTCATCAGGTGGAGCTCTTAGGGATCCCTGTGGAAGAAAGATTTATCCTGGAGCAGCTCCTCCCTCAGTCCCTGGGGGTTCAGGACCTGCTGCCATCCCACAGGTGTGGGCAGGGTCCCTCTGCCAAGGGGGTGTTCCTGGGGGTTCACAGCTCCCACAGGTTCTTCAGACTGACAGCAGGAAAAAGCCATCCTTTGGTTATATCCGTGCATTTGCTGTTGCCATCACGTGTGACCTCTTTTTGGTGGCCTCTGGGGTTGAAAAGACAAGAGCTGAGTCCACAGGAGGAGATTTGCTGTGCCAGTGGTTAGGGGAGGTGGGGAACCACGGACTGGGCCAGGCTGGAGGGGACCCCAGAGGGTCACTGGTGCCAGTCCTGCTCAGGCAGGGCCATCCCAGAGCACAGGGCACAGGATTGTGTCCAGAGGGCTCTGCAATATCCCCGCTGAGGAGACTCCAGCCCCTCCCTGGGCAGCTTGTCGAGGGCTGGGCACTGCCCAGGGCAGAAGTTGTGCCTCCTGTGCAGGGGCAGTTGCTGGGCTCAGTCCCTGCCCGTTGCTCTGCTGGGCACTGTGTAACTCCTGAGCTGCCCCGGCCTCGCTGCAGGAGCTGTGCCCCACAAGGGTTGCTCATCATCCCACAGCATTTTCCTGGGCAGGGGAAGTTAAACTCGTCCATTTGATGTGGGATTTAGAAAACAATGAATTTCATGAGGGCTGAGAGCTGCACTGGGCTGGAAGATCAGAAGAGCTGTAACAAGGACCTGGTGCTGTTCATGAGGACAAATCGGGGAGAGTTCTCCCTTCTGCCTCTTGATTGCCCTGTCAAGGCCAGGACCAAACAGGCAGGATGCGAGTGCTGCTGCCCAAGATGCTGCTCTAATTAGAGCACTCCCTGAACCTCATGCAGACTTACAGTGTAGTATCAATTCAGGTTAAATTGGGAAACTGAGCAGAAAATTGCTGTCTGGTGTTTGGAGTGGTTTCTGCATCTTAATATTATCTGATATTGTATCATTATGTACTGATGCAAAATGCCAACAAGTAATGGCAGAGCCCTGCAAGTAATGACACCGGGATGGGAGAGCAGGAAATAGTGAGAGAAATTTAATTTCTTATGCAGTTTCATGAAATAAAGTCAACTCAGGTACACACTTGTTCAGATTAAATATAATGATCTGTGTCTGCAGCCCGAGTCTGCCGGGAATGCACATCCAGAGGCTGGGGATGGAGGGGGGAGAGTTGCCATGGAAATACAGCCAATGTCACACTTGCAGCTTTGCAAATGGCTCATGTGTCATGGCTCATTTTCCAGAAGAAGCGGGGAAAACTGGGAATTTAGGGAAAACATCTTTAAATGTTTGTAGCAAGGCAGGGACAACTGTTGGGAGTGCTGAGTGTTCGTGGGGAGAAGGAGCCCAAAGCACCCCTGGGCTCTGAGCATTCCTGGGCTGCCTGGTCCCTTCTCCTTCCTCCTGCTGGGGCAGCACAGCTGCAGCACCCCTGGGCTGGCTGGGCTTCCTCTGCCTCCCCTCAGGGGACTGCACAGGGCGACAGCTTTCCCTCACTTTGCTCCTTCCAGGCCTTTGGTAGCCCACTTCCTGCAGTTGGCTGTTCCATTCCGAGTTGGCTGAGCTGTGCCAGATGATCCAGAGTTATTGCTTGATCTGGCCTGGAACTGGCAATTCAGTTGCTGGCTCTTGTGGGGACTAACACAGCTCCTGCTTTAAAATTGGATGAAGTGCTCAAGGGTATTTTTCTTATTTTGTTCTGATTTTGGGGGGGAATAATGGTTTTGCTGTGCAAAAAATAAACGAGGCTGCTAGACAAACAGCTTGGGTTGTTAGAGCCTCTCTCAAAGTAATGATGGTGTAATTCAGGCCTCTGAAATAAGAAGCAAACAATAAATAAATGATTAACCTCTCTTTAGAGTATTGAAATCTGTATGTATTTTAAGGCTGTAGTGGGTAAATAGGAGCAAATGAGTGTTTGAACAGGCAATAGAGGAATGACAGGAGCATCAGGGAACCAGAATCCACAAGAATTCCCAGCTCAGGACCTGCCCAGCTCCTGCCAGGTTCAGTTCTCTGTGTTCCTGGTATCAGTTTCCCTGTGGCGTGGCCGTCACAGCCCAGGGTTCAGGTGGTGAGGTGAGTTTGGAGGTGTGAACTGTTCTTTAAAGGTCAGAGCCTTTTCTGTATGGACAGGAATGAAGGAGCTGGACAATTCCTCCCTGGTGGTGAAGGCACCGGTGCTGCGGTGCACAGAGGGGTGCTGAGGGGGAAATTGGGTTTGATTGATTGATTGATTGATTGATTGATTGGAATGGGGTTCAGTTCTCATCTGCACGAGGCCTCCACAGAGCATCTCACAGAGCAGCTGTGCTGGGGCTGAGCTCTGCAGAGCCAGAGGGGCCCTGGCACAGCCCATGGGTGCTCCTGCTGCACAAGGGCAGGGAGGCAGAGGGTGGCACAGAAGGGAGAATGCACATCCTCCCTCTTCCTCCGTCTTCCCTTTCCCTCCCCTATCTTCCACTCCAAGTATCTTGTCACCTTCAGCACCCAGAGATGAAGAGGGGCTCAGATTGGGGTGTAAATCTCAGGTCCCTTCACTGTGGCAGCAAAGTTCTGGGCTGAGGAACTGCCAGACCCCACCTGGGTGTGAGCAGGGCAGGTGTCCCAGAGCTGCAGCTCCAAGGAGAGTTTATTCTCTAAAGCAAGGTGATGCTCCTTAAAATTAAGTGTCATTTCTCTCTTCTTGCTGATATATTTCCTTGAAGAGCAAAGAAAGGCTGCAGAAGAAAATTGAGTGGAGTTTCTGCCGAATTCAAACACACTGTAGTGATAAATATGGTTGTGAATAAACCTCCTTGTAGTCACAAATCAATTAATCTTTCTTTTCCCTGTGTGCTCCATCCTAAGGATTTACTTTCTCATTGAGCTTTCCTAGCTCGTGCACTACCTAATTCTTCACCTGGATAAATAACTCGTGGCATTTTTATTCCACAGCAAACCGGCATTATCTTTCTTGCTGTGTACAAGCAAAAGGAATTTTATTTATTTGTTTCTTTATTTTCCCCAGAGCAAACTCTGTGAGTTGGGGCTTGGAATAAAGCAGAGTTCAGGGCTTGCTGAGGAGCAGCTCTGCCATGGTTGGGGGAATGTTTTTACAGCACTCTCAGGGGCAGGGGTGGATTGTTGGGGTGTGCAGGGCCAGGAGTTGGACTGGGTGGTCCTTGTGGGGCTTTCCCAGCCCAGGATACCCTGATTCCATGAGCAGCCTCAGAAGGGAAGGGTCTTCTCCATCAGTTTACTGGAGCCCTTTGGTTTGCAGACGCCCTTGGCTGAGGGTGCAGTGTGGATTTTTAGGGAAGGGCTGTCCCACAGTTTGGCTGGGATGGAGGGCAGAGCTGTTTTCTGCTCTTGTCCTGCTCAGAGCCAGCCTCAGGCCCTGCAGGGAGTTGAGCTCAGGGCTGGGGTGAGCTCCTTCCTTTTGTGGTAGGAGCTCTTTCTTCAGCCTTCTGCTCCTCTGGGGATGAGGTAAAAATAGAGATTAAAGACCAGCACATTGAGTGTGACCCTCCCATGTGCTCAGTGGCACCTGGGGCTGCAGCACGTCCTCAGCCTGGGCTGCTCCGAGGGACAGAGACTCTGGGGAGAGCCCAAAGGGGCGGCTGAGTGTCAGAGTTCTGGGCAGGGGCTGGAGCAGGGCAGAGCTGACCTGGGAATTCACCAGGAATTGAACTGGAATGGGAGAACTGCTGGATATAGAAAGAGCAGCAGAGCTGGGGAAGGGTCCCCTTGCCATGCCTGCCTGCTGAGATCTGTGACAGCTCTGCCTCTGCTCCCTGCAAACACAGGGGGGAAAGTGCGAGAAATAATCCATGGTCTTGTACTTCTGGGTAAAGTTAACTCATTCCGAAGGTCTGCTGGATGAGCAGCCCATTGAGAGATGGAACATCACTGCCTGGCTTCTTTGGGGCTTCTGCAGAGTGAGCTTTTCAGCTCTCTTCTGTTGTCTTTAATGTGTGAGAGGTGGGGTGAGGATGATCAACATCCTCATCCCACGGCCTAAAAATGGAGTGGCCATTGGGTTCTTCCTCACCCAGCTGGTGAAGGTGAAGGATGCGACACAGGAGGGACAGCAAAGGAGAAGCTTTGGGAGTGCTCTGAGACTCTGGACAGTGGTAATGGACGGGAGAGAATTTATATCCTGAATTATGAAGCCGCTGTGTGTTGTCACTGGGGTTTGCCTCACAGAAATGTTCCTAAGAAGGCAGGGCACAGGAGCAGGAAGCTGGAAGTCAGCTTGCAGAGGCCCCACGAGCTTTCCTTTCATCCCTGCTAGATGTGAAATATTGACTCAAGTTCTGAAATCCTGAGGAAGGGATATTTGAAACCTCTGAGGAGCTCTCCTGCTCTGAAAGGTTGTCTCTCATTAGCATCCCATCTAGGATGCTCCCTGAAAAGAGGAATCTTCCCTGTGTATCAGTACAGAGGGCCGTTAAATGCCCTGCTTGGTTTGTGTCCTGTCCTTTCTGAAGGAGAGATGGTGGGTTTTTTTGTTGTTGTTTGGGGTTTTTTGAATTTATTTTTTTTTGCCTGATTCTGTCTGGGAGAGAAAAAAGGCAAAGGAGTATTAATTGCTTGCAAATACTCTTTCAAAAGTCATGGAAGGGATGAACTCCTGGAAGTGGCCTTTGTGCAAGGTTTGGGGTTTCCCACCACAGGATCTGGGCTTTAACCAGCAGGTGAGAAAAGGCTTTTGCTGCCTGTAGATGTGGCAGGGAACAAGATGGGACTGGGATGAGGCAGAAGGATGCCAGGGGGTGGCTGGGTGCCTCCTCTGTCTTGGAGAAGTGTCCTGCCTCCAGGATACCCTCTACCAGCACTGGGAGCCACCAGGCTCAGATAAATCCATAGCAGTGAGGAGCTGAACATGGCAAAGTTTGCCAGCTGCAAACATCAGTTACAGCCAGCAGCAAAGGGAAGCCAGGAGCAGATGGTTCATAAAGCATCCTGGCAGCTCTAGACGTTACCAGTTTAATTTACTGGTGGCAATGGCAGCCCTTTGTTATCAGCTTGGCCAAGGGAGGTTCCTTTTGGTCCACAAGATCCAACTCCTCATCCTCCTTTTTTGCTTTTTTTGCCCTGGGAGGAAGAAGGGTGTTCAGCATTGACACATTCTCTCCTTGACCCCTGATACCTTGGGGGATGTTTTGTCTCTCTTTGTATCACAGGACTTCTCATCAAGGTCCCAAAAGATTGAGCAGCCACGTGTGGAATCCCCACAGGAGCAATCCATGGTGCAAAGGCCTCGGGGTGGGAACAGCTGGACAAAGGTGCTCCCAGGTGCTCCCAGGTGGGGCGAGGTGTCAGAGGGCACCCATGGCCACGGAGGGCAGGGCTGCAGCCAGGCTGTGCCCTGGGAGCCAAACACCAGTTCCCAGCCTCTCTCAGCACGTTTCTGTCTGTTCCTGCCTCCTTTAGGCTCAGCTCAGGTGGGGCTGGGCTGAGCCCTCAGTCTGGCCCAGTGAGGAACAGAAAACAAATGATCCCACTGGGAAAAGCTTGTTGCATTACAAGACATCCCCTGGGACACCTGCCGGGGGTGGAGGTGTGACCCACAGACCTTCCTGGCACACCCAGAGCAGCACCTTCAGTGTCCTAAGACCTGAACAACCCCAGGGAGTGATGCAGGAGGGCCCAGGACCCCCCAGCCCTGCAGGGAGCGGTGCCCTGGTGCCCCCCAGCCATGCAGGGGACTCTGCTGGCTCTTGGCAGGGCACTGACAGCAGCAGGGAGGACTGTGATGTTGAATGCATGAGGCTGGCTTTGTGACAGCCCTGTCACTGCAGAGCCAGGTCCCCAGGGCTGAGTGTCACCAGGCAGCTGCAGGGAGCCCTCGGGGGCTGCCGCAGAGCTCAGCTCTGGCTGCTGCTGAAGAGAAGCTGCAGTGTCCCCGGTGGGACAGTTCTCTGGAGGGACCTGTGACTGCTCCTGCTGGCCCTCCAGGGATGTTGGATGTTGGTGTTTCCCACCTCTTGCCCCTGAGGCACCAAGGGAGTCCAGGTGGGAAGAGATTTCAAGTTGTAGAAAAGTCTAAAGAGTTTGTCCTGATTTCATCCAAATCGGGGGCTGATGGGACAAGGCACAAGGACAGCTTGGCTTTGGAAAGAGGGAGAACAACAACACTGTCTCCCCAAAAAATCTGTCTTTGGGAAGGCTCTGGAATAGCTGTACTTCCCGACATCAGGGCTGTGCTGCTGTGTGCCCATAACAGCTCCAAAACCCTGGCACAACCACAGCTGTCTGCTGGGTGGACACAACTTTGGGATTTAGGAGCACCTTTGAAAGGGCTTGGGAGGATGGAGTGAATGTGGCAGGGGACATGCCTGGGATTTCTCCGTGGCCCTCAGGACAGGGAGGCCTGGGGGGGCACTGGGAGCTCTGGAACACGAGGAGCACCTGAGCTGCAGGGCTGGCAGGGGTTGGTGAGTGTGGTGTGCCAGGGCCCAGCCCAGGGGCACTGAGAGCAGGGAGGACACCTGAAAATCCAGGTTGCTGCCCAGCTCTCTCCAGGTGTTTTGGTGGGAGAGCCTCCTGGAGCATCGCTGACAATAACTGGGTGAGCAGCTGAGGGAATCTGTAGTGATAACACCTCGTGAATTTGAAGCCTCCCCTGCAGTATTTTGGAAGCACATGGGATGGATTTCAGAGCCATTTCCCTCAGAACAGTCAGGGAAAGGAGGGATCTGCCCCAAATCGATGAGGTTGAGCACTGGGGGTGTCCAGGTCACCTTTGGGGGTTGGAGTTTGGTTCTGAGGACCTCTAAGCACTGCTGAGTGATTTGCTGCAGTGAAGAGTTGAGGTTTTGGGCTGCAGTTACTCTTCCTCGTGAGCCGAAACTTCTCAAACTCCTGTAACTGTCCCTCACTTGTCAGTGGAAACATTTACAGGAAATGAACTTCCCAATGGACAACTGCTCCTGCCCCCAGACTTCCAGCAGAATCCCTTGGGTTTCTTACTGGGATCAATCTGTTCTCATCCAACATCACCCTGCTCGATATTCAGCCTCAGAAAGGAGAGAGGAGGGCAGATGTGGGACAGTGGGGTTGCAAACGCAGGTTGACAAGGAGAAGGAGAGCTAAACTCTCCCACAGCTGAGCTTGAACCCTGCCCAACATGAGGTGCTGAGCATCCTCATCACCCACAAGATTTAGCTCTGGGATCTGTCTCAAAAACCTTGTTGTGCTCAGCACCTTGAAGGATTTATCCCTTGGTGCAGGAAAAAGGATCAGACAAATACTGGCATATTTATCTGCTGAGTTTTCAGCAGGAAAATGGATGAGTTTGGAATTGCTCACCATATGTTCCCCTTTGGGCATCAGCCCTGCACTCTCTGCCTGGCTGCTGGGGACTGGAGTGCTGGAGCAGGGGAGGCTCTCAGGCCTGGCTGCCACAGCCTTCCTCCTTTGCTCAGCAGCTTTGAAACACCAATATTTAATGCAGTGTCTTCCCTTCCTTCTGCTGCAACTCCCCCGGGACTTTTCCACCCACTGTGCACTCGGCATGTTCCGCTCCCCATCACATATGGCACGCAGAGTTTTCCCTATATTAAAACCCTAACTCAGGGTTATTTGATGCTCAGGGAAGGTCAGGGAATATTTGATGCTCCAAAAAACATAGCAGTGATATTAGAAACAGGAAAATACGGGGGCCACTGGAAGGGAAGGGCATTCCACCCAGGAAATAACGAAGGGATGTGTCTGTAGCATGTCCTGCTGTGTTTGTGAGCATGGGGCTGCGTGGAGCTCTTTGGGGAGCTGAGTATTTCATCAGGGTAACTTTGCACCTCTGGCTTTGGGAGAGGGAGGGCAGAGCCTGGCTGTGTCCATGCAGGTGTGGGGCTGTTGGCAGCTGTGTGTCCCTGAGGCCGGGCCCTGTTCCCACAGCCTTCCCTCCTGCGTCTTGGGATCTCTGCCGACCCCACTGCCCTGGGCTGGGCCTTCCCTCCCATCCCAGTCCCCCTGGAGGGCACCTGCTGCTCCTGGAGTGGCGATGGAGGAACCACCTGGGTGTGACCCAGGCTGGGATGGGGGGCCAGAGCCTGCTGGGGGCTCTGTGGGGTCCTCAGGGGCTGAGAGCAGTGCAGGGGACAGGACATCCACACAGTGTCCCTGCAGGGAGCGTGGGCAGGGATGGCCTGGGGGTGAGCCCAGCTCTGTCCCAGAGGTGAGCCCGGCTCTGTCCCAGGGATGAGCCCGGCTCTGTCCCAGGGATGAGCCCAGCTCTGTCCCAGGGATGAGCCCGGCTCTGTCCCAGGGATGAGCCCGGCTCTGTCCCAGGGATGAGCCCAGCTCTGTCCCAGCGATGAGCCCGGCTCTGTCCCAGCGATGAGCCCAGCTCTGTCCCAGGGATGAGCCCAGCTCTGTCCCAAGGATGACCTCGGCTCTGTCCCAGGGATGAGCCCGGCTCTGTCCCAGGGATGAGCCCAGCTCTGTCCCAAGGATGAGCTCGGCTCTGTCCCAGGGATGAGCCCGGCTTTGTCCCAGGGATGAGCCCGGCTTTGTCCCAGGGATGAGCCCAGCTCTGTCCCAGGGATGAGCCCGGCTCTGTCCCAGGGATGAGCCCAGCTCTGTCTCAAGGATGAGCCCAGCTGTATCCTGCAGGGGCCCCTGGGCCCTGCCCTGCTCTGCCAGCCCATCCTCCCTGCCCTGCTCTGTCAGTGAAGGCAAAGGGAAGCTCTTCAGGGCTCATCTCCGTGTCCAGTGAACGCTGCCCTGATCCAGAAGGCTCCAAAGACATCAGCTCTGAGATCTGCTCACTCCTGTCATTGTCACCCCTGCTGCTGCGGCTGCTCCGTGCAGCCGGCCGAGCTGAGTGCCCTGTGTGTGCCCCAGAGCTGTGCCCAGCGGCTGTGGCAGCGCAGAGTGGGGCAGGGGACGTGGGGCACACGCAGCACAGGGCTCCCTGCTTTCCTTGGGAAGGCTGGTGGGGTTTGCAGGTTAAATGTCTGCACCGAGCAGCTTTCCTTGGTCCTGTTGAATAATGTTTTGTGTTAATGCCGGGGCAGGAGTCTGCTGTGTGTTCCTGGGGTGACAAAGGAACAGGGAAGTGTTTTCTGAAGATGTAGTGAATTTACTGGCTGTGCGTGGCCCTGGATCCAGCCTGCCTGGGATGGGGCTTGAGGTGCAGATGAATTGTTTTTAAAAGTTTGCCTCTTTACTCTCGAGGTCTTGAATTGGTATCACTTTAAACCAGCAGAGGGGAGCTGATGCTGCTGCGCTGCTGCACAGGGAATGGTGTCAGAGGAAAGCAGAGCTGAGGTGTGATGGGGATGGCATCACCCGTGGCGTTCATGTTGTCTCTGGAGCTGAATTTCACAGAGTGGTGGAATGGTTTGGGTGGAAGGGACCTTAAAGCCCATCTTGTTCCATGGGCAGGGACACCTTCCACTACCCCAGGCTGCTCCAACCCGGCCTTGGGCACTGCCAGGGATCCAGGGGCAGCCACAGCTGCTCTGGGCACCCTGTGCCAGGGCCTGCCCTCCCTCCCAGGGAACAATTCCTGCCCAATGTCCACATTTCCTTGTGCTGATCCCCAGATCCTGGGTTCTGTTCAGTTCAGTCCCACGTGGAGCAGCACAGGGCTCCTGTGGGGGCTGGGAATGTCAGAAGGCACAATTTGGCTGCTGGGTTTTGCCTGAAATGTTGTATTTCAGCAGAGCAAAGGCAAGGTCCTTACCAGGAAAACAGAACTGGAAAACACACTGGATCTGTCTCTGGGCTGTGATGTTGAATGTTTTGATTGTCAGGGTCTCCAGGGCACTGCATGAAACATTAAATATGAAACTAAATCAGGAATTTAGTTACCTAAATTATGAAGTTTTGTAAGAATAACCTGTGTTCTGTGGCAGTGCTTCCCCAGCACTCCTTATGTTTCCTGCTATTTTTCTATCTTTTCTTTGTTGCTTGGGAATACAGAATCGAGACACTGGAATTTGCTGGCAGTTCTCACGTTCCATAAAAATTCCAAGGATTTTAAATCCCTTTCCTGAGCCTGGGAAATGCAGTGCAGATGTGGAACAGCGAACTTGGGGAGTGCACTCAGCTTCTGCAGGAGATTATTGTTCACAAGAGCCATTCTCACTGTCTCAAACCTGTATAAATTTCATTAATAGAGGTATTAGAAATTGTATTGCCTTTCTTATCCTCTTTGGTTGATGCAAACAACTCTCACACCACCAGTTTAATATTTCTGAAGCACTGCCCTAAAGTGCTTTCCATGTTTGTACAAATGAAAATAACCTTCTTTTAAAAATTAACTTGAAGCTGTCTGGTTGTTTTGTGAAGCCGATCCCTCCACGTTGATCGTGCCCATACTGAATTATTCTCTGCACTGGGGTTAGAAATAACCCAGCCCAAAGGCAGTGCCCTCCAAGCCCACTTCTTAATTTGTGCCAAGCCCTTAACGTGGGAGAGCCGCAGGCAGGTCCCTGTGCTGCGGGTGACCTCGGGGACAGACTCCCTGCTTTGGGCAAGTGCATTTCAGTTTCCCTGGCTTGCTGTGGGCAGGGCTGCTGCTGGCAGCTCTGAAATGGCAGCTTTGAAGGCTGCATCACCGAGCCAGCTGCTCAGTTCTCAGTGGTTTTTGTCAGGGATTTTGGTTTCCGTCGTCCTTCGGTGGGAAGGACATGCCCATGTCTTTGTGAAGCTCAGTGGAAATCAGGCACTGATGTCACCTGAAGGAAAAATGTCACTTTGGGGGTTTTTGTGTGTGTGTGGGGGGTTAATCTAAGCAAAGTTTTCCAAACAGTTAAGAAAAAATCGTTAAGAGAAAACAGTTCAGAAGGCTACAGGAGAAACAGGCAAGGGGTTGTGGTGGTCTTGCAGTGGGTAAAATAAACCCAAACTGGTGGATAAAGAGCTGAGGAGGGGGTTGTGATGTCCTGGATCCTGCCTCTCGCAGAGCCACCAGAGCTCGGGGCACAAGCACAGCCCTGTGTGTCCCTGTCCCTGTGCTTGGACTCTCTGTGGAGTTTGTCCCTCAGGACAGAGCAGGTTGCAGTGGCTTTTTCTCCCACAGCGTCACCCTCTTTCTGCTCTAAACCGTTTGTCCTCTCAGAGCAGAGTCTTTATAACTGTTTATATTGTCCAAATGAGCGGCTGATAACCCGGTGGGAAATCCCAAAGCAGCTGGTGCTGAATATTGGGGCAGTCCAGCCTGGGGAAGAGCAGGATGTGTGGAGAGCTGCCAGCACCTCTCAGGGTCTGGAGGGGACACAGGGAAGGCACAGAGGGACCCGGCATCAGGAACTGGAGGGGCAGGAAAATGGGAATGGGGCCAAACTGCCCGAGGGGAGTTTAGGTCAGATACGGGGAGGAATTTCCCTGTGAGGGAGGGGAGGCCCTGGCACAGAGAAGCTGTGGCTGCCCCTGCATCCCTGGAAGGCCTGCTTGGACCAAAGCCCCTTTCCCAGCTGAACCTGATTGCAAAGCCCTTTCTCCTTTGGAGCCCAGATTTTCCATTGATTGGAGAGGGATGGCTGAGGTTTGGGGCTGAGTGACTGATGGCTGTGAGAGCTCTGCTGAGGGCAGAGCTGTTCCAGCTCCTGCACACCTTCCAGCCAGCACAGAAAGTCACCTTGTCCCTTCCCCCTTGGGAGGAGAGCTTCCAATCCAGCCGTGGGATGAGTCCCTGAGCCTCCTCCAGGCCTGGATGCATTTCAGTCTGTGAAGAAACCCCGGAGTGCTGCAGCTTTGGCAAAGCTTGTGCTCTGAGAGGTCAGAGATGTTCCCCTTTGGATCGATCCCACGGCTGCTCCACAGGCTGGGAATCTGCTGGAGCCAGCAACCCTCCCTCAGAGGTGTCCTGCTGCATCCAGGACGAGGGCAGGGTGGAAGGGCCAAGTGCTGCCCACGCTGGAAAACAGGGAAATCATCAAACCAACCAAGGGTCTAAGATTAACTCTGCAAGAATAATTGGGATGTTAAATTCACGCAGTTCTCGCTGCAGAGCTACACAAACGTTTTCCCATTAAGGAATTACTCACTCTTGCAGGTTTTTTTTTTTTTCTGGAGCAGTGGGATGAAAAGTTGCTGCTCTGGAGTCCAAATCTGGTGGATTCGGGGGCAGTGATGGGTCACTGCCTGTCCTCCTGCATCGTGGGATCCATCCTGGCAGAGGATGGGTTGTTTTTCCAGTCAAAATGGTCCAAATCAAACGCAAAGGATGGGTTGGAACAAATGGTGAGCAGGAAAACAGTCTCATTCTAACATGCAGGGCACGGAGCCTGGGATGGGAAGAGGAAGCACACAAGGCTGTTAGCCAGGGCACCAGCCTCTTTCTCTTCAGTTTAGTTTCAGCTTCCCTTAAAATTCCTGCTGTTTATCCACTTTGCCCACACGGGAGCCAGAAGCTTTCCTGCTCGTTTCTGTCAAATTAAATTAATGGGGAGAAAAAACAACCACACAGATGCTCCAAATCCCAGGCTGGAACTGCAGAGTTTTGGCTCTTGCATCTGACTCTCAGATGTGGTTCAAAAGCAACTCTGGAAGCACTTGGGGCACTCAGAAAAGGCAAAAGAGCAGCAATTTTTGTGTTTAAAAGGAGAGCTGAATTTTTCAGCCAGCTCTGAAAGGTGAGCTGTGGAATCTGGTGATGGGCTGATGTCCTGTGGCAGTGCACAGGGGTTTTCCAATGCCTACATTGGCCCCAGGTGGGCAGGGATGGAAACCCAGCAGATGGCCCAGAGCCCTGTGTGTGCGCTTTGGAGATTTGACTCTTCTGGGGCAGTTTCATGTTTCTAACATCACTCAAAGTCATCTCCTTCTTTGCAGCCAGCACAGGACCTGGAGAGCAGCTCCTGATCCAGTGGGCCCAGTCACACATGCACTGGGATGAGCTTGTGCAGCCACCCAAGGGCAGAACGTGTGGATGCAGATCCCAGTTTTGTGCAGGGAATAAAGAGGCAGAACAGGGCAGCAGCAAACTGCTTTTACCTTCTGTTCGTTGTGCTGCCAGGGACCACGAGCTGAGGGGAGAGGAAATGAATTTGAGGCTTTAACAAGGTCTGCGAACCCAGATTGTCCTTCTGTAAATGGCTTTGATTTGGCTTTTCATGGGCAGCTCAGACCTGCTCCTGCCACCTCTCCAATGGCCCTTCCCTCCCCACTGGGTTTCCAGGAATGCTCCAGATGAAGGGCTGGAATCTCACGGTGACCCCAGGGGTGCTGCGTTAGTGGTGCCCTAGATTTCCTTTGTCTCCTAAAAGCTGCTGGAGGGTGGGAGGAGTTCCCAAGCCTCCAGGTAGAAGGCAGAGGATTTGTTTATCGGTGTTAATTAGAATGAGCTGGTTTGGCCTCAGTGGAACCAGCTCTGAAGCTGAAGAGTGGAATGTATAAAATCAGGGATGTGAAGCTGTGGGAGTTCAGTGCCAAGAATGTGTTTTGGGTTTTGCAGAGAGAAGATCAGGAGTAAGCACTGATCCTATGGAAAATAGGTACTTTGGGAGTTTTTCACATCTTCTAGTTGCAAACATTGCTTTAGGTGCTGTTTGCAGGATTAGGACCAAAATTGGCCAAAGTGTTTCTAAATGCTGAGGGACAGAGATCTCTGGGATCCCAGCTCTGGATGAGTTTTGAGGTCCTTCCACCCCAGACCAGTCTGGGACTCTGTGAGGGTTCAGGGTTATTGATGAGAGCCAAGTTTTGTTTGGTTTTTCCCCAGTCTGGGAGATTTTGCCCCAGGATAGGTTATTTCAGTGCCTTTGCTGCCCTTCAGTGCTGCCCAGCTGCAGGCAGGGAGCAACAATTTCTGGCAATGTGAATCTGGGCAGTGTTTTGTAGACCAGAACTCTTGGATATTTTAAATCTGCCAGGCAAGAATCTCTAAGATGCATCACAAGCCCTCAATTTGGGGTTTAATGGTTCTCTTAATTGCCAGTGAATTCCTCAGTGAGAGCCTGCCAGCCCCAATTTGGTGTCACCTGTGAAAATGTCAGTCACCTCTCAGAGCAATGGGTCTGGGATGAGGAGGTTGTGCAGCTCAGCAGCAGCACTGAAGGGCTCAGATGTGTTTCAGGTGGGGATTAGGAACCTTTCCATGGCAGCCTTGTCCCATGGAGGTTATGTACGCGTTTATCCCACAGCTCAAGGGGGGTTTGGGGCTGTCTTCAATCCCTCCTTAACATTTCCACCTCCTGCCCCTGCATCTGGCACCCAGGTGTTGCAGCTTCTCCCGGGCTCTTCCCTGCTCTGCCTCAGGCTGTTAAATCAGCACCTTTTTTCTGATTAAAATTCCTGATTAAAGCTGAAGTGGAGTGAAAGTGCTCCTGGCTCTTTTGGCACGTGGTGCTTTGTAGGAAAAGGGCACAGAGGGCAGAGTTGTTCCTCCCTGGACTAAAGCCAGCAACGGGTCCTGGCACACGACTGGATTTTTTGTCTTTCCTTCCCACTGCTGATTTTCCACAGGCAGGAAGCCTCTGGAAAGACACAGCATAAATGCAGTTTAGGTTTGTCCAAGAATCAGAGGCAGTTGGATTGGAATTCTTGGAGCACGTCCTGAGGGAATGAACTCACTGGTTTGGTTCTTCAGCCTTTGGATGTGCAGGGCTCTGCAGATGCTCCCCTGGCAAAGGTTCCCTGCTAAGCTAACTTCTTTTTAGGGCTTCAGACACTGACATCCCCTCCCTCCAGTCCTTCCCAGCCTGTGGATTCCATCAGTCTGGATTTGTTAGAGGCTGCAGCCTGTTGGAGCTGTGCCAGGGCAAACTGCAGATCCTTTCCCCCTGGAATCTGACACTGCTCCACTTCGAGGCAAAACACAAGGAAGACTCAGCCCCTTGGCCAGAGAACTCGTGGAGTGTGAGACAGATCCCTCCTGAGCCAAATGGGAATGGTGGAGCCCTTGGGATTCCCTGTGCCAGGGTGTCACCCTGCCCTAGGAGTTGGGAGCAGCTCCCTCTGCTCCCAGCTGCATTTTTGTCCATTAGGATACAGACTGTCCCTGCAGAGCTGGAGGGACTGGCTGAGTGACGGGCAGGTCCCTCCTGTGCCTGTGCCAGCCCTGGCACTGGGGAACCACAATTCCCTTGTCCCGCTCCCTCAGTCCTGGAGTTTTGTTGCTAATTGGTTGTGGCTTGCAGGAAAGCCCTGCAGACACAGGAATGGCCTGTGAATTCACAGGAATTCCTGCTGCCTGCTTTGTGTGCAGCAGGGAATGAGGTTCTGCTCCTTGGGTTGACACTGGAGGGGGAGAGGGCACTGTTTCCTGCATTTCCTCTGCTCCCTGAATGCTGACATCAAACAAGCTCCTGTCGTGTGCAATGTAGAATTAGATCCTGGTTCTCCAAGTGCAGTTCTTCCTGGGCGGGCTGATGCCACCTGGACTCAGGGCTGAGCCCCTTCATCCCAACTTGCAGCTGGCAGAGGGCAGGAGCTGCCTGGGGATGGCCCCTGGCTGCTCAGCCTGTGAGCCAAACACAGTTTTAAAGGTTTTTCCTTATACATTTCCTGCAGGAAGGTGAACTCTTGGCACCCAGGAGCTTGCTGAGGGTTTTGCTAATGACTTTCAGTGGGCCTTGAATCCAAGTCTCCACTGGGAGAGGAGGCTCCAGAGGGTGGAACCTCTCTGCTCTGGAGCCAGCCTGGGAGACCTGGGGGTGTTCAGGACAGAGATGAGGTTTTGGAGAGACCTCAGAGCCCCTTCCAGGGCCTAAAGGGGCTCCAGGAGAGCTGGAGAGGGACTGGGGACAAGGGATAGAGGGACAGGGCACAGGGAATGGCTTCCCACTGCCAGAGGGCAGGGATGGATGGGATATGGGGAAGGAATTGTTCCCTGGGAGGGTGGGCAGGCCCTGGCACAGGGTGCCCAGAGCAGCTGTGGCTGCCCCTGGATCCCTGGCAGTGCCCAAGGCCAGGCTGGACACTGGGGCTGGGAGCAGCCTGGGACAGTGGAAGATGTCCCTGCCCATGGCAGGGGTGGCACTGGAGGGGGTGATCTCTTAAGTCCCTTTAATACCAAGCCATTCTGGGATTCTGTGATTTAAGCAAAATCAATGCATTTTGCATTTGGTGATTTTAAACCCCCACAAACAGCAAGCCAAAGCAAACTAAAAAAGCAACACCAGCACCCTCTCAACTCATAAAAAAGAACGTAGAAAGCACAAGCAGCTGTCCCAGAGGGGTCTCCTGGTGAGTGTGGCCCACCCCAGCAGAAGTCAGTCAGGGCTGTGCTGGTGCTCAGGGTTTGAAGTCAGGAGCTGATCTCCAGCACTTTCCTGGTTGCCCTGCGTTGCTCCACTCTGCCTTTTCAGAGAGCTCTTGCATCACTTTCTGCTTCCCAGCTTGTGCAGCTGTGGGAGGAAGCACAGATTTCCATGGGTCTCTTGGTGTGATCAGTGTCCCTGGGATGGGATTTCGGCTTTGGCAGCTGTTGGCTCTGAGTTTCCTGACCCTTAAACAAGCAGTTGGAATAAATCCCCCTGCAAACATCAGCCTCTCTTTGTGGTTGGGTGGATCTGCACTGATCCAGGTGGAGGTGAATCCAAACCATCCTCTCCACCCCTGAGCTCCCTTACCTGGCAATCATCTTTACCACGCTTGCATTTCTATTTCACTGCAGCTTTCCCCATTTTCATTTTGCTTTTCCATCAGCTTCGCTCAGTGTTTTAAACAAACCAAAGCCCAGTGCTGAGCAATGAGAGTGACATTTGCTGTTAAAGGCTGCAGGCACAGGATGGATCTGCTGTGTTTCCCAGGAGCTGTGCTGCTGTGCCAGGGATGCGGGGAGGGGGACATGAAGCTGGGAGCTCCCTCCCCACCAATAGCTGCTCTCAAGGAGGTGTCACAATAAGTGCATTACTCAGCTCCTGCAGGTGCTTACAGGGCTGTTTCACTGCTCCCTCATTTCCCAGGGAGTGGAGCTGCTCCAGCTGTCAATAACCATTCCTCACACCTCGTGATGGGCATGGAAATCACTCACCTAAACTCTGTCTGCAGGAATATCTCTGGAATTCCCTAGGACCCGAGGCTCCTGACTCTTTCCCAGCCATTGCAGGGATCTGTCAGAGAGCACCAGGGGCTGTGCAAACCCCACTGCTGATGGCATCACCCACCAGGAGCTTCCAGCAGTGCCTGGAACGTAGAGCTGAGGGGGGGGGGGGCTGGTGTTTGGGATCTGCTGCCGAGGGTTTGAAGGGAGCTGGGACCAGTGGGGGAGTCGTGGTTGTCCTGGAGGTTTGAATGTGGCTGTGCAAAGTCACCCCAAAGTCACCCCAAAGTCACCCTGTGGTGGCAGAGGGGCTCTGGGGCTGCTCCCCCAGCTCAGCCTGACCTTACCATGGCCTCAGCCTTTCCCTGCTCTGCTGTTCCTGCTCTTTCCTAGGAGCTGACAGGGACCTGTGCTCTGTTCTGCCTGTCAAGGGAATTACTTCTCAACTCAGCTTTGTGGCAGGCCGCAGTTCCCTTGGTGTGTTTGTCCCCGGATGCACAGCTCGGGCTTGCAGCATCTTTGTTCCAGGCAATGATTTGCTCAGGGAGATTTCTCTGCAGATTTCTGCAGTTTGGCTTGAGGGTTCAGAGATTAAAAATGATGTTTCAGCTGTAAACAGAGCAGGTTTGTTCTGCAGAGATGCTCACCTGAGCCCATCTTCACCTTTAAAAGTCAATTTATTGTACTTTCTTTCATCTGATGTCACTTGGAGCAAGTGTAGGAGCTGCAGGAGTATTTTGGTGGAAGACAGGTCAGAAATCACTGCCCAAGTCCCAGTCTGGGTACCAAGCTCAGGCTCAGAGTGTTAATCCTGATCCTTCAGTGCTTTAACCAGGGCATGGTTGTTTTTGTGCCTGAGACAAAGAGACCTTTGCTCACCTGTGAAATTTGCTCATTGTGATTTTTATGCTCAGTGGAAAGGAAGAACACGACTCAAAATCAGCTGCTTGGCTGCCCTTGAGAAAAAATATGTTCATGTTAAAAACAGCAAAGTAAATAACACGTCCCTGTTAAGTGCCTGATAGTTATACATATTACATCCCAGAGTAATTATCATTTAATTAGCACTCTGGCAACAGTGGAAGGAGATGGAGTTACAGTGCAGTTCTTGCTGAAGGGTCGTGTTCCTGACAAGGAATTCCTGGAAGGGCCCTTCAGGGAGTGTGAGCAGCAGCAGGAGCCAAAGCCCCCAGGGCAGCAGAGACCCCAAACCTGCAGGGTCCCTTTGCTTTGGCCACAAGGGATGAGGCTCCCCCTGAAAGGCAGTGGGGGTGGATTTAGGATTAGATTTGGGACTAGACAAGCACCTGCAGTCTTGGCCACCCAAACTCTGGTCACCCTCTCATCTGGGGATTTCTAAAGAGAAATGTTTGGCCCCTTTTCTCTTTGCTTTTTCCTGCACTTGGTTTTGTTGTCAGTCAGGCTGTAAGTGCCAAGTGTTAAAAAAAAAAAATCTGTGTTATTCCTCTTTGAATATTTTTATATTCAATAAAAATATCTATCTCTTTTCATTCCACCTGATCTTTAGGGTTTGGGGTGGAGAGGTGGAAATGAGATGGTCTGCAAGGTTCCAACCCAAACCATCCTCTGAATTTGAAGGCCATGAAATCTTTCCCCTTCACAGAGGTGAAATCTCAGCACCCATGTGCTGTCACTGGGGGTTTTGAAGTGGTGCAAACTCAAATCCTTAGATGGGAGATTTATGATCAGACTTTCTTGTCCTCTCGAGGAGCTGCAGGCTGGTTTGAAGGTGCTGTGAGTGTGAAATGGCAGGATGTGGTGAGGCCGCTCCTGCTCTGCTCCCAGCTGCAGGATGAGCTGGATTTCAGAGGCTGCCAATTAGCACAAATGAGCTTTAAAGCTACTTCGGGGGGAACCTGGAAGCCACTGGCTGACTTTGCCCTGGGGAGTTGTTCATCCGTGCCGTGGAATAAACCGATCTGATCTGCACAGGCAAACACTGCCGGTTTAGTGGAGATTCCCGTGGGATTGAAGCCCCCAAGGAGCTCTGAGGAGGTGCTGGAGGCTGGGCTGAGGTGACTCGTGGTCCCTGCTGGGGGTTCATAAGGGGGTGTGCTCTCCTTGCCTGCCCCATTCCGGAGCAGCTTTCCTGAGCAGGGATCCACAGGTGGGGACTCCTGGATTTCCTCCCCTCCCGCCTCAGGTTGAAATTTCAAATTGCTTGCTTTTGTCAGAGCTTTCTCTCCTGTTGGTGACCACGCTTTAACTGATGAGACAGCAGCAAACATCCCTGTCCCTGCTGGAGCCCAGGCTCAGCTCAGCTCCTGGGCTGCTCACAGGATGTGCTGGAGCATTTCTGTGCAGGGAAAATGGAACAGACCTGCTCTGAGGGTCACACCTTTAGGGGACCAGCCAGAGAGGGAAAATAAAACCAGGTTAACCAGATCCTGGCCTTCCTGACTCCTCATCTCTGCTGATCTGGGCTCCCTTTGTGTCCTGCCTTGATTTGCAGTGGCTTTCCAGGCAAGGAAGGTTTTTCTTGCATCTTCTATGCATTTTCCAATGGCTTCCAGTATGAGCCAGTGCACAAATGAAAACCTTGCTCTGAGCCCCAAGCCTGGCCTCTCCTGTGGGAGTGTCCCCAATAAATCACAGTGTGTGATCACAATTATTTCCCAGTTCTGCCTTTGGGGAGAAATGGCTCCTGTTAAGGGTCAAACCCCTGGCACGCAGATGTTTGCAGATGTGCTGTAGGGACTGTGGGAAGGAGCCTCAGCCCCCTGAGCTCTGGGGAGGCACCTGGACACGTCCCTGTGTGCCAGAGGGACATGGGGCATCCCCGAGTGCCCCCAGCAGCAGCTCTGCGAGCACCAGGAAATCTGCTGAAGAAAGGAGCAGCCCTCTTCCAAGCACATCCCAGGGGAGAATCCTGCCATTGCACCTATTTCCTCTGTTTCCCAACAGCACCAAGTCCCATTTGGAGGTAATTATCCAATTAACTTTGGCCAAGGTGACTTCTCTGGGGTTTGTACTCTGGGACTCAGAGTGCAGCCCCCAAATGCTGCCCCCGCTGTGACAGAGAGCACAGCAGCACCAGGGCCATTGGAGATGTCACCTGGAGTTATTTCCAGTGATGGGGAACAGCCCCAAGCACCTCCTGCATGGCCTGGAAGGGTTTTGCAGGCTGGTGCCTTTTGTGAGGTCTCCGCAGGGTGGCTGTGGGAGCTGGACGGGCTCTTGGCATGAGGGCTCCTGCTGTGGGAACGGGATCAGCCCCGATCTTTGGGCTGGAGTTTTGCATCAGGTGACAAAACGCAGAGGTGGGGACAATTGTTCCCTGCACATGAATATTTTGGCAACCTAGAGCAGCACATCCATCTGGAGACTCCTGTACAAAGTGCCTGGGGTGTGAAGGAGGTGTCCAAGCATCCAGGGACCTTCAGTGCTGGGACATCCTTGGGGTCTGGGGACATGCCAGGAGGGAAAAGGCTCTTAGGCAGTGGCTGAGGCAGCAGTTTCATCCTGGAGGGGAAGTTCTGTCGTTGAGCTTGGACAAGGGAATGGAAACCAGCAGTGGTTCCCAGGCTGTGTCTGGGCACAGGGTGGGCACCAGCTTCTGATGCTGCTCTAGCAGGGGGTTGGCAGCAAGGCTGGGAAGCAGCAAACCCTTACTCAGAAGGTTGTTAAACCACAGTGCTGTTCTCACCAGTGGCTGAGGGGTCTGGCACCCACAGCAATATCAGCAGTGAGTTCAGAGCTCCAATGGGGAAAGCACTAAACTGATTCAGAAATGTTTTTTCTCAAGAGCATCCAGGTGTTAAACTCACCTGGCAGACGAGGAAACAGAGCTACAAAGGAGTTAAATGCTTTGCCTGAAGTCCCAGAGCAGGCAGAGAACAGTGACAAAGTCAAATGTGTGTTCAGCAATGTCACAGGCATGGGTAGACGTAAGAAGTATTTTTAAAAATCCAGTTTTCCCATCCTCCTTTCCATTAAAGTTTAAGTGGTATTAATTTCCAGTAAATTCAGCAAAGCCATTCAATCCAGCATCTCTTTTATGTGGTATCTCTTATTTTTAATTTGTTTCACAGGTTCTGTGGTACTTAGCAACAGCAGGGAAATAAACCCATTGGAAACAGACAATTAACCAAGGGCACTGGGGCAGGGAAACCGGAATTGTTCAAGGAACAGCTCTTGGAGATGCTGCCCCGGGGATGAGATTAAGGAAGGGATGCTGCTAAAATGCCATTCCTTCATGGACGTTTGGTTACATTCCTGGGAAAGACATGCAGCTTGCTCTCTTCCCCTGGCAGGGAAGGGGAGCTGGGAGCGTGGCTCTTCCCAGCTCCTGCTCTGCACAGGAATGTGTGACTCCCCTTTGGAGATGTGCTTTGTGTGTGACAGTAGATTTGGGGCTTTTGCCATCAGGTTCCTGCCTGGGCAGGCCCAGCAGCCTCCTGGCCTGGCCTCGGACACTGGGCCCTTCCTGCAGGAATCCAGGGGCTGAGGTCACGTCCAAAGCAAACCCTGCCCCACAGAATGCATCCTGCCTGCCTGGGGGGTTTGGGGCTGGGAGCAGCTGGGATGGGGGAAGGGTTGGGATGGGGGCACCACGGGTTTGGGGTTGGGATAAGGAAGGGTTGGGATGGGGGCACCACGTGTTTGGGATGGGATAAGGAAGGGGTGAGATGGGAGCACCACGTGTTTGGGATGGGATAAGGAAGGGGTGAGATGGGGGCACCACGTGTTTGGGATGGGATAAGGAAGGGGTGAGATGGGGGCACCACGTGTTTGGGATGGGATAAGGAAGGGGTGAGATGGGAGCACCATGTGTTTGGGATGGGGGAAGGGTTGGGATGGGGGCACCACGTGTTTGGGGTTGTGGCTGACGAGCCCGTGGGGAGAAGGCTGAGAGGGCCAGAGCCAGGCAAGGAGGCTCTGCCTCTTGGTTCCTGGGGGTGGCCCAGCCCTCTCTGAGGACAGGCAGTGGGATGAAGCTGAAGGAGACAATGGGCAGGTGGGGCAGGGTCTGTCTCGGGGTCTGTTTGCTCTGCCTGACCCCCATTTCCCTGTGCAGGGATTTCTCTCCTCTCGCTGCAATCCCGTTTCAGGGAATGGGCTCACTCCAGCTCCAGGCTCTGCCTGACCCCTCCAGGGACCAGGTCAGGCTCTGCAGGGCAGCTCCCAAGGGAGTGGATGGTCACTGGAGACCAGACCTGCTGCTTTCCAGTGACTTTTAGTTCCTCCAGTTCCCTTCCTCCCCCATTTCTCTGAGGGAGCAGAGGTTTCCTCCGTGGCTTTGCAGAAGGAGTGGCTGCAGGTGCCCTGAGAACAGGATGTCACCTGGGGCTGGTGGCAGCTCCAGGGTGGCCTGGGGACACCCAGCGCCGTCCTGCTCAGCTCAGACTGCGCCCGGCGTGGTGCTGCAGTGGGTGGGACTGCTCAGGGAGCAGTCAGAGCTGGAGGCTCCATCCTGGCATCCCTGATTCCCAGCACTCAGCTGCCGGTGGAACAGAGGGTTTGGGTGGATTCTGTCCCACAGGGATCTGCCCTGGGGGAGGCTCTGGCTGTCCCTGTTTGATGATCAAAGGGGTCAACCCTTAATGCCCCATCCTTGTATTAAATTTCCACACAAACATTCCCTTGTCTAAACCCGTGTTGCTCATCCCGGACTTTAATATTTATTTATTTATTCTCTGAGCACAGAGGATAAAGCACGGAGTTGTTTCTTTTGCAGGCAGGTCCTTAATCGTGCCTCTGGCCAAGAGAAAATCCAGTGTTTTATCACAGAGTGTCACATGAAAATAAAGGTGGTGTTCTTCCCTCCCCTGCTGTCATCAGGGAAATCACTGATAGGCCACTAATTAAAGCCACAGGCCTTAATTTGATAATTTACCCGACATTTTCTGCATACTGTGAGTTGGTTGAATTTCAGCCCTGGAGCTCAGAGGCTCCCAGAGTTTCCTGCTGAGATGCTGGATCCCACCAGTGAGCCCCAGCTGGGGCGTGGAGGTGCAGAGAGGCAGCAGGAGTGGGAAATGCCCGAGTGGAAGGTGGGATTGTTGCCATGAGCCCACCTGGAGACCTGCACAGTTCTGGTGTCCCCAGCACGGGGAGGACATGGAGCTGCTGGGGCAAGGCCAGAGGAGGCTGTGAAGTTGATAAAGGGACTGGAGCTCCTCTCCTATGGAGATGGGCTGGGAGATTTTGGAGTGTTCAGCCTGGGGAAGAGGAGGTTGTGTTGAGAGCTCCCAGCACCTCTCAGCATCCAGAGGGGCCACGGGGAAGCCAGAGAGGGACCCTGCATCAGGAACTGGAGGGGCAGGACAAGGGGAATGGGTACAAACTGCCAGAGGGCAGGGAGAGGTGGGATAGTGGGAAGGAATCCTTCCCTGTGAGGGTGGGGATGCCCAGGCACAGGTTATGCCATGGATTCCCCATCCCTGGCAGTGCCCAAGGCCAGGCTGGACAGGGCTTGGAGCAGCCTGGGATAGCTGAATGTGTCCCTGCTGGGTGGAATTGGATAAGTTTTAAGGTCTTTCCAGCCTAACCCTTTCCATGATTCCATGCTTGTGAGATGTGTGAATTCAGTGGGTTGAATGAGAAATGGCAAGGTTGGGAGAGGGACAAAGAACTTCCTTCCGGGCAGGGACAGGACTGTCCCAAAGGCTCCAAGTGTGAGGCAGTGCCTTGTGCTGTGGAAGGTGAGCAACTCCATGATCCAAGTTTATTAGAACCAGCAGCAGTTTAACAGGAACTGGACACCCTGGAAGTTCTTCCAGTCTGTTCTCAGCCTCTTGCAGTCAATGGTAAACCCACTAATTATTTTTTTAATATCTTTTTTCTACATATTTTATAACCTGCTCTTTAGTGTAGAATTGGAAGCCAAATCCAATTGTGGGGGAAAATTAATTTCCTTGAATCGAAGGAGTAATCTCCTTGAGACTTTTTAATCATTAGATGATAACTGTGAACTAAAGAAAGGAAGACCATTAAAATAACTTAATAGAGCAGGATAAACGTTTTTTCCCTGTATCTCCTTCATCTTTATTTAGAGATCCATGAGGAGGATATTTCATAAAAGCTGCTCTTCTTGACCTTTCTTCGGTCGTTCTTATAGAGGAACCAACCAAAAGAATGGCAAGGAAGTAACACTGTGGAGTTCTGGATACAAACCCAGTAATTCTGCTCAACATCTCTGCTCTTCCTGCCAAATTCTGCTTTGCCTTTCTCATTACAGGGAGAAAAGCTATCGGGACAAATAAAAATGCATTTGGCTGAGCTGGGTGATTTTTAAAAACAAGCTGTGTTAATGCTTTTAATTAAGGGGCAGAGGAACAAGAGGTTTTATCAGCTCTTTGTCTGCAGGCCATTATTTCGTTGGGGATGAGCAATCCATTATTGTCAGCGGCCACTTTTTTGAGGGATTTGCTCCCAAATCAAATGGTGTTTTTATTTAAATTGTTGAGCGCCGCTTGATTCCTCATTTATTTAATGTGGAGGCATTGTTACAGAGGAGAATGGAGCACTTCATTTGGATTGCTGAGGGACCAGGAGCGGTGCCTCGGGAGCTTCCCGGTGTCCTGGGCTGGAACGGCATATGCAGCACAATGAGGAAGGGGAAAACCTGAAGGTCAAGTTGATAAAGCCCAGTTAAGCTGTTTCCGAGAGAATTTTGGGAAGGATTGATGGCTCTGTGCTTTATAAAGGGAAGTCATGTTGCGGAGTCTCAGGAAGGAATTGTTCCCTGGGAGGGTGGGCAGGCCCTGGCACAGGGTGCCCAGAGCAGCTGTGGCTGCCCCTGGATCCCTGGCAGTGCCCAAGGCCAGGCTGGACACTGGGGCTTGGAGCAGCCTGGGACAGTGGGAGGTGTCCCTGCCATGGAGGGGGTGGCACTGGATGGGCTTTAAGGTCCTTCCAACCCAACCCAACCCAACCCAACCCAACCCATTCCATGATTTATAAGGAACAGTGAAAGAAGCTCTCAGGGTACTGCTCCTGTTCATGGCTCCTGAGCTGTTTCCAGTCCATAAAACCTCATTTTCCTGGTTGAGAGTTCCCACTGACCCACATTACTGGGTCCAAAATGTAGTTTCCTTTGTCTGAAACTTTCTCCTGGATTCTTTTTCTGGCTTTTACCTCTTCTCTGAGTGCCTCTAACAGGTTTTGACAGGAGAAGTCAGAGGTTTCCACACCTATTCCCACTGGAGGAGATAAACCGGGTTGTTCATACTCTGGATAAAACCAGGGCAATTTTCCCTTTTCTTAAATTCCAGGAGGTAATCAAGGATAATGGAACTATTAGATTTGGCATCTGTAAGGTGGTTATCATTTCAGAAGGAATTGTTTCTGTTAATGGCAGTTAACTTGCTACAAATAAAACAAGAGAATTGAAATCTTAAGTACCAGAGTGGCAGCAAACCATGAAACATTATCCTGCTCCGTGGAAGGAAGGCTGAGCCAGCTGTCAGGGAAGAAATCTATTGGAAAAACCCTCTGATGGATTCCAATTGGAACTAATTGAACGTGGCAGCAGCATCCAGCTCTTTTGCTTTCTATTAGAAACATTAAAATGTCTATAAATAATAATATTAAAGCGGGCAGAAGCTTTCATCCAAGGAACTCGTGGTTTTCATCAGGATGAGTTTGGTGGCTGTTGGTGGAGCTGAGCTGTGAAATCCTTGGAATTACTGAGCTGCCCTGGGGGGCCCAGGAGCTCCTCAGGCAGATTTGGGCCAGAGGTTTGGATGGACAGCTGGAGAGCCTTGCTGTCTGTGAGCCGGGTCTGGGGAATTCAGGGCTGTTCTCCACCGCTGCAGGCCAAACCTGCTCAGTCCAGCCTTGGAGGTGCTCCACAGCATGGAACAGGGCTGGAATGGGCTTTGAGCCAGGGTTTGGGGGCTGCTCTTACAACACAGGATCCCATTGCCCCCTCAAGAGCAGCTTCGCTCTGGAGAACAGGCATTCCTAAGGGGTGTGGGATTTCTATGGGTTCGCAGAGGTGATGGGCATCCCATCCCCTGTTCAGAGCTCAGGGTGGGCAGGGGAGTCCCGAAGCTCCCAAAAAATCAAACTCTGGCTGGACCTCGCTGTAAAATTCGCTGACACTTCCCTGCTGGACTGAGTGGATCCCTGGGTTTTTCTTCACAGCATGGATTCAAAGAGCAGCAGTCAAATGGGAGAATGCTTTTCCTGTTTCTGTTTCAGCACAGGGATTATCCCAGGGGCAAACTCTGCACACACCATGACAGCAGCAGCTCAGAGTGTCCTCAAGCAGCACGAGCAGAACCACTCGGGATTGTTCAGTGCTCTGGGCAAAGTGCAGTTATATGGAGAGGGTCAGAAGGGCTAAGAACTCCAAAAATCCCCTGCAATGTGATCTCAGAGTGTGAATTAGAACTGCAGCCTCATCTCAGGGCAGCTGTCGCAGCTGGAGAGCTGGTCCAGGGGTTTGCGAGTAATGAGAGTCATTAGTAAACACAACCAGCTATAATGTCCTTAAAATTGCACAGTTATTACAAATTAACCCCTGGCACTGTGTTTGCCTTCCCTCCTCGTGCTATTCCATTGATGCTCCCAGTTTTCTGTGTTATTTCCCTGCCCACTCCCTGTTCCTGGCTGCTCCTGCAGCTGAGAGCTCTGAGCTGGGGGGCACGAGGTGGAGGATGGATGTGACAACTTGATCCCTGACCCAGAGCCCTGCTGATACTGGGGGAACTGGCAAATGACCCCACAGATGCTTCTGCAAACAGTTTTTAAAGGATTTGTTTCTGCAAATTTGCAGTGAGCTTGTTGCTGGTGGCGATGGCTCCTTTTCCAAAACGCTCCTTCCTGGAATACCCTAAAACAACCCATCCTAAAGTCTGCTCTGTTCAGACATGCTGGAAGTACGAGAAGGGAAAGGCCTTTAGTGTATTTCCTTCGCTTATGGGCAGAGGTTGTGCCCTTGTCCACAGACACCCCGAGGTATTTCCAGCAAAGCACGGCCTGAGAGCTCCTCCACAATTAACTCCAGGAAAACCTTTCTCCAGTCTGTACAGGCTGAAATGAGCTTGGATTTCGGACAGTGCAGAGAGTGGTTTCCCCTAGGGGAAGAAGAAAACCCCTGCTTGAGGCCCTGGGAAGCACCTTTCTAAGTACAGAAAGCAAGAGGCTTACTCACGTGCTCCCTCAGTTCAAGTATGCAAACTGTTGCTGGAAAGTTCCTCGTTCTTTGTGTTACCATAGGTTGATTTTTGGTGCAGGAATTTTAATATTCCTAATCCTTCTCCCCTGTTGGATCCTTCCTTCATACCCTGCCTTAACTGCTCCCCAAACCGGGAGGCAGAAATTCCCCTGTCTGAGGCTGGACTCTGCTTTTTGCCCCTTTTTACGGTTCACTCCATCTATAGGGGATGCCTTTTTGTTTGTTATTTTGGCATTCCTGAATTCTGTTTGTGGACAGCTGGATCAGGGCTGCCTCTATCAAGTCGCCATCGGGGCAGAGTCCTGAGGAATCTCAAAGGGATCTCCCGAGGAATCTCAAAGGGATGTGATTGCCCAGGCTCGGATCCCCGGGAGTTTCAGGACAATTCATTGCAGTGGTAGAACAATGTCTTCCAAGGCACGCTGCCGTGCGGATTCTGGGCTGAGCAGTGGTGGGAGGCAGCTGAAGCCGTCGGCTGGGCGGCAACGAGCCGTGGCCCAGCAGGGATAACCTGACCGTGTGCTCCTGTGGCTCTCTCCGTGCAGGACCCCGGCCATGATCGGCTGCTCCTTCGTGGTCAACAGGAAATTCTTCGGGGAGATCGGCCTGCTGGACCCCGGCATGGACGTGTACGGAGGGGAGAACATCGAGCTGGGCATCAAGGTTTGTGCCACCTGGGCGGCAGAATGTCACCCCACGGTGTTGTCAGGACCCCAAAGCTTTCACTGAGTGGGCCTGGACAGTTTCTGGAATCCCACAGGGGAGCTGGGAGGTGGTGGCGTTCACAGCGTTTTAATTTCACTTCAAGGGAAAAAAATGACTTGGTTTTAGGGATGACTTGAATTTTTTTCCTTGGGTTCCGGTCTGTGTGATCTGATGCAGGAAGCTGCTGAAATGAAATGGCATTTCCAGCTTGAACCTGGCTGTGTTGATCTTAAATACCAGGAAGAACACAGTTGGGTGAGCAGTGTTCGTGGGTGCTGGGGCTCCTGTGAGTGTCTCAGGAAGACACAAAGCCTGAAAATATTTCCCAGGCATGTAGCATCTGCAAAGAAAACGTGCTCACGAGCACAAAACCTGCTTTGAACAGTGAAACTCTACAAGCCAGATTTCAGAGCTGCCTCAGTGCGTCCCCCCTGACAACATCCCTTGATTACTGTGTACAATATTCGATCTGGCTTAGTGATTCAAGTGTTTACACACACTGAAGTGATTCATAAGTGATGAATTCCATGTTCAGAGTAACCTGGGATGGCAGAGTCTGTGGAGATTCTCCCAGGCATGGTTTGGAGTACGACACTTGAGCATTAACGAGCTGATAGGGAGAGGCTGGAGACTTCTAACTGGAAAATTGCATTGATTGTGATGTTGTAGAAATGAAAAATCATTGTTCAGCTCTGAGATTTACCAGAGGATATTTGCTTTGCTGGCAAGGCACAGGAAACTTAGGAAATCTCTTGTTGTTGGGTATGGGGAGCAATAATCTCACTTAAACAAGGGAGTGGAAATTAAAGGCTTTCAGTGTGCCACAGAGCTCCTCTCCTTGTGAAGTAATTACTGCTCATCCTGCAGTGGGGCTGGACAGATCCTTCCCCAAACCCAGCTCCTCTCGCAGCCCTCCTGGTTTGTTGGGATTTGGGATTTCTGGTCTCATTGTGGAGGTGCTCTTTGCACAATAATTCAGCTCATTTGCTTGGTATGGGGGGATTTCATTGAAGATTGGCTTCTTAACTGGAAAAATCAGACGGATGTCTCAGAGAGAGGGGTGAGCATTTGTCCTCTTCTTTTTCATGTGCTGAATTTTTTAGAAAGGCCAATAAACATCCTTTTGGGAAAAAAAAAAACCAAAACCAAACCTTCTCTTCCCCAAGTGACTTTCCCAAGCTTAGTTTCTTGGACAGACATTTTCACACTCATGCTGTGTGTTCTGGTCAAGGTTTTTAAACTACTGGTGGTTTTGAGAGCCAGAGTACAGGAATCTGCCTTGTGAGGCTGCAGAGAAAGTAGAATTTTAAAGATACTTGAGCTCCAAAAATCTTTTTGTGGGTGTTTTTTCCTCTTTTGCCTGATAAGTGGCTGTGTGGAGTCCCAAAAGTAACTTGGAGGTTCCTTGGTTGTTTCAGTGATTCCTGGATGAAAATAAAGGCAGAAAATGTTTCTTTTTTGATGATGGTGCAATCTCCATCATTGTTCTGAGAATCCTGGGACATTTTTAAATGTTTTCTGGGTGTAATTGTCCCTCTCTGCTCTGCACTGGTGCAGCCTCATGTCAAATCCTGGCAGCAGTTTTAGCACGAGAATATCTGAAAAATCTAAAGCCAGAACTGCCCAAGGAACAAAAATGAAGTTATAGGCTCATTGAGGCTACAAGGAGGACATGGAAAATTTGCAATGTTTCAGGCAAAAGCACAAGCTAACCCTGTTAGGGGAAATTAAATTGAGGAATCTGAATAACAGATTGAAATAAAGAATTGAGCAGGTTGGGCTGGACTAACGTGGAAGGGCCAAAGCCATGTACAAGAGTCCTGTTTCATTAATGTGCTTCAGGGTGGGGGAGTCCCCATCCCTGAGGGGTTTAACAGTGGGCATGTGGCACTTGGGGACATCGTGCTGGTGGCTCTGGTGGCCTTGGTAGTGCTGGGGGCACGGTTGAACCCAAAGATCTCCGAGAAACTTTCCAACCTAAAGAATTTCATGAGTCTGTAAGTGCTGTAAAATGAGCTGTGCTGTGCCTGTTGTGGAGAAATATCTGGGCCTTATGTTTCTTTCAGCTGCTGAGTTTAGGGAGTTAAATGAGAAAAATCCTGCAGGAGCCTCTTAAACCCCCCCTAAAAACCCCTGAAACACCAGTCCTGTTCACAGGGTGGCTCTGGGCTCCTCCCTGTGCCCTCTGGGACTCCGTGCTGTGTCCCTTTGTCCTGGCCCAGCTCAGCTCCTGCTCTCTCTGAACAAGCTTTGGGCCAACTCTTTACCTCTTTCCTGTTCTGGAGGAGTTTCTGCTCTGATTTCATCAGCCTGGTGCCCGATTCTCATGGTTTGAAACTGCTGCTGCTGCTGCTGTGGATCCCCAGCAGCTCCAAGTGGGAATTTTGGCCCAGAGACTTCGTTCCCCATCCCTGCTCCTCCTGCTGGAAAGTTTTCGTTTCTTTGGGAGCTGTTTGTGGCGCTGGGTTTCAGTGAGTGTGACTAAGTGGGGAGGCTGGCTGTGCTCTGTGCCTGCCTCGTGCTCTGCAGGGAGGCTTAATGGCTTTTCATGGTTAGTCACAGACATTCCCTAAAGATGCTCCATAAAATTGTGCGTATCTGTTGGAATAAAGATGCCAAAGTCTGTGCCATGGCTGCTGCTGCAGTTTCAAAGTCTGGGATGGGCTGCAAGGTTGTTTTCAGAGTATTTTGTGCTTGTGTCATGCATTGCTAATTAAAGTTATTTGAGTTGTCTTTTCGAGATTAATTTAATCAATGGGGATATTATTACTACTTTGATGGTATCATTTGTACAAATTGTCACTTGAAGAAGGCAATTAACTGAGAATGCTTATTAGCTGATCCATTCCACACCTTATTTGTGCAGTAGGAATCGATCATTGGATTCATTAAGTCAAACACAATTCAGGGATCCCTTTGAGGTTTAACCACTGACTCGAGCTGCTTTTACTGCTGCTGTTAGATTGGCTGAGGGTCGGCTTGGATCCGTAAAAGTACTTCCAGAAGAAAAGCTGGCATCTCCTCTTAATATCCCAGACTTCCATCCCGCAGATTTGTCCTCTGAATCCAGCAAGGCGGGTCATGGTGCTGCCAGGCCAGAGGATTTATGTGCACAGAGCACATGGAGTGGCATTCCCGTGGCATGGGAATCATGGAATAGTTGGGTTGGGAGGGATGTTAAAAACCATCTCACCCCACCCCTGCCATGGCAGGGACACCTCCCACTGTCCCAGGCTGCTCCAGCCCCAGTGTCCAGCCTGGCCTTGGGCACTGCCAGGGATCCAGGGGCAGCCACAGCTGCTCTGGGCACCCTGTGCCAGGGCCTGCCCACCCTCCCAGGGAACAATTCCTTCCCCATACCCCATCCATCCCTGCCCCCTGGCAGTGGGAAGCCATTCCCTGTGTCCTGTCCCTCCATCCCTTGTCCAAGGTCTCTCTCCATCTTCCTTGTTGGCTTCTTCAGGTCCTGTAAAGCCACAGTGAGGTCACCCCGAAGCTTCTCCTCTCCAGGCTGAACATTCCCGATTTTCCCAGCCTTTCCTGAGTGCTCCATGTGGGGCTTTGAAAATAAAAGGGTACAACAAGGCCATATCGTTGTCAGAGGGGATTTTAGCAGTCGGAGCCTCCTGCTGCAGCTGCTGAGGACAAAAGTGACTCCCCTGCCCTGGCAGGGACATCGATCCTCCCGGGGTACCCCGGCTCTGTCCCCTCAATTTCAGAAACTCTCAGAAGAGATTTAGTCACCTTTCAGTGGGACACATCTCCTGCCATGAAGGAGCCTGGTTTGTTGCTGTGAGTGTGAATATTCACATGCTGAAAGATTGAAAGGGGGTCAGGCAAAAGAATGAAAGGAAAACTGTCCACAAGGTGTGTTTAAATACCACACAGGAGCCTGACTCTGCACATCCAAATCCTTCTCTTCCTGCATGGATTTTCCATGAAATGATGCTGTGTCTTCCTGTTAAGAAACAAATAGTGAGGGTGTTCAGAGCAAGCATCTTTCAGCACCTGTGGGGCCTGAGGTGAGGGCTGGGCAGCCTGGATCCCATGGGAGCACAGGGAGGATGGCACAGCTGCCAGCTGGGAGAAAGATGCTTTGATTTTATTTTTTTGTTTTTGTTTTGCCCTCTGATTTTATAAAAATAAATCCACTGCAAGCACAGATTGGCCTTGCCAGCCTCTCTGGGAACAGACTCCATGTGGCTTTACATGGAATTGTCATGGAGAGTGGTGGGTGGGAGTGTAACAGGGGGCCCACAGGTTCCATTGTTGGATGGAGGTTTGGCTGGGTTTGTGCTTGCGTGGAACTTGCATCTGAAAAACACTCAGTGCCTGTCACCAGGATGGGAAAAGCATCCTTGGTTAGGGTGGAATTTGTTTTTGTAATGTCACATTTTGCCTCTGCCGCATGTCCTTGGAAACGCTGGGATTTTGATCATCCTCCAGTGTCTCTGTCTCCCTCTCAGTGCTTCTGAATAATGAATGACACTCTGGGAGCTGACAACAGCCTGCACCCCAAATCCCTGCTCAAGCACTCTGACCATCAGTGCCAGGTGCGCGTCCCAGCGTTCCCAGGGACTGTCACCTCCCCTGGCACAGCCAGGGATGCAGGACGCGGAGCAGGATGTGTGGGATCCAGGAGCTGGGGATGATGCATTGTTTGGAAAGCAGGAGGCTGGAAAGCCTGTAATTTATTCCTGATAAATTCATCAGGCCTTCAGGGTTCACTCCCTTCACAGGAGTCAGGGATGAGTCCAGGTCCTTGTGGGCTTTTTCCTCCACCTCGCTTTGAGGAGACTGAATTAGCCATGGATTGTCTGGTTCTGCAGGGAAGGGCTTTTCTGGGAAGTGTGGGAACAAAGCAGCTCAGATCTCTGGGGGGTGGCCTTGGGGGAGCACAGGCAGAGTCTGCTGCAGGTGTCTGTCTCTCTGTCTGTGTTTGGCTGCAGGTGCGGGCACACCTGGCTGCAGGGAGGGAGGAAATGTGCCCTGGGTGAACTGAAGGCTTTGGGGTAGAATTCCCAGGGCTTTCATTCTCTGGGGACTGTGTGCTGTTCAAGCAGCCACCCTTTGACATCCCTGAGGGGCTGAGATCTTCCCAAAATCGGTCAGGTGGAGATGAAGCAGGGCCAGTGGAGGGGATGCTCGGGTGGGGCTGTTGGCAGGGGAGAATCACGGAATCCTGAAATGGTTTGGATTGAAGGGACCTTTAGGATCATCTGATCCCACCCTTCCATGGCAGGGACACCTTCCACTGGCCCAGGCTGCTCCAAGCCCCAGTGTCCAGCCTGGCCTTGGGCACTGCCAAAGCCACAGCTTCTCTGGGAATTCCATCTCAAACCCTCCCCACCCTCCCAGGGAGCAATTCCTGCCCAATGTCCCATCCATCCCCCTGGCAGTGGGAAGCCATTCCCTGTGTCCTGCCCCTCCATCCCTTGTCCCCAGTCCCTCTCCAGCTCTCCTGGAGCCCCTTTAGGCCCTGGCAGGGGCTCTGAGCTCTCCCTGGAGCCTTCTCCTCTCCAGGTGAGCACCCCCAGCTCTGCCAGCCTGGCTCCAGCCCTGGAGCAGCTCCAGGGCCTCCTCAGGACTTGCTCCGTGTCCTTCCTGTGCTGGGACTCCAGAGCTGCACCCACTCCAGCAGGGTAGGAAACTCTGTGCTCATCTATCAGGGAAAGAAATGTTGCAGTTAGAGCAAGATGGGGAAAGAGCAACAGGAAAACCACTAAAACCTGGAGAGATTTTATTTATCAGCCATGGGAGTTGCATCTGATCTGTGGGATGGGGCTGCGTGGGGGTGGATCCATCTCCAGGCACAAGGAGCATGGAGCTGCTACCCCAGACCTGCTGATGCCTTGCAGGACCTTGGAGACTCCTGCAGCTCAGCAAACACCAGAAAAAAAAAAAGAAAGAAAAGAAAAAAAAAAAAAAAGAGGTTGAAACAATCAAACAAAAAACCCCACAACCCAAACTTGCCAGCGATATAAACTCAGGGCCAGTATTTTATAAATATTTTATCTGACAGGCACCAAAATCCAGTTAGAAATTGGGGCTTAGGGATGTTTCCAAATAAAAAGCAAGTTAATTTGGAGGGAAATAGGACTAGGGTAGGACTGACCTGGGAAAAGCTCTTAGAATCACTGACACACCAGGAATACACAACCTCCATCTGTTTGTTTGTACCTGTACCCCTGTTAGAGGAGATTTTGCTCTTCAGAGTGACTGGCGTGGTTGGAAGAAATATTTCCACCCCTGAACAATATCCAATCACTGCCTGCATTTATTTTAAGAGCAGGAATCAGCACAAGTGTGAGTTCAGCTCTGAGGTTTGGCATTCGAGCTGTCAGCTCAGGATTTACGGTGGGTGCTTGAGGGTGCTTTAGCTGAAGCTCTGCTCTCGTTCTGTAAACTGGTAAAATGCTTTTCCTCCCAACCTTCTCCGTGGGGATGGAGCCGTGCTTGGATTGTTTCTGAGCAGGAGCTGATGGGGTTGTGGCTGTCCCTCCTGGGGAAGGGGGTGGCAGGAGACCCCCAGCTCAGTTCCCTCCTGATGGCAAAGGATTTGTCATCCCTGTTATCTGCTGGCAGATGGGACAGGTAGGGCAGGGAGAAATCTTCAGCCCAGCTGGTTCTCCTCTTGTCCTTGACAAGTTGATTATTATGCTGGGAAGACTCTGATCATCTTTGCTGGGAAATGTGATGGCTCTGCCCGTGCAATAGCCGTGTGAGAGTCATTGGTGGGTGAAGAAATCCATTTCGGGACTCAGCCATGCCTTGTTGTCACTTGAAACTCTGGCAGGTGTCAACTTTTTACTGATTTTCATGTGATTGGTGTCTCTGGCAGGCAGTGGTGGGGATTTCTCAGGGGTTGGTTTAACACTGGGCCATGGTCAGAGCCCATCCAGGGGCCTGGATGGTGAAATGCAGATGTGGAGAGCAGGACCAGCATCCCTGTGGCTGTTGGGCTGTGGGGAGCAAGGACAACTGGCTGGGCAGGTTCATGGATTTGGCAAAGTTTGCTTTCTTTGTGCTCCTCACCAGTGGGTTTCAGAAACCCTGGGGAGCTCCTGCCGTGCTCGGCTTTGGTCTAACTCTGCTCCTCCTCAACAGGACTCGTCCATGCTGCTCTTTCCACTCCATTCTGGTGAGGTTTGGATTCCCCTGCTGCAGGATTTGGCCCTCACTGACTCCACTGAGGCTGCTCCAGACTCCTCAGGCAGGTGCTCCCACCCCTGCCCACACCCAGGCTGGGGACACCAGAGACACCTCCAGTGTCCCCAGGACAGTTGGGTTTTGATTTTCCATCCCACACTGGTTTTTTTGGGCATTACTTCCATCACTTTCACTTCTCCTGGGCTTTCAGCTCTCCATCCTCTGTGGGGAAAGAGGCAGCTGAGTCTGCACTGAGTGCCACATGTCCCTTGGACACCTCCAGGGATGGGGACTCCAAACCTCCCTGGGCAGTTCCAGTGCCTGACGGCCCTTTCCAGGAAGAAATTCCTCGTGATGTCCAAGCTGGTGCAGCTTGAGGCTGTGTCCCTCGTTCCCTGGGAGCAGAGGCTCCGTGGCAGTGCTGACTGGGGTGCTCAGGCACCCCTTCATCTGCATCCCCAGGGATCCCTCAGTGCTGCCCCATCCAGGACCTGGCCCCAGGCACTCCTTGCTGGTGTGGGGAGGATTCAGGGACTTCCCTGCAGCAGGAGCTGGCATGCAGGGGGCCAGCAGGGAAATAAATCATTGAAATTCCAGCATCCTGCAAGGTGCACTGCTCCCCTTCTTTATTGGCCCCCTGGGTTCTGGGCCAGCCCTTCCTGTCCCCATTGCCTGGGCCGTGGGCACATTTCCAGCCCTGAGATCTCATTGCTGTGGGGATGATGCATGGGCTGGAGCAGCCCTGGCTCCCCCAGGGCCTGCAGGCTGCAATTGGGTCAGGAATTGCTGAGCTGCAGCAACGTTAGGCCCTCTGGAAGCTGTTTTATAGCAGCTCTCCCTGGAGGACAACTGTCCTCCAAAGTATTCCTGGGTGCCTGGAACAGCCTCTGGAGTCTGCCCTCACTCTTCGCTGTGCAAGGTGAGCGTCAGCACATTTGCTCTGTGCATGTGCTGCAGTGTCTGGGATATAAATTATCCCATAAACCAGAAAAAACAGGCTTGTCTCTCCCTAAAATCCAACTCCCAGAAAAGCTGAACTTTGTCTTCTGACAAAAAAAAAAACCAAAACCCACTCTTGGGGAATGCCAAGGAAAATGTGACACCAAGAAATGAGGCTCGTAATGAACTGAGGTGAGGAATGACGAGTTTTTTCATCCCCTTATATTCCTAAAGCCTTTGGAAAGCTCCCTGCCTGTCATGACTGCAAAGCAAAGGGATTTTTTTGTGGTTTTATCTGTCCTTTCTTATGAGCAGCCTCCCTTGTGATGCACCTGCTGGCGCTGTGGGACACGCACGTCCCTTCCCACCTCAGCCAGAGACACAAAGTTGATTTTTTCCCTCTTCTGGTGTCTGGTGACGCAGGCAGGGCAGGAGCAGCCCTGTCTCACTGGGTGTTGGCTTTTTCCAGACTTTATCTTCATTGACTACAGATTTCCCCTAAGCTCGAGGATTATTCCTGGGAAGGTGTAATCAATGCTGTTGCGCTCCTGTGATTTTTCAACCCAAAACCACAGAGTTAAAAATTCCCAAGCAGCTTTTAGTGTGTTTGGGGTGTCCATGAGGCTTTGCTGTTGTCCTCTCTCAAGGACTTGGAGGTCAAACCTGTTCATTTTTACAAACACCCCCCTGTTTTCCACGAGCCCTGGCTGCAGATGAGGCTCTCAGAGCTGGTTAAGCTGCATTTCCTTCTCATCCGAGCTCCTCCTGGACAGGGAATGCAGCTGGAAGGCAGCTGACAGCTTGATGAGATGGCAAGGAGCAGACTGACAGCATTTCCCTGCCCACATCCATCCCAGCCCCGCAGAGTCAGCAGGAAATTGCAGCGACAATAACAGAGTTTGTGACCCACCGTTGCCCAGCCCTGGAGCGGGCAGCTGCGCTCGGGGAGACCTTTCTGCCCTTCCTCCTGCCTCCTCCACATCCCATGTGGCCGCAGGACCCAGCATCTCCTCCTGCATCCCCCTTGGACCCCCGAACCCCTTGGACACCCCAATCCTTGTTTTGGGGGTCACTTGAGAGCCCCGTGCTTGGTGCCAGCCCGGGGCCAGGCTGGATGGCCGGTGCCACTCGCAGCCCCCAGTGTCTGGCTCCAGTCCCCGCCGCTGCCTTTGCCTGTGCTGGGCCCGCTCCCTGCTGCACGTGTGGAGGGCACAGCAGGGATGTCAGCACCGTCCTGCCTGGCTCCAGGGCTTTGGGAAAAGCTCTGGAAGATCCCTGTGGGACTGTGCCACGTCCAGCCCGCGACTGGCTCTGATCCAGACAAATCCTTGAGCTCCCTGTGCCTGATGTGCCGTGTTCAGGTGGATTTTGTGTGCCTGCAGCTCGTTTGGGGTAGGAATTGCAGCAGCTCCTGGGTGTAGGAAAGGTGTTGGCATCCTTGGGCTCTGCCAGGATCGCTGGCAGCGCTCAGGAGCAGCAGCTCCTTTGGTCCTCTCAGACTCACTGGCTCCCTTCTCCCACAGCTTTCCCAGTACTGGCAGACCTGAAGGACTGCTTCAGTGCAACAAGGAGGAGAAAATTCCCAGCCAAATTCAGTGGGAGCTCATCATTTCTCTCCTCCAGCCATCCTGGAAAACCTCCCCTTTCCTTCCATGAGCAGGAGGAGCCTGGCACTGAGTGTGTGTCCCTCGATGTGACACCGCTGAGCCCTGCCCTGAGCAGCCCTGAGATAACAGTGGGAACAAGAATTGACATTTCCCAGTGCACGGAGCCCTGTCTGGAGTGTCCTTGTGAGTCCCATGGAGCTCTGTGGGGCTCCTTCTGAGCAGCATTCCCGGCTGGAGCTTCCTGGGAAGGGACTTCCCTCCCAGCAGTGAATGTTCTGCCTTCTCTGAGGTGGTTCATTGTTCACAGCCAGACTGCTGGCTCTGAGCTGATCTGGTGGCTTCGATGCACCACTGCCTAAGGCCTGAGAGGTGCTCAGCCTCCTTTATCCCTGTCCTGACTCCAGGGTTTCCTCAGCAGGGAAGATGCTGCTGCTCCACCTCCTCAGCAGCCCCGTCCTGCTAGAGCTCACCTGCTCTCCTGCCTCAAATTCCAGAAGGATTCAGTGGGTCACTCAGCCTTCCTTGGCTTTGGCTAAAAACTGCCCCTGAGGCACTGGCTGCCATGGAACTGAAGGATCTATTGGGGGTTTTCTGCTCCAGGACTGGAACAGCATTTCCTGTCTCTCCCTGAGCTGGTTGGAAGCTGCTGGTGCAGGAAGCAGATCAGAAAATGAAATGAAATTAAATTGCTCCTCTGACTGCCCAGGCTGGGATCCAGCAGAGCAATTAACTTCCATCCACCTGGGCAGCCCTTTTCATTTTGGTGGTACTATTTCACCTGCTTAAGTGCACTTCTGGATCGAGGCCTCTGGAGCTGAACTTGAGCCATAAGGGTTAATCTTTCCAGAATTAAATTTTTCCTTTAGAAGGAAAGAAGGTGTTGTTCCTCATCCCTGCCCCTCCAAACAGTGCTTCCATTTGATGAGCTAATTAACTCATCTGGCTTTAAAATACAAGTACATCCTTCTTGGCTTTTGTCATGTGTCACCACCTTCTTAGGAGTTATTATGTCTTGTTTACACAGAAAATACAGAAGGAGAGAAGTGAACCTGTTCAGTGCTTGAATTTATACACAAAGCCTCAGTACCAAACTCGTTATTTCATATTCATCTACAGACACAAAATACATGTTAATTAACCAAAGTGCTGCCAGTGGGCATATGCAAATGAAGTGGCATCAATCAGGCCAGGATTCCTTTTTTTATTTTATTTTTTTAGTTTTTCCTTTATTAAGAACTACAGCTTTGTGCTGACTGCAGTTCCTTAATATCAGATCTGTGCCTTGAAGCAAAGAGCCTCAGACCCTCCCGGCACTGCAGAACCCACTGGAAACGCTGCAGCTGATAATGAAGATTTCCTGTGTAATCCCAGGGAGGACGGAACTGTCTGGATCTGCCCCGGGCACAGAGAACCCCAGTTTATTTTTCGAGGAGGGGTTTCATTCTGTCAAAGCAGCAGAGTTAAACTGAGAGAGACAATGAGGCATGAATTCACATTTGGACTAAATACATCGAACTTAAGATGGGAGATGGGAGTTGTGAGTCTGCAGCTCTGCTTTTCCGTGGCACACGGTGCCAGCAGGACCCACAGGATCTGCCCTGGCGGTGTGACGAGTGCTTAGAAGGGGATCCTTGTGTCCCCTCCCTGCTCCCTGCGTGCCACTGCCAGAGGCACTGGGGATGCTCCTGGCACCTCAGCTTGGAAATTCCTCAGGTCTGTGCCCAGCGCTTTGCACATCCCCGTCCTGCACATCTCCCAGGGCAGGGCAGGGGGTTCCTGTCTGCGGGAGGAGCTTTGGCAATGAGCAGGCTCCGGGCTGACCTGCATCCAGCATCTCCTTTATCTGATTGTACCTTTGGCATCATTCAAGCAAGCATTGATTGTGCTAAGAGCAGAGCAGTGGCTTTAGAGTTGCTTCGTAGGATGCTTTTTGTTTCCTTCCCAAAGGAAATAATTGGGTATTAGCTGATGAGCCAGGACTGGGGGAAGGTGCTGGAGCCTTTAACGTTTAAGAAAAGCTGGAAAAGACATTGTGAATGATGAAGAAACTTCTTGCTCCCTGGTCTCTCCCATCCCGAGATGTACTGTTGATTTTCACCTTTCAGGTGGCACAGGAAGGTTCCCAGTGTGAACCCCAGCTGCTCTGGGTCCCTCCTGTGCCTGCCCATTTTGTTCCTGGAGCCCTGGACAGAGGGAATTCATCCATATCTCGCGGCTGAACCATTCCTCTGTGATTTTCTGTGCTGTCAGGATGCATTTTCCTCTTTCCAGTCCCCTCCAGTCAGTGTGAGCTGCTCCCCCAGAGTGAACCCAAACCCACACCTGGGGCTCAGCTGTCACCCCCCATTAGGCTGGATTTGGTCAACTCTGCAGCTGTAGAGCTGCAAACAAAGACAAAGTTTGCATCTGGAAGTTCAGTGCTTCTCCTCACCTTCCTGGGATTTGGGGTTTAAATCCATCTCAGTGTACAGAATTACATCTAGTTTCTGTTTAGCATTTTGACGTGGGCCATTTTGAAGCTCTGTGGGTCTGCAACAAGCTCGTGTTCCTTGATGGATTATTCCAGGATCAGGAACCTGGCCCTTGGCCATGGACATTAAACCCCAGCGTTCCTGCGGCTTTGGTTTGTGCTCAGCCAGTTCCAGATCCTGTAACCTCTCACCAGCCTGGTGAACTCAGATTTTGGCAGGAATTGTTTTCTCCTTATCTGTGCTGGTTGCAGAGGGTGCTCAGAGGTGGGGAGTCCCGGGAGATGCCACAGGCATGCCCAGGGGTTGCTGCTTTAATAACCAGCACAGATGTCCTCATTCCACACTTGAAAAGAGCAGAGCTGGAAAAAACCACAGTTTCCTGATGTTCCCAGCAGCTCCTGCCCCGAGCTGCCCTGACAAAGCCCCTGTGCCAGCCAGGCTTCTTCAGCCACAGCCAAATCCCATCAGAGCAGGGGGATCGTTTCTCCATGGCTTGGCTTTGCCAAAGGCTCTCCCAGCTCCTCCCTGGGCCAACCTGCTGCACCTCCTGGCCCAGGGTTCGTCTCCTGTGCTGGCTGGAGCTGCATCTCCACCTGCTTCTAAGGCCATGGAGCAAAAGCTTCCAAATTCAGCTTACAGGTGGTTCAGAGAGCAGACCTGGGTCCCTGTGGCTGGGGGTGTGGGGGTGGCAGGAGCAGCAGGAGCAGCAGGAGCAGCAGACTCTTTCCAACAGGGCACCTCACTGGTAATTTCTGCTGACAGCCCAAAATCAGCCAAGTGAACCATTTTAAAAGCCCTTCAGAACTGTTCCCTTCCATCATTTGCTGCTTTTGTCAGGCACACGGGAGTGTGTCTTGCCATGTCTTTTGTCTCATTTTTACAAGAGTTCTGTTGTCTATTTAGATTAAATTACAGGAGCAAACAGTTGTTCAGGGATTAGCACTGGGATGAGATGAGGAGAGCGTTCAGGAGCAGGAACAGGCTGGTTACCTCAGCAAACAGATTTTTTTTCCCCGCTGTATAAGCTCAGGTGTAGCAGTTGAAGCTGCATCCAGTGTGGGTGCGTCCCCCGTGGAAGGACCAGCCCATGGAGGGTGTGTGGTGTCCCCAGGTGAGGTGAGGGAACGGGGCCAGGTTTGGATTCGGTTGTTTTGGAGTGTTTGGAGCAGGTTGTGCTGCTGTGCCGGGGGCTTGGTTTGAGGAGCCGGTACCAGGGATGTGTCCCCAGCTGGGGCACAGGAGCCCCGGGCCCTGGGGGAGGTGAGGATCCTGCTGGGAACCACCCGGGCAAGAGCCAACTCCCTCGGGAGGGAAAAGCTGCCGACAAAAGGCGTAGGAGGTGTGGGATTTGTGTCATCCCTGCCTCCAAAACCCGCTGGTGGAAATTCACAGCCCAGGCCGGGGAGCTCGGCCCTGTGTCCTGCTTCAAAGCGCCTCTTCCTTCTAAAATCTCTGTTACGTTTAAATTTAAAAACCTTTACAGCAGCTGTATTCTCATTTTTTTTTGGGGGGGGGACACATAGAGACTGAATTCTCCTTCCCCGTTCCCACACCTTTATGTCCAATAAAATTGAGAAGTATCTTCCCAAAAATGAGCAGCCAGGGGAGTGTGAGCCTGGGCTGCCTGGTTTCATTTGCACCAGGGATAGCACTCGCTGTGTTTAATGGATTTGCTTGGCTTTCTGGGACACATTTAAAGGGGAAAATGTGTTTATTGGCATCAAATTTAGAAGACCTGTAACATTTAAGAGGGAGATATGTTTGAAAATGTGATATGAAATGGGGAATTGGCAGTTCTGCTGTCCTTGCAGAAGTTCTGGCAGTTTCACTGACCAGGTTTCTGTAGTGCAGATAGAATCTGAGCCCTGAAAAACTGAATGCATAATAAAATACCTATGGCATGCCATCATTTCTGGTTATGTTACTATAACTGGGGTGTATATCTAAAGGCAATCATCGCTGTAGAGGAGGGAGGATAACACAGAGCTTTAAATTTCATTAGACATTGAAACATCTGAAGGAGGAACTCTAATGGTTATATATAATAAACCTCTTTTTTATCTTCCCATAAAATTGTATCTCTTTTCCTTTTTCCCCTCAAGTTGAGCTGCCTTGCGGTGTGCAGCGTTCTGAAATAAATCGATGATTAACTAAACAACAGGAATTCATAAACCTCCTTATTTTATAGCAACATTTAAGGTAGTGCACAGTGCATGCTCCCCAAGCTGATCTACGCCCTCAGGTCCATTATCTGAGCTGTAGATAAATGAGGAGTTATGTCTGCTGGAGGTTATGCTCAGGTAGTTCCCACCCTGCTGGTGTAAATCCAGGGGTTTATGGAAGGAGAAGAGCAATATTCTTTATAGGTAGGAGGAAACGTGACCCAAGGCTGGAGATCTCAGGGGATGATGTTGCTCCTGCTGAGCTTTTCCCAGCGCATCTTCAGGAAGCGCAAAGATTTCTTTTCCTGGGTCCCCGCATTTCCATTCCAGTTAAGAGCAGGTCCTGGGGCGTTGGGGCCAGCTGCTTTCATTACTGGAAAGCAGCACAGGAAGGGAGAAAGGAAAGCCGGGTTCTAAAGAAGCAGCTCGATTGTTGTCAGGGAAAGCATTTAGCTCCTGGCAAATCATGTAAATAGAGCAGGCTGTAGAGTATCTGATCCCGGCAGCTGAAAGGCAGGAGAAGCCCTTGTGCAAATGCTCTCGGTAACCACCTGGGAGGGCTGTGGCTCTCGGGGCTGCGCAGGTTTCTCTGTTAGAATTGCTCCAGCAATGGTTGGTCCCTCCGAGGTGGAGGTTTCCCGATGGTTGAGCCGCGTTCGATGCAGCCACGGATTGCCCTGCCTGTGTCCCTCCTGTGCCGTGCGAAACTCTCTCCTCTCCTCTCCTCTGCCCGGAGGTGTCACCGTGGCGGCTCCTGCAAACGGCGTCTGAGTCAGTGACAGCAGAACCACGGGGATGTGTCAGGAAAGGAGCTGAGAATTAACTGCTCTGGCTGCCCACAGCCTGCCTGCTCTGGGGCTGCAGGCTCGGAAGCGATTCCCAGTTGGAAATGGTTCAGAGGAGGTGATGGAGGGCACGAAAGGGCTCCTCATCAAGGGAGGGGTGCTCAGCAGAGAGTCTGGAGCCTGGAGGGAGGAGGAGGAGGATGTGGGAAGGCTCTAAATCAGAAGTGGCAGGGCAAGAGAAGAGAGGTTTTTCCCTGGGCCCTGCCCTGGAAGCACAGAGGGGTTTGGAAACACCGAAGATGCTGCTTTGCTCCGGGTGTGGATATTTGGCTGATGCTGAAAGCTCATTTGTTCAACAAGTTCCTGGGTTAATTACAGGATGAAAAGCCCCCTGAAGGCCATCAAATTTGGAGAAGGTTGCCTCTGCCTCCGAATGTCACCCCATCTCTGCCCAAGGCTGGAGTGAGCTCTGGGATGGCAGAACTGTGTGTTCCTCCTCCTCACCAGGCACCAGCTGTTGGCTGCATCCAGCTCCACTTCCCTCTCAAAAACTGAGGCTTGGATTTGGCTGAAGGCAAAGAGAGAACTCCTGGATTTTGCCTCTGCTCCATCTCTTCCACCCGTGTCTCACCCTCATTTTGCTGAGCACGCAGCAGTGTGTGGCTGTGCAATGCTCTGGGCTTGTTACTGAAGGGTCTCCCCCAAATCTCATGGGAAAATCCTGGACAATTCCTGTGCTTTATAAGGAGAAGAAAGTTGGGCACGGAGTGATTCGTCCTGCTGTAGTCTCTGCCCTGCTCTGGGAGTTTGGATGAAGGCCTGAGGGTGATCCAGGGCTGGGGGTGGCTGAGGAGAGATGGATCTCAGTCCTTGTTTCCCCTCTGCCTCACTTGACAGCTTCCAGAGTTACAGGATAACTCCTGCAAGGCCAGGGAGCACAGAGGATGCACACAAGTTTACAGCAAGTAATTTCCAAGTTGCTTGTGCTCCCTGCCGCCAGCTAAATCCTCGGATGGGGGGGAAGTGCTTGGCAGTGGGAAGGATTTCTTCTGACAGAGCAAATCAGCTCAAAATCTCCTCGCAGGAGAGGTTAAGCACAGCAGCCCCAGATCTGTCAAAACTGCACTCATTTCATCATCAAGGCAGACAGTGTTCTCTCTTCTGCAGGGAGGAGTGTGGTATTTGTTAACCCTTCAGCCCCTTCCTTGTGCAGTGGCTGCCCTTTAATCACCTGTTAATCAGATTAGCGGGCCTGACTTCCTCCTCCTCGCTGCCTTCCCTGCCAGCCCAGCTGCGCCAGTTAAAAGGCAGGATTGACAAATGCTACAGATTTTTCTATTTGATTTTTTTTCCTGCTGTTGCTCCTCATTTGACCCTTCCTTTGTGGCTCTCTCGCAGAGGTGCTGGGAGATGGAATCCGTTTCCTTCTGCGGGTGCTGTGTTTGGCACCGGGGCCCTGCAGCGAGGCTGTTGCATCAGCGCTTCCACTGAGTCCCTTCAGGGAGGTTTAGCTGGGCCATAAAAGCCTGGGCTGGACTGAGAGCTGAGGCACGGAGGCTGCAGGGACCCCGAGGCAGCAGGGATGTGCTCTCTGGCTGGATGAGCTAGCTGACAGAGCAGGGTTCAAATCTCTGTCCTGAGCAGGGCCAGCAGTCGGACTGGATGATCCTTGAGGGGCTCTTCCAGCTCAGGGTACTCTTTGATTCTATAAAATGCTTTCCTGGCAGGGCTGTTATTGCCAGGATTTGTTCTTTCACATGAACAGCAGGTTAGAAAGAAGATGAACAGGATCAATGCAACAGCAGAGCTCAGATAAAAAAAAATGTGACTGCAGGACACATTTACACTGCCAAGAAAAGCAGCTTTGAGTCTCCACCTCAGAAAAGATGTTTCTCTTCTAAGAGTGATTGAAATGCTGCTTTTGAAAAGGAGAAAGGAAAAGCATTGAGGATGCTTGAGGCACAGTGGAGCGGCTGGTGTGTCCCTGTCCCAGGGTCGGGGTCAGCACAGACACAACTGCACGGCTTCAGCAGGGACACAAAACATCTGGAGCAGCAGAGATGTCGCCAGAGCTGGAGCCATCAAAGGGGGACAGCTCGTGCCCTGCAGCCAGACCTGGCCACGGCTGCTCTGCTCTGCAGCCCTCCCAAACCCAGGGAGAGCCACGCCTCACACCCAGCAAACCCCTTGTTTATCATTTCAGAGTCTGGCTTTCTAGAGCCCCACCAGCCTGTGCTGTAACCGGTTCCTGAGCTGGCCTGTGCAGCACCAGGAGCTGGGCTCGATCCTTGGGGTTCCTTCCCCCTCGGGATATTCTGTTCAGGGAACGGGCTCTGGGAATTGTCCTGTTCAGGGCCTGCAAAGGTCTTATTCCCAGGCTGTCATTCATAGCTGCTTTCCCTGCTCTATCTCAGTTCCTTTGGAAGGCACTGCTATTGAAGGGCAGCAAATGTTCTCCAGAGCATGTACAAATATCAAACACATCTCCCCGTGTTTCCCCTTGTGCTTCCTGCTCGTTGCGTGGGAGCTGCTGGTTCAGTCCTGGAGCTGTCCCGACAGTTACGTGATCATATCTTAAAGCAGATGTTATTATTTCCCCATGAACATGTGCAGGGCAGCAAGTAACAACTAAAGTTACCAGAAAATGCCCATTTTTCTGCTCTCCTGCTTTTTGAATCGATCCGTAACGGGTTCCCTTGGAGGCAGAAAGTGGCAACTCCTTGATGTTTGCTAAGGGGAAATCTTAAAACACGAAATCGAGTCAACTCACCTGGGTTTATGAGCCTTGCGAGCATAAAAAGGCAGTCTTTAGTCTGGCATTTTCCTGTTTCTCTTGGTTACCATCAGAGGAGGTAGAAATTTTCCCTTGGAATGGGATGTGGCAGTGCCTGTGGTAAATGGAGCCCTGGAATCTTTATTGGGATCTTTAAATATATATTATTGTTGTTGTTGTTGTTTTTGTTACTATTGGCACATGCTCAGAGTAGAATATTCCTGAATTTAAAGAACCACAAAACCCCACGTTTATTGCTGTTTGATGATGAAATAAGTGGTGATGAAGTGATGATGAGCACGGTGTTATCCCTAAGTATGGGAATGCAAAGCCTTAGGCTGTGCCAGAAATCCTGGGAGCATCCAAACATGTCATCAGGCATCACTTCCAGGGCATCCAGCCCCAGCCTCTTGCTTTTGCTCTGCTGTTGCCCTCCCTGGGTGATTGAGCAGGCAGCAGAATGAGGGGCAGGCGTGTGGCTGTCCTGTATGATCCAGTGGGCTCATCCCTGTGGGAGTTCTCCTGACATCCTGCTCACGATGGAATCAGTGTTCCAGTAAATGGGATGGTGTGAATGACCCTTGCTCTGCTCCCAGGGACTTTGGGAGATGTGGGCTCTGTCCCCTCCCAATACAGCAAATGCTGCCCTTGCCTGGGCGGGTTCCCTGGGGGATTTGCAGATGAGTTTCCCTGAGTGTGCCGTCAGTCTGTGTCTGGGTAATCTGCTGTGCAGTGCAGCTGGTGGCTGGTGTGGGAGGGAAAGCAGCAGTCCCGGTGGAGCTGGCCCTCCCTCGTGGCTGTGGGATTGATGCTGGTGGCAGCAGTCACACTTGGCACTGCCGTCACTCGCAGCGGAGTCCCTTCCCAAGCCGTGATCTGAATACCAGCAGGGATTGAGCTCAGCCTTGGCACCTGCTGAGGTCTCCTGGTGGTTTACAAGGTTTTCCTGGGGTCTCTCCTCCCAGGTTTGTGTTTCCCAGCATCTGGGCCTGCTCTCCATTCTCCCCGTGTCTCTGGAGCACCTGCTCCTGGTGCTTTGGGGGTGGCCAGAAGCCAGGGGGGCTCTTGAGGCTGCTGGGCTGGGTTTGTGAAGGGATTTAATGCACGGCCTGCTGTCCCCCGTGGGGCTGCAGCTGCGTGAAGGTGGCTGTCCCCACAGCTCCCTGCAGCACATCCCCATGCTGGGGCTCCCCTGCCCTCCTGCTCAGAAGCACAGCTTGGGCAGGTGTTCTCAAATGAAAGGGATTAATGGTTTACAGTGGTTTAAATGCAGCTAATTTGTAGCTGACTTCAGCCTCAGTCTCTGAATGAAATATTTGCATTATCGAGTGCCATACATTACATATCCCTTGGATAGAAAACAAAAAGAAAGAGAAAATGGACAACTCAGCCCTCTCAGCCCTGCTGAATAAAAGTTAAGTATTTCAAAATTCTCTGAGTGATTCCAGGACAAAACCTTTGAAATTCCTGTCCTAGAAAGAAAAAATGCATGGTGAGAGAGCTGCAGGTGAGAGGGTTGTGTCAGGGGAGAGCCGCGTGTGTCAGTGCCAGGAGATTTCATTCCCAGAGCTGTGTGTGAGCCTGGACCAGCCAGGCTGCACCTTCAGGCAGGGTTTGCCCAGTCTGTAGCAGGCGTGTGGGGTGGGTGAAATGAATAACACAGTGCCAAATCCCCCCTGGCTGAACGTGGCTTGCACCAGGTGATAAAATACACTGCAATAATCAATATTGCCTCTTCATTGAAAAGTGGCGTGAAAAAACTCATCTCCCTCCCTGGCACTGCTCCAGCCTGGAAAAGTGTGAAGGAGAGCAGAGCGTTGGTGCCTTTATACATCCCTCTGTTAACCCAAGAGCCAGGAGAGCATCACCAGACTCCCTCAAACGAGGGCTTTTGGCTGAGGAGGAAGCTCAGGTGACCTCTGTGACCTGGGAATGGATGGGACTGCATGGTCTGCCAAACACTGCACGTCATAAAATAATTCCAGGAGGGAAGTACAGCAACCCTGGCACTGGGAAATGGGCAGGACAGGGCTTTCCTGAAACCCTGGGTGCTCTGGACTGGGTGGCTCCTGGGGTTTTCCTGCAAAATCTGCCTCATCTCCAGGGAAGGAAGATTTCTAATTGAGGAGCTGCATGCTGTGCGTTCACCCCCAGCTCTGATTTATGTCTGCTGCTGCTGGAATACATATTCATGACAGGTTTTGCATAGAGCTAAGCAAATTATTGGTGTGGAAATACATAGGGCAAGAATCCTTTCAGTTTGTTACCTCCTGAAGTGTCTCTGGTGGTGATTGGAAAGAAAAGCAAAGTGGTGGCTTTGGGTGTGCATCAGTCTGGGAGGAAAGGGAGGCATTCCTTAGGGAGCAGTGCCTGGGAAAGGGATGCGGAGGATTCACAAATGCTGAGGGACCCTGTCATTCACACTTGGGTTTATTCCCTGATCATTCCTGGCTTCTGTGACATCCTTGCATCATTACCAGAGAATTACGGAATGGTTGGGCTTGGAGGGACCTTCAAGCTCATCTCAGGGACACCTTCCACTGGTCCAGGCTGCTCCAAGTTCCTGGCCTTGGACAATTCCAGGGATCCAGGCGCAGCCACAGCTGCTCTGGGCACCCTGTGCCGGGGCCTGCCCACCCTCCCAGGAAAGGATTTTTTCCTGATAACCAATTTGAATCTGTGCTCTTTCGGCTCTTTCTTTATCAGATCCATTGTCTGAGCTGGATGAACTGCTCCACATGAGCTGCTGGCCCGGCCTGGCAGTGGCCGTGTCACCGAGGGTGGGTTACTGGGGTGTGGGGACCGTGCCCTGTCCGCCCACAAACACCAACCCCTTGTCCTTCCCAGCACTGCCAGGGTCAGGCAAATCCCAGAGCCCTGGGAGAGCTGGTGCTGATTTCTGATGGAATGTGAGCTTTCAGCATGCTGTGGAGATGAGATCTCCCGTTCAATTAATACACTGTGAACTCCAAATAATTACCTGAAGGAGAAAAAGAGCTCCAGGTGATGGATTATGTCCACAGCTGAATGTGTCCTGAATGAAGGCACGTCGGGACTGCTCCTCTCCTGGAGAGAAAATTCCTTTGAAAAAGCCTGTGCCTGGGTCTGCCTGTGCAAACCCAACCTCCTTCCCTCTTCCACTTGAATTATAAAATGTTTCTGTTTGTTTTATACAAGCATTCAATTGGCTTTGATAAGGAACACGATGTTATTTACTGTGCTTTAGCCTTGTACTTTAATCTGTGTTTTAGCAGCAGAACAAATTAACTGCTTTCTCCATCTCCAGGCAGAGCTCTCTGGTCCAGAGCCAGCTGAGCCTCCCAACAAAGGATGCTTTTAGTGCCTGCGTCTTCCCGAGCTCCCATCTTTAGTGGATTATTTTATTATTCTGCCTCTGATTGGAGATCAAAAGTGGCTGTGTTTAAAGCTCTGTATTTACACTAAACCAGTGTCAGCCCCCCGAGCTGCTGCAGCCTGGCTCTGCTCCGTGGAGAGCAGCCTGTGTCATTCCCAATCCTGGGGCTTTGCCAGGGTCAGAGGGATCTGACACACGTGGAGTGAAGTGACAAATGCTGCTCAGGGATTATTAATCCTGGGAAATAACAAATGGGGAAATTCAGAATCTACAGAAACCTCCTGGCAGGGGGCTGTCTTTTGTAGGGCGGCAGCAGGAGCAGGGCAGGGATTGTCCCCTGTGCTGGGCCCTGGTGTGGTCACCTGGGGTCACTCCTGGGCCCCCAGGACAATGCAGACTCTGAGGGGCTGGAGCGTGTCCAGGGAAGGGAACAGAGCTGGGAAGGGGCCGGAGCCCCAGGAGCAGCTGAGGGAGCTGGGCAAGGGGCTGAGCCTGGAGAAAAGGAGCCTCAGGGGGGACCTTGTGGCTCTGCACAACTCCCTGACAGGAGGGGACAGCCGGGGGGGTCGGGCTCTGCTCCCAGGGAACAGGGACAGGAGGAGAGGGAACGGCCTCAGGCTGGGCCAGGGGAGGCTCAGGGTGGACAGCAGCAGGAATTTCCCCATGGAAAGGGTGCTCAGGCCTTGGCAGGGGCTGCCCAGGGAGGTTTGGAGTGCCCATCCCTGGAGGTGCCCAAGGAAGGGCTCGATGTGGCACTCAGTGCTCTGGGCTGGGGACAGGGTGGGAATGGGGCACAGCTGGGACTGGATGTGCTGGAAGGGCTTTTCCAACCCCAGTGATCCTGAGATTCTGGGATCATCTCAGAAGTTCCAGGAGGGTGTTGGTGTGCTGGAGGTGTGACCAAGGAAGGGGTTTAGGTGACCCCACTCAGGTTTTGGTGATTCAAGTCCCAGTTGTGCAATGTCCCTAAAGCCACAAATGGCTGTGAGCTCTCCTTGCAGGTGGGGCTGCAGGGCTGGGATTGAGTTTGCTGTAGTTTGTGATCACAGACTCCCCAAATCCTTCCACTGTCCCGGGCTGCTCCACGGCCTGTCCAGCCGGGCCTTGGGCACTGCCAGGGATTCCAGCCACGTTCCTGGTGGGATTGGTGACTGTGCCTGAGTTTGCTCTTCCCATCACCCATTAGTGAAGCAGTGCTGCTGCAGCTCTGGCTGTGCTGCTGCTCCTCTGCTTTCCTGGCCTGCCTTTTGTTCAGAGGAACAAAAAAATGCGTCGTTCACACACCTCTTCTTCCCTCCCTCGTGCACAGCAGATCAGAGCAGGGCTGAGCCCACAGGGCTCACGTTCTGTTCCTTAGAAAGAGTAAAGAAGAACAGGGTCAGGGCTTTGGCCTCACGCTGCCCTTGTCTCCCTCTAGCCAACGTGTCCTAAGGATTTGTCGTGTTGGATGAAACCACATCTGAGTCCAATATCCTTTATCAGCTCTGTTTTCAGGATAACAGGGAGGGGATGTGTTGCAGCATGTTTTGTTTTATCATTTTTTGCTAAATGTGGCTCTTCTACAAGCTCTGAGGACTTGCCCAGGCTTTTGTCATCTTCAGCATCCAGTGTTGCCTTCTAAGGGTGCCCTCAACATCTTGTGGTCTCTTCTTTGCCCCAGAAAAATGCTGGGATGGCTGTTCAAAAGGTAAATTCCTTTTCAGGTGTTTCATCACACCACTGTGTCTGAACTTCTCTCCATGGTGCAGCTCTTCCAAGGGAAACTTGCCCTGCAAAGTGGCCAAGAGACAAAGCTGAACTCGTCCTTGGTGTGCTGAGGGCATGGAAGGAGCCTGGAGGAATCCCTGTGGAGCATGGCAGGAAAGAGCAGGCCCTGCAAATCCATACATCCCATGTTGTAAATATGGGATATCTGAGATCTGGGGCCTGCCAGGGACTTGGCAGTGACCCTGCCCCAGTGCTGCTGTCCCAACTGGGATTTTCTGGGAACAGCCATTTCAACATTTCTATTTCCAGGCAGTCCCATAAATTTGAATGAAATTCCATGAGATTTTACATGTTTGAAGTATGAGCTTGGAACACTGTGGATGCTTCAGACTTTAGTTCCAAACTGAATTGTGTTTGTTGTGTGCAGCAGGAGAGGAGGGGATCCTGTCCCTGTGCTCAGTGAGACCCCACCTGCAGAGCTGCCCCAGCCCTGGGCCCAGCACAGGCAGCACCTGGAGCTGCTGGAGGAGTCCAGAGGAGGCTCCAGGAGGAGCAGAGGGATGGAGCAGCTCTGCTGGGAGGAAAGGCTGGGACAGCTGGGAATGTTCAGCCTGGAGAAGGATGTGGGAATGTCCAAGGCCAGGTTGGGCACTGAGCCTTGGAGCAGCCTGGGACAGTGGAAGGTGTACCTGCCCGTGGCAGGGGTGGCACTGGATGGGCTTTAAGGTCCCTTCCAGCCCAAACCACTCTGGGATTCCATGAATTCCAACAATTTAAAGTGGGAATTTGTCCGTGGTGGCAGAAGCTGTGGATTCTTGAAGCCCAACCCAGGGAAAGGGTTGACTTCCAGGCACTCCAGGGCACTCAGTATCAGCGAGACTGAGAAAAGGAAGGAGGGGCTCACCAGACTCTAACACTGCTTGGAAGCACCAAATAAAATCAGTCTTGTGATCTGGGTGAAATGTTTAACTCAACATCTCACATTATAAATGTGATTATAATAAAATTTTCACATTATAAATGTGATTATAATCAACATTTCACATTATAAGAAAGCCACTGCACTAAAGGACATTTTGATGAACAGCCTTGGCTCTGGTGATGTCTCATGACTGAAGCAGCAAGATCAATAAATAAGCCCTGTCTCTGCTTTATCTTTTCTCTTAATACCACAGCTGATGAGTTTTAAGTGCAGGCAGCTCAAATAGGAGAGGACAGGACAGGGTTTGTCCCAGCAGAGGCAGTGGGGGGCCACAGTCCTCTTAGTGAAATCAGGAATGTGTTTCCCATGTCTGCATTGAAGTCAGAATGACTGGAGAGGAGGACAACATGACAAGCAGGACAGTAAAGAGGATTTAAATGGCTGAAGAGCAGGAGTTTAAAAAGCAAGGGAACAAATTCCAGGCGTCCCCTGTCACAATGAAGGGGTTTGTCCTCAAGGTTGTTGAGATAATCCCGTTTTTCCTCAGGGCCTCTGTAACCTCCCATCTCTCTGCTTCCCACAGCCTTTCTGTTCCTCTCCCCTGTCACTTTGAAGCTTCCCCTGCTTTGAAAGCAGCCCCAGCATTTCCTACCCTTGGTTCCCTCCCAGTGGCTCCGACACGGGGAGATTGACAGTGGCCTTTATCTGAGAGCAGAGTATGAATTTTACTCAATGGAGAATGAGGGCTGCTCTCCGATTTCATTTTGTTTTCTCAGCCTGGTTAATTGTGGGCAGGAATTGCTGTGCCTGTCTGGGCACAGTGCTACGAGAAGCTCCTTTCAGTGCCTTAATTGAATTCCTGTGTGCAGGGGACCGTTGGGATGCTGGGGATGCAGAGCCCGATGGTATCACACAGGAGGGGTTGAGCAGCCCCGCACCAGCAGGATTATACAGCAATGCTGGTATATCAGGTATAACTGTTATTACAGATATTATTATATATATTAACTTCCTGGTAAAAGTCAGGGCTGCTTTGTTTTTGGGAGAGGGAAATTGTGGCAGCATTAACGACTGATTTAAATGCCATGAATTTCTTTGAGGGTGAAGATTCCATGGACCAAGCCTTACAGCGGCTGAAAATGCTGAAATTTGGGAGCCCGAAGCCAGAAATGCTGAAGCAGCATGATGTATTGTTTCCCTGGTTCCCTCCTGTTCACAGCTGTGATAAATTCAGAGGATGAATTGAACCCCAGCCTTTTCTCCTGCCTGATGAGATTCAGGTTTAACATCCCGGCCAGGTCCAGGCTTGCATTCATTCCAGGGATTTCATGAATTTCACCATCTTTGCTGCGAAGCAGGGCTCCAAGGTGCAAAATTACTTTTCTGCAAAGTGAATTGTCAGTTTGAGCTTCCTGATTGGGAAAAAAGATCCATCTCCACGTCCCTTCTGTGCCTTTTGTAGGGAATTTGCCCATCTGGCCGTGGTTCAGTGCAGTCTCCTGGGTGTGAGCAGGCACAGTCTTCAGCAGCACAGACTGGGGCTATAAATAAGCAAAGAGCAAGATTTTTTTCCTTTTTTTTCCCCCCTGAATACCTCCCATCCCTATTCTCTGCAGCAAATGTAATATTCCACCTATTTCCTGGGCACTGCAGAGGTCAGTCCTTTGCACAAACCAGCACTGGCCACCAGCCAGTGGCCTGGCTGTTCCAGGTTCCTTCTGGAATTCTGAACAACTGTTTTATACTTCGATTCCGCATCTTTAAAATGGGAATAAGGAGTCTTTTTCTGTGCCTTTTTATGCAGCAGAGAATATATTTGGCCACAATGCTCTGCAAATCCAGCTCGCAGTGAATTGCCACTAATTCCAAGAATAAAAATCACATGTTACCCTGAACGGATGGGCATGGAATCTCAGAATATCCTGATTTGGCGAGTTTAAGAGATACAGGAACAGTTTATTATTCATGAGGGCCTTGAGTGTTATTTTCATGGGCCTGAACTTTGAGCTTTGTTGAGAATGAGGGTTTTTTGAAGGACTCAGTAGCCAGTGCTGCACCAAAAGCCATCACAGCCCATCACAGCCCTGGCTATGCAGTGGTGGGAGCAGCTTCTGGGGGTATTTTCACCTGTTTGCCATTTACTGTTAAATATTCAGGCTGTTATCAAACTGATATTGAAGGAAATCACGGAATCATGAAGGTTGGAAAAGACCTCCAGTGCTTAAGTCCAACCTGAACCACTGGACCATATCACAGAGTCCCACAGTTTTGAACAAGAAAAGTTTTAAATATGACAGAACAGGCTTGAGCTGCTGTTCAGGTAGCTGGGAAGCCTTGGCAGGGCAAGAAACAAGGTAAGAACTCAAGCCCCTGAAGATCAAAGCCGGGAGATTTTGCCTGACATGACTTTGCAGGGTGCTGGCGTGGCTGGGAGCCTGTGCTGAGCCAGGCACAGCACGGTGCTGCTCCGGGGGCTGCCCATTAATTATGCAATAACTCATCCCAGGCTAATTAAGCAGCTCAGTTTGTAAAAGAGGCATCAGGGAATTGGCTACGGGGCCTTTGTTTGGAGAGCACAATGCAGTGTTTGGGTTGGGGCAGCCAACAGTTGTGATCCCGTTGGGATCCCGTTGTGATCCCGTTGTGATCCCATTGTGATCCCACTGTGCCCTCGGAGGAGCAGATCCAGGAATGTGCCTGGAGCCAGTGGGGTGGGCCCAGGGCACCTGGCACCACCTTCCTGAGAAAATACCACTTTAAACTGAATCACCTTGGAGAGGGAGAGGAAATGCTTCTCTTAAGGTGACACGGTGCCTTCTGGCCTGGACCTCCACCCGAATTCCTGATGTCCATCATCCACCTTTCCATCCCTACTGGGAGGTGTCTCTGCTCATGGCGGGGCCTGGAACTGGATGAGCTGAAAGGTCCCTTCCACCCCAAACCACTCCAAGATTCTCTGATTCCATGACTCTGCTGCCAGCCTGGTGGACGTGGCTGTTCCTGCTGTGAACAGCTCCTCTCTTACACAGCTTTAATAATCCTGAAGTTTGGTTACTCGGTTGGGCTCAGGTTGCCTGGCTTCAGGTGGATCTCGAGGGGCCCAAGATGTCACAAGTCCCTGTTTTTTTCATAAAAAAGCTGTCAGAGGGATGGAATTGGTCAGAAGTGGTCTCAGTCTGACTCATGTGAAAGGCAGAAGAAGCTCTTGGAGGATGTGGAATTGCCAACAGTTCACACACGCTGGGCTGGTTTATCAAACACCCTTCTGATTGCTTTGGTCTCTTCATCTGGGGGTGTTTGGGGAGCAGTGGCAGGGAGAGAGAGCCCCATGTGGGAGCAGCCAGGAGGAAGGGGAAGCTGGAAGCAGAAGGGTGGGATGAGAGCAGAGACTGATGCTAGGACAGGGAAATACAGCAGGCAGTGCAAACAGGAGAGGCTCTTGGTGACCATTAAGTCTAATTAAACCAGACATTTTTTTTGGCTCCAAGAGGTACCAGCAAAAGTTTTAACGCTGTCCTGACCCCTGGGGAGAAGCCTCAGCCCTGCTGGAGCGTTTATTGCTCTCCTGGCTGTCTCTGTGGGAGCAGCAGTGCTGTGTCTGCCGTGTTGTCTCTCACATGCGTCCGTGGGCGTCCTGTGCAAATCACAGCTTGTTTACTTACCTTTCACAGAAACTTAGGAGGAAGTGTGCCCACAAAAGGAATTAAAAACTTAGCAAGCAGGAAAGTGAAATTGTCCTTTCCAGGGAAGACATGGGGATGACTGGCAGTCCTCAGTGTGTACCTGCGTTGCATCTGGAAAATATTTTGACAGTTCAAGCTGAAAGCAGACTTTGGATTTTTTTTTTTTTTAAAGAACCACGGTGTGGAACACAGCTTTGATGCCTTAATGGAATCTAGAGAGCTCAATAATATGTTTCAGGTTTGGATAAAAGAGAGGTAAAATTGCTTCCAGCACTTTCTTGCTCAAAAAAAAAAACAAAGCCCAAACCATCTCTCTGTGATGTCTTGTCTCTAGTAGTTTAGCAGTGTGATATCTAACTGCAGCTTTAGTAGAGCTTGCTGGGACTTCTCAGCTCAGGAGGGAGATCCAAAAGGACTGGGGTGTGCTCGGAGTTACTTTATATTGACCTTTCTTTGAAATAAAGAGCACAAACTGAAACGAGGTCCATGTGGATGGGTCGATTTTCCAGGATCATCTACCTGTGGCTCATTGGGACATGCAGGAAGTCAAGGAGAGGTGGCAGGAGTCTGTGTGGGTGGAGAAGGAGCTCCTGGCATATAAAAAAGCAACATTCCAAAGGTGAAAGCAGAGTGAGATCCTTCGGGGAGAACGCAGACACGATCCAGGTGTGTGAGGGTGGATTGGGAAAGCCAAAGCCCACCTGCACTTGGATCCGGTGGAAGACCTGGAGGGCAACAACCAAACCTGCTGTGGGTCAGTCTGAGGTGGAGGAAGAGCAGGGAAAGCCTGGGGCTGCTGCTGGGTGGGGCTGGGCAGCTGGAGAAGGGGCAGGTCCCCACCTTCGTCTGGGCAGGCTGCTCCCGGAGAGCCCCAGTTTCCCAGGAGGGCTGGACATGGCCAAATGAGCTCCACTGTCGTGGAGCTGAGATTTAACCTCCAAACCCCCCTCTGCTCTAGCTGCTAATTCCACATTCCCACAGCACTCCCAGGAAGAGGCCCCAGGAGCTCAGGCTGTGCATGGCACCTTTGTCATCCCAGCTCCAGGAGTTCCTCTGCTCCCTCTCATCTCTCCTCCTGTGCTGCTTCTCACCAATAGCTCTGGAGATTTTGGCCTCTTTACTTAGCCTGCAGAGAGCATTTCCCCCATCTCTCTATCTGCTTTTTACCTGTACATCCTTATCCTTTTTGTGGAGACAGCCTCATCTGCAGGGACTGTGCTGCAGATAAGGAGCAGCAGTTCTGGGGGGGTTTCAGTTGTTTGAAGATTAGGTGGGGATGGAAGCAGCCAGCTCCAGTTTATCTGCTGTTGCTCCTTGTTAATTGTTACTGGAGAAAAAAGGGGGTTTATGTTTCCAGTGATGGAGAGCTGATAACTTCCTTAATTTTACAATCTCACTCGTTCAGTCTCATGACTCACATTGGAAAGGAAAAAATACTCATCTAAAAGATCGTGAGATAGCAGCTGAACAGCTGCTTGCTTTGGGCCAGGCTTCTCCCCCTCATTCCCAGGACAGGATGAAGCCAAAACCACAAATTGTCCTGCCAGCCCGAGCACGGGGTGGGGACAGACACCCCTCGAGGTGGCTCCTTGCTGGCTTTTTTCCTCTCGTGTGGCTGGAGCTGTGTCAGCAGCATCCCAGAGTCCCAGAATGGTTTGGGTTGGAAGGGACCTTAAAATCCACCTTGTTTGGGCAGGGACACCTTCCACTGTCCCAGGCTACCCTGTCCAGGGCACCTCCAGGGATCCAGGGGCAGCCACAGCTTCTCTGGGCATCCTCCAGGGCCTCCCCACCTTCCCAGGGAAGGATTTCTCCCCAGATCTGATCCACTCCTCTTGTCAGTTCAGTCGCTGCTCTGGAGAGGTTTGGGATGTGATGTACTCATGCGGAGCTTTTCTGCTCCTTTTTTGCTCCCCTTTTCCCTCAGCTTTGGAAGTGGACATGCTGCACCCAGGTCTTTTCTCCTCTTTTTTGGCTTCTGGTAAAAATTCTTGTTGGAAGAAGCTAAGGAATTTCTTCCTCCTCTTGTAGCCCTTTGCACTTCGTTATTTTTATGGAGGAGGAATAATGATTTGCAGATGGCAGAGCAGAGCCCTGTAAGAATGTGCCTTTCCCTAGAATGTGTCTTTTTACCGTGGGTTGAAGCCAACAGATTTAAGAGTCAGAGTGAAATCACATGAGGCTGATCAGAGACTGCCAGATTTGATCTGCCCAGCTCTGGATTTTTGATTCCTCTGTCACTTTGGTGCCTCTTGTCATGGAGAGTCTCAGGAAGTGCCCAGTGGTCCGTGGACCTGCTCTTCTCAGGGGCGTCAGTGGGTGCTGCCTGAACCCCCCAGTCACATGAACAATGGATTCACAGCTCAGCCTCTGAGATTTGGGGCTCATTATTCTGTTTTTCAAACCCTCTCAGCATCTCGGTTCTCACCAGTTCTTGCACTCCTCGAGTGAGTCACCGTTCCAAGTTTTCAAAGATGTTTTCTTCCCGTGGCTCCCTGCAGGTTTCCTGCTGTTTTACAGATTTGATTTGATGTGATGGTGTGGATGAGCTCAGAAACCTGTAATCGTTTGGCCAGCAGTGGCTGTGACAGTGTGACTGTCACTGTGACAGTGTCTGTGCAGTTTGGGGTTGTTCCTGCAGGTACCAACAGGGGCAGGACAGCCCTGGGCCTGCATCCACACCTCAGTTCCCTGGCTTTATGGCAGGCAGAGCCTCTGCCGTGGCATCTGGTGAAACAGAGTTGTGTAGAAATGAGCTGTTTAGTCTTAATTAACCTAATTAGTGCAGGAGGGAGCTGGGTGCTCCCCTGGGTGCAGCTCCAGCTGTGCCCATCCCTCTCTCTCCACAGCAGGGAGACCGTCAGGGACCAGGGGCCTTTCCTGTGCACAGCCAAGGCAGAGCAGATGAGCCTGGCTTAAAACCTGTCCCAACAAATCCCTGCTTTTGGAGGGGTTTGACTCTCCTGCTCCCACCTGCCTCCCGGGATGGTCCTGCACATCCTCCCTCACTCTGTGGATGTGTCCAGCCAGCAGAGACAAAAGCTTTTAATTTTTTTTTTTTTATTTTTTTTTAGGTTAATCTGTTTATTCTGCTTAACAAGGACTTAACTACAGCTTGAGCTTCTGGCTGGTGACTGAATATTTTAGTCCTTATTCAGTGTCTGGTGAGGTTTGTAGGAATTTTGTATTGATTTTGATAGGCATTGCCTTAGGCCTAAAAAATGCTGCTTCCACCAGGCCCTCCCAGGAGTGTCTGCAGCGCTCCAGGAGGGTGGGGGTGCCAGACCTAAGCCCTTCCTAAACAATCCCATGTGTGGATGAGCTCTGTAATATCCATCTCACCTCCCTGCAAATCTCTCTGCGTCTGGCCCCACAGCTGGGCTGTCTGTGGGGATGGGAGGGACACAAGTGGAGGGACAGGTTTGGGTTGGAGGGACCTTAAAGCCCATCCAGTGCCACCCCTCTATGGGCAGGGACACCTCCCGCTGTCCCAGGCTGCTCCAAGCCCCAGAGTCCAGCCTGGCCTTGGGCACTGCCAGGGATCCAGGGGCAGCCACAGCTGCTCTGGGAATTTCATCCCTGCCCACGCTCCCAGGGAACAATTCCTTCCCCATATCCCATCCAACCATGCCCTCTGGCTGTTTAAGTTTCTCTCCAAAGCAGGAAGGGAAAATGAGAAAAAAAAATGGTTTTCAGCTTTCTTTTCCTTTTTTGGGGTGTGAAAATTCTGAGGTTTGGTTTCTCAATTAGAAAACAGAGAAAAGGGAAACACTACCAGTGTGAAAATGAAGTACAACAATGGGGTTTGGGCAAAGCAAAGTACTTCTGAGGAAAACAGCAACTGCAGTTTCATTGTCCTGAGTAATTGTTGCTGTCTTTGCAGGGAGTTGAACACCCCTTAATTGTGGATTGCAGATGATGTGGGCTGTGACCCCTGACAGTGCAGAAATGAATGCCTGCCTTGGAATCCCACATTTGTTTAACAACTTCTATTAGTTCATTCTAAGGGATTTCACAGGTCGGGGACGAGGCCCAAGTCCCTGTGCCACCCTCCCACGATGCCACTGGCAGCACCAAGGATTGCTGTGCTTTGTGCAGCAGGTGTGCGAGCCAGCAAAGTCTGGCTTTAAGGCGGGTGGAGTGGAATCCTGGCTCTGTCACGCCTCTGTGGAGCTGGGGAGAAGTTAAATCAGCTGGTGTGAGGCTGATGGCCACCATGGAGGGTTCATTGCTGGTGTGGTTGTGTGGGTCTGGTGAGCAGCCTCCACAGTTAAACCTGTGTGTCCTCCCAGTGCTCCCAGTAAATCACTGCAGTGGGCAGACTGGACAAGCTCCCGGAGTGCAGTGCCGTGCCTCTGTTCTGCTCTGCTGCCTGATCTGGGACCGGTGAGGATGAAAAGGAGTCTCCAGATTGTGTTTTCATGGAAATGGAGTTCCTGGGGCCTGGTGGGTTGGCTGGGCTGAGCCGTGTCCATGGGATTGCTGCTGGGACCTCTGTGCCAGCCCCATTCTCTCTCTCCAGGCTGGGCTTGGACTCCCAGCTTGGACAAAGCCCAGGTCAAGGCTGGAGTTTAGGCAGAAGATCACCCCCAAACACCTCATGGAATCCTGGAGTCCTTCGGGTTTGAAGGGACCTTAAAGCTCACCCATCCCACCCCTCCATGGCAGGGACACCTCCCACTGTCCCAGGCTGCTCCAAGCCCCAGTGTCCATCCTGGCCTTGGGCACTGCCAGGGATCCAGGGGCAGCCACAGCTGCTCTGGGCACCCTGTGCCAGGGCCTGCCCGCCCTGCCAGGGAACAATTCCTGCCCAATATCCCATCCAGCCCTGCCCTCTGGCAGTTCAAAGCCCAAGGAGAAGTTTTTCCTGCCATTTTTTTTCTGGAGCACGGGGATTGTGGGTCCCTGGGAGGCTGAGTCATGGCTCTGTGCTGGAGACATCTGTCTCAGCAGTAATTAGAGGAGATGAAACCCATCAGTGACAAGCTCTGTCCCAGCAGTTGGAGCTCAGATTCTCATTTCATGCTGCAGAAGGATGAGTAATTCTAAATAGCTCTGAAGACGTTTAAAAGCACCCAAACCATGACAGACAGCACAGAGCAAATGAGAACAAGGTGAGTTATTAAATGCCTGCTGAGCACACACAAAGCCCCATTATCAGTGAACACTGATACAGGAGCTGTGTGTGTTGTACCTGTGCTCTGCTCCCCCGGGGTGGGGCAGCTTTGGGGACACCACACCTGAGCCTTTCCTTTCCTGCAGCTCTGTGGGCTCTGAGCTGGGCTGGAAACAGACGTTCAGCTGCTCTGTCCTGGTGCTTTCAGCAAGAAACCCTTCATTAAAAATGCAGGAGAACCATTGTGTGGTGGGAAGAGTCTGTAGGCTCAGACAGAAGGTTTGGAACACCCCGAAATTCCAGGGAGGAGCAGGAGAACCCCAGCCTGTCCCTGTCTGAGCTGCCCATGGCAGTGAGGAAGATGTGAGTTCCAGGCAGGATTTATCCCTGCTCCAGCAGGATGTGGATAACTGTTCTTGGCAGAGCTCCTTTCCAGGGGAGGTCACTGAGCAGCTTCCAGTTACACCAGAGAAGAGCTGAGAGGGGTTTCCAGCTCCGGAGCCTGGAAGGAGCAGCTCCTTTTGCACCTGGACGCAGCTTTTAAATTAAACACAGAGTTTTGCCAGCATTTTGTGCCAGGAGTGCCAGCCCTGGTGGGGGCTGCTGATGGCATTGGTGCTTCTGGGTTCAGGGGCTGGGATCATCCCAGGGCTTTTGGAGTGCACGGAAGTGTTTCCATTTTCCTTTAGGGACTTGGCTCACACTTTCCAAGTGTAATTTGAAGTGGAGCCAGAATGTGGCCCAGGTCTCATTTTGAAGGGAATTTGGTTGAAGGCTTTTCATTGCTGTAAGTTCTGCAGTGACTTTAAGACTGCCTGGTGACTCACAGGGAAAATAAAATCAAATAAATAAAATAACCTTAATATGCTGGCATGACTTGCAAAATGTGAGCAGTGTTGGAGAAGTTCTTCTCCTGTGTGATTTTGCAGGAGCAAAGGGATGCACTAAAATCATCCCCGAGGCTGCAGCAGTGAGCACTTTCTCCAGCAGAAAAATGTAGGGATAAATCTGGGCGCAATCAAAGTGGGATCTTCCGATTTTCTGCTTTGTTTCCATCTCTTTTGGTTTTGTGTGTTCACAGGAAATTTCTGTATTTGTTGTTTTACACTTGTGCCAAGCCCAGGGATGAAGATGAATTAGAGACTAATAACAATTAGTGTTGAAATCTAAACAAATGAGCAAGGAATGAGTCATAATTTTGGTGTGACCTGAGGACACAGCACTGCTCATTGTCCCTTTTCTTCTGCCTTGTTTGCTTCCTACATTCTGCTTTCCAAATCTCATCATTTCTATTTGGGTTTGCAAATGCATTTCAGAAAAAAACCGTGAAAAGTTTCCAAAACTGAAGTTCAGAAATGTAGAGTTAATGAGGATGTTTGGTTGCACTAAATCTGAAATTTTGCTCCATTTCACTTTTATTATCAATTATTGAGAGTTTTGAACTTCCTGCAAGCCCAGAAATGCAGACACCCTTCATTTTGATGAGCTCTAAATGAGGCTCCATCCATTCTACTGAAATGCTCCATTTCCTTTTTGGCAGGATTTCACTGGAATCACCAGCGAGTTCCAGATTTTTAAAGATAAAGAAAATTCCAGATTTTTAAAGATAAAGTTTTTAGATGCTTTGGACTCATCTCTGTTTTTCAGACATGGGAAGATGGAATTCACAGCAAATCCCTGTCAGGGCAAAGTGCGAGACCAGAGCAGGGTTGTCCATGTCCTTTGTTTTCAGGGTGCAGTGAGGTCTCACAGGTCAAGTCATGGAATCATGGAATCTCCTGAGTGGGAATGGACCCACAGGGATGGTTGATCCAGCCCCTGGCCCTGCACAGACCCCCAACAATCCCACCCTGGGCATCCCTGGGAACTCTTGGAGCTGTGGCAGCCTCAGGCTGTGCCCATTCCCTGGGGAGCCTGGGCAGTGCCCAGCACCCTCTGGGTGAAGAACCTTTTCCTAAAATCCAACCCAAACCTGCCCAGCCCCAGCCCTTCCCTTGGGTCTGAGCACACGGGGCTGTAAATCTGTGCCTGAGGACGTTTCCTGTGCCGCAGCTCTGGGGTTTGGAGCCTCTGTGGTTGTTTGAAAGGAATCAAAGAGAAGGAGCTGCTTCAGCAGGGAAGTTATTAGTGCTGGGTGCCCTTGAATGGCAAGGCTCGGATTTGGAGGAAAAAAGCTGAAATGAAACATTTTCCGTTTTATGATTGTGTCTGTGGAGAAAGTCCTTTTAATCTCAATTTAATGAAAGTCAGCTCAAGACGTGTGAGTGACTGGGAGTGCTCAGGAGAGACAGGAGCAAAGCTTGAGGGGGGCTCAGAGCAAGATGAAATTCTCCCTGAATTGAGGCAGAATTTGGAAGGGGATGGGTGACCACCATCCTCCTGTTTGGAAGGACCTGATGCTTCATTTTTCATTTCATTATTCATTGGGGGATTCCAGGCCCCAGATACGATCTTGTGTTGGAAGGGATTTCCATATACAAGATGACAAACATGGCAGAATGAATTAAACTGGTGACAGGGACATCAGGAGCTCCCACCTTTTCCAGCCTCTCAGACCAAAATAACAGGGCACAGTCTGGCCCTGTTTGCTGCTCTGGGGACGTCCTTCAGCCTCCTGCCCTTGTCCTTTTTCCAGTGCCTTTTCCCACAGCCTTTCTCCTGGTGCAGAGGTGGGATAGGCTGGGGGTGTGCAGAGCACCCACCATACCCCCGGGGCAGGAGGCTTTTCTGGGCCTTGATCTTGTCCTTCATTGGTGCCTCACAAAAGCCCGTCAGAGAGCCCCAGCCAGCCTTGCCCATCCCCACGGGGTACCGGGTGACTTTCCAAGTATCAGTCCAGACAGGAATGTCCCCTCCAGGAACGTCACATGGAGAAATCTCCAAGCAGCTTTGTACCAGGAACTTGGCCAGTTGAGTGGGTGATGTCACAAAGAGCTTTAGAGCTTTCTGAGGACATCGTATCTGCTGGCAAAGCCACTCTGTCCTTATGGGGTGGGACAATCAGCCCAGGTTGTTGTCCCTGGGAAGGCTGTCCCTTGTCCCCTTGCTGGAGATGCCAGGAGCCCTGGAGGAGCAGCGGTGCCCTGCTGGGTTTGTGTCCTGCTGCAGAACCCAGAACCTGTTGCCTCTGGGTGTTGGTGTCACCAAGGTCCTGCGGGTGGGCTGGGGACTCCTTGTGTGAGCAGCTTCAGTGGGGAGGCAGAGCCTGCCCAGACAGCCCAGGAGCTGCTGGGGGGCTGTGCCAGGGCTGGGGTACCAGGGCTGGGGTACAGCTCCACCCACACCCCTTGGGCTCCTGCTTGTCCATTTTTCCCTGTTTGTTCTTCCTCTGGAATCTCTCCCCACTGTTCCCTGGCAGCTCACTGCCCACCCCTCCGCTGCTCTCCAGGAGCTGCAGGGCACAGAGAGCTGCTGATGTGGGAGAATCACAGATCCCAGACTGGTTTGGGCTGAGAGGGACCTGAAAACCACCTTGTCCCACCCCCTGCCATGGGCAGGGACACCGTCCACTATCCCAGGGTGCTCCAGACCCTGTCCAGCCTGCCTTGAATTCCCTGGGTGAGGAATCCATGATAAGAAATCCACGTTTTTCCCTGGACTCTCTGGTTCTAATTGAAGGATGGGAGAGCAATTCTCCTCCTCAGCAGCCTGACTTCCTTTCCTCCCCATTCCTGGAGCTGTAGGAAGGGGAAGGATTGCAGGAAACGGCTTTCCCAGGACACTGAGTGTACAGGATGTGTAATAAGCTGTAAGAATGGCTTTCCTAGAAATATCTGATTAGAGAATAATCATTGTCCTCCTCCTGGTGGGAGGGGTTGAGGCTGTTTTCCAGGGAATGGCAATGGATTCCTTCTGTTAGAATCAAATCTCTGAGTGTGTGAGCTCCTGTGAATGTGCCCAGAGAAATAAACAGAAACAGTCGTTTTTATCAACAGGCTCCCTTGGGAAAAAAAAGTCCATGGGAACTCTTTTATGGCCTGGTAATAGAAATTTGGGTCAAATCTGTTTGCGTGGTGGGGCTGGATCACTTCCACTGCTCTTATCCTTAATTGGGAGATCAAGGAGAAGAGGAGGCTGGGGAAAGATAAGGACTGGGCTGCTGTTATTAAAATGTAATCTTGAAATTAGCCAGTGCTGCTTGAGATTTAGTGCTGCTAACTGGGCTGGCAGGGTGGTTCCAGGGAGTCAAGGCATTGTTATTCTGCAGAGGGATGTTTATTAATTTATGTTTGTTTATTATTATTTGCTGAGGGACACATTAATTAGTGATTTTTAAAAAGGGTTGTGTTACAGAAATAGAAACAAATTCATGTTGGGTAACCTTAAATAGTGACTACTAAGTTGTGGACTTTGAACTGAAATTCTTAAAATTTATTTGATATTTAGGGAGACTTTCATACAGAAAAGAGTGAAGGAAAGCCCAGCAGTATTCAAGGAGTAAACAGAATCCTGTCAGATAAAGGCAGGAAAGTTTTCCTGTCTGGTCTTCCCTCAATCTCTGTTCTGTGCATTTCACACAAAATAAGTAATATCAGGTCCTAAACTTTGTAAATAAATCAATGACGCAAGGCCATGACCCCCGCAGAGGTGGTTTGGTTTGCTTTGATCCAAAGCCTCAGGATGCAGCTCGTGCAGAAATGACTGTTTGCACCAATATCCAGCACAGTTTAATTCACTCCAGGGATTTGACTGCTCAGGAAAACAGGGCTTTTATTGCCTGTCAGGATTCCTTAAGGTTGATCCCTCTCACTTGGCAGTGTGCCTTGTGCTGCTCAGCTCTCCTGATTCAGCTCCTCTGGTAGAACTTTATTGGAAGTCTTTGATCAGTAAAAGTAGAGGTTGAGCTTTAAAAGCCTCCAGCTTGTCACCACCCTTTGTTCTTTGAGACCCCAGGCACAGCTCAGGTCCTTGCGTGCTGTTTGCTACGTGACCAAAAGGAATTTGTCTCCTGATCCATCTCAGCATCACACAATGAATGATCCCATCTCCTCCACGCTCTAAGGAAGATGGAAAACATCCCAGACCAGGTTTCCACTCTGGTACCTGTGGGCACTGACTTTCCAGTGCCACAATGTTTGGGAAGAGGGTAATTTAAAAGAGTTCTTAAGTGGTGCACAGTAACCCAACCTGGAGAAGTTTCTGAAGGGATCTTCTCAACTGGGATAATTCACAGGACATGGAGATGGAGATAAGAATAACTGGAAAAGGCTGCAATAGACACTGAAGTTAAAAACGTCCCTAGAAGAGAATTTCCTGCTATTCCAGTACCTTGAGCAGGCCCCAGCTGAGGTGGGACTGCCAGTGCAGCAGGAGCCATCCCCAAGCTGTGACAGCTCTGTGCTCCTGACTGTGCCTCAGTCAGGGGCTATAAAAGGAGAGGACAAAGTTAAACAGCACAGAAAGGTCTTGTCAGGCTGCTCAGGGGAGGAGCCAAGACAGGATTTCACACCTTCCCTCCCCAGACCCAGCAGTGTCCTCACTGGGACCTCCATACATCCATGTCAGGCATCCCTTCATGACAATTGAAGAATGTTGCAGCAGCCCTCTTATTAGAGGGTAAAATGAGCCAAGGCACAGACTTCTTGTTAAACACAACATGAAAAGGGTCCTGGTTTATTCCTCTCTACAGCTCAGCCATCCTGGCTCCAACTGTTCACTGACACCGGCTGCAGCAAGCTCCTGCTCTGAGTTTCCCTCGCAGCCTCTGACTGCTGGTTATTTCCTGCTAAACTCTGTCTGCAGGTATTAGTGTGCAGACTCTGACTGCAGGCTTTTGCCTGGCTAGACTGTGACTGCAGGCTTTTGCCTGGCTAGACTGTGACTGCAGGCTTTTACCTGGCTAGACTGTGACCGCAAGTTCCAACAACAGGCTCTAACTGCAGACCCAGACTGACCTCACAGCTGTGATTCTCTCTCCAGGATCCTGCTTCAGGATTCACCCCTTCATGCTTCTCAAGGTTCCTCCTCCATGATGATCCTTCCCTCACCAGCTCACCCCCTCTTTTATCTCACTCATCCTTACTGGCTATAGCTGTGGCTCGTCAGGGGCCAGGCTGTATTGGGTAATTAACACAGCTGTTAGTTATCAGGGGGGAGGTCACCTGTATTCCCTTCTCCTCCAGCAGGATAATTCAGGCTGAAGGGAGGTCTGGGGTCCCTTTCCAGCTCAGCAGGTCCCTTTCCAAGCCCCAGCACTGGATCAGCTGTGCCAGGATCAGCTCAGTCAGCCCTTCCCTGAGATATGTGGGGACACATGAGTGGGGCTGGGCCCAGCTGGAGGTGGCAGAGCTGCCTGTGGCTGTGCAGCAGGGTGGCTCTGCTGTCACCTCAGATCTCCTCATGGAGCTGGGACTGAAGGGGCTCTTGTCCCCAGGGATTGGGTCATCCCAACCTGCAATTTCGAATGTGTTCTGCCTGCCTTGGCTGGGGTGGGTTTTGGCTCAGGGAGGGCCCCTGAGGCTGCACTGCCAGAAAACCTGGGGTGTTTTCCTTAAGGTCTGTGATTCTTCAATTGCAATAAATAATGCAAACGCATAAATTCACCCTTGATCGAAAAGGGGATGAACTGACCAAGATCCGTTTGCATTTTCATGCCACCAACACCAGGCCCATTAAAGTGGGGGTGTAACACCTGCATGTGCCAGGGTATCCACAGCCACAGCCATCTCCAGATCCTTTCTGGGCTCAGCACAAAGCTGTTGCTGCTCTGCTGAGACAAAGGAGGCTGAAACCCTGGGAAAGACACTGGGACTTGTGCTGCTGGGCTCAGGGAGGGCAGGAATTAACATCCAAACAAGGCTTAGAGCCAGATTAGATTGAGTGTTAATACCATTAATAATAAAAATGGGACTCAGCTCTGCTTTTAATCAGTTCTGTGCAGAACAGGAGGAAAACATTTTGAATCAGATACATTTTTGCTTCCAGCCTTTCCAAATCTGTCTCTCAGCTGTTCCCTGGCTGTGCTGGTGGAAAAGTTGCATTTCTGGCTGCTGTGAGAAGTTCAGGGGCGCAGGAATCAGTGGCAACTCACCCAAAGTTTGTCTCCAGCAAGGAAGTGCTGTGGGTTTTGTCAAACCAACATCTCCCAGTGAGCACAGGCCCATGTCACTCGCTCTGGGAACATCTGGAGATGAAAGAGAGAGTCCAGCTGGCCTCTCATGAGGTCTTGGAGTGTTCCATGGACAGATCAGCTGTCATCACCTGAATGCTGCCCCCAAATTTCCCATCAGAACTCCATCTCAGAGGCTGCTCTGTCCTGCTGGGAGATGTTTCAGAAGCTGGCCACACTTGAAGGAGCTGCTGGTGCCACCAGCATGAGAGGAGCAGCAGTTAGGAGGTCATTAACCCAAGAGAGCTCTGCTCAGGGCTTTTCCAGGGATTTAGGGGAATTTTAACATTTGGAGCTTTTGGGGAGCTCTGTGGCAGTCACTTATCAGGGAGTTTGCTGATGGGACTTTCAGAGCTACAGAGATTACTCAGGCTTTAAACTCTAAACTCTCCTGCTTGCAGAGTGTTCATTATTTCCAAGGACACGATGGCTACGCTGGAGAGTGGCCATCCCCAGTGGCATCTCCAGTTAAAACCCTGCCAGGGAAAACAAGCAGATGGTGGAGAGAGTGGCAAAATCGTGGCAGGGCTCCTGGGCTCCAACCATCTGGTTTGGAGCTTGGCTGGATGTTTCCATCCTGCAGCTGGGCAGTGGCAGGAACAGCCCACGGGTAGAGATCTGTCCCGCAGGAATGGGCACATCCTGCTGCCCCTCTCTAATGAGGGATCCCAAATCCCACTGGCCCAGCCTGGGCATCACTGCATTGATGGTGGCAGTGCAGTGTCCCTGGGGCTGGGCAAGACACAAAAGCAGGTTTGGTCCTGGCTCCCTCTGACTCTCTTGGACATGCGGGCATTCCCTCCTGTCTGACCCACCATCAGCTGAAATGCAGCCGTGGGATTCACAGTGTCCAACTTCAGGGCTCCCATCATAGCAGGGACCTGGAGCTGCTGGAAGAGTCCGGAGGAGGCTCCAGGAGGAGCAGAGGGATGGAGCAGCTCTGCTGGGAGGAAAGGCTGGGACAGCTGGGAATGTTCAGCCTGGAGAGGAGAAGGCTCTGGGAGGACCTTGTTGCAGTCTGGGACAGTGCCTGAAGGCCTGAAGTGCCTCCAGGAGAACTGGAGAGGGACTGGGGACAAGGGATGGAGGGACCAGACACAGGGAATGGCTTCCCACTGCCAGAGGGCAGGGATGGATGGGAGATTGGGCAGGAATTGTTCCCTGGGAGGGCGGGCAGGCCCTGGCACAGGGTGCCCAGAGCAGCTGTGGCTGCCCCTGGATCCCTGGCAGTGCCCAAGGCCAGGCTGGACAGGGCTGGGATTGTGGAAGGTGTCCCTGCCCATGGCAGGGGAATGGGACAAGCGTAGGAAACATCCCAAGGTGTGGCTCTGAGCATGGACAAAGAGTAAAATACCTTGTGTGCCTCCCTGTGTGTCCCTGTGTGTGTCCCTGTGTGTCCCCGCACATCCCTGTGTGTCCCCGTGTGTCTCTGCTCACAGTCACATCACTCAATTCCCACACCCAGACCCTGCCTCTGTCCCTCCCTCTGCATTTTCCTTCTCTGAACTCAGGAGCTGCTCTTTTGACACATTCCTTGAGCAGTTTTCCAGCGGGATGGGCAGAGTCACAGCCAATCAGACCCATGCAGGAACATCCATGGAGGAGCTTGGCTCTCTCTTGACCTTCCCATCAGGAATGGTGGGAATATCTGCAATGACAGATCACAGAGCATGGGGATGTGCTGGAGTCACAAAGGCTGGAAGCAGCTCCATGGAGCTGGGTGCTGTCAGCTCAGGAGCTGCTCTGTCCCTCAGCTGCCTCTCTCTGCATCAATAATTCTGTCTCAGAACCACCTCTCCTGGTTCCAATGCTCCCTGGCACGTTCCCTCTCCTCCTGCCACTCCCCACATGGAATCCTGTTAGGCTGAAGAACTGGCTGTGGATCATTTCCTCTAAAGGCTTTTTGTGCATGAAAAATAGATCAGAATCCTGGGGAGCTATTTATGCTGGTTTATTTTTACAGCTCTGACAGAAATGGTAATAGGAAAATGAGATCAAGATGCTTTTGGTACATTACTGGCAATAAAATAATAAAAAAAAGAGCAACCTCCAAGCAGATCAGGGTCAGATCCTGCAGGTAATTTCTGTGCTAGGAGTGCACAAAGCCCAGCGTGTTCAGCTCCTTCTGCAGGGCCTCCAGGTATTGTGGATGCTGGTTTTGAGGCACTTGTCTTTTATGAGTCTGTAATAATCTTTGCATTATGCTATTACAACATAATCAGGTCCTTGTCACGCTGCCAAGGCTGAGCAGATAACATCAGAGCACTGAGGAATTTCAGCTCTAAACTCATTAGGACGACCCAGATTTGCTCCACGATGTATCTCCAAACCTCTCTGTGCTCTGCAGGGATGTGCTGTCAGCCAGATGGGGCTCAGGAGGCAGGTTTGGGCTCCAGCTCCAGCAGAGCCTGGGAGTTCCGCTGGGAGAAGGTTTCTCCAAGATGGGATTTAAAAATACTCTGCTCCTCTTTTTAAAAGATTACCTTCTGGGAAGACTAAAATGACAAAGCTGCAGTGGCTGTGGGTGCTGTAGTTTCACGTTGTAGAAATTCAGGTATCACTCCGGATGCTCTGGGAAGTGAAATGCAGTTTTCCAGCAGTTTTCCCAAACCTAGGGGGTGTGGACATTCATAATTCCAGAGGACTCTCCCCATCCTGGGCTTTGGGGTCGCAATCTTAGAAATGCAGCTTCCCACCAAGCCTCTGATGGATCTTAGTGGGTGATAATCCCTTGTGCAGCCAGCACTGATGCACTGTTTAGAGCAAGTTGGGTTGCGTTTGTTGCAGAAGCGCAGCACAGATTTTTTCCTTGGAAAAGCCTCCAGACTCCATTGCAGTGTGTGGGAATGCTTCTCCTGGAGAATCCCTGCTCTGCATGGATGGAGATCTTGCTTTATTCTGACCTCTCAGTATGCCAGATGTTAAACTGCTTGTGTTGCCTGAGGATGAAAAGTGGTTATTACCCACTTTGGCTGCAGGTTAGGGGTTGTGGAGTGCCTCTGATTCCACTCCCCTTTGGCATTTTTAGTCGCCATTACAAAAGGAATTAATTTAGGAAATGTTGGACATTGGGACACTGGAAAATTTGGACATTTCTGTTACTGGTCTGCCACAAGATAGACAGGGACCTGTCTATGAGGCCAAAACAGGAGCACAGGAGAGCCAAAGAAGAAAAAGAATTAAGTTTTAAAATGTGTTTTAACCCTCTCCTCCAGCTTCCATTCTCTGCTGGAATGGATGTGGGCTGGGATGGGCAGGTCCATTTGAAAGTGCCATTTTAGGGAGATGGCCCATGGATACTGGGCCTGATCTGGCTACTTCTGATCCTCCCAGAAAGGTTTTCTGTGGCCTCAGGACAGAGGCAAGAAACCAACAGGTGCAGCAGTGGAATTCCTTTTCCTGTTCCAACTGCAGGACGTGGAGTCTCCTTGACTTCTCCCTGCAGGTCTCCAGGGTAATTCCTCAGTGGTTCAGGATGGAGCTGTGCAGGGATTTCCAGCAGGATGCTCGAGTGGGTCCACCCAGGGCTGCTGCCCTCTGCCAGGGATGTGCCAGAGGGTTTGGTCCTTGCACTTGGAAATGCTTCTGCATCCCCCAGCTCTGGATGTGGGGCTGGCTGTGGCCTTGCTGAGCCTCAGAGGTGGCCCAGTCACTGCTCTGGGTCAATCCCACAGCCCCAGGGCTGATGTGATCTGTGAAAATCCAGATTTTCCTCTTCCTGGAGTGCTCGTCCACCTGCAGAGATCAAGAGTTCCAGAGCTCCCAAAGGCTGGTTTCCCTCCCTTTGTTCCCCTCTGTGTGTGGTTTCCCAGCTCCCCTTCGTGTGATTCCACTGCTGAAGTTCTGCAGGGATGGTGACAGTGGCACTCCCAGAGCCTGGAGGAGCACTCCAGTGATGGTTTAGGATCCAACACCCATCTCTGTATAAATATATCCATGAAAAATGTCAAATTCCAGCCAGCCTGCTGGGTGTGAGGGTTCTGGAATGGGCTTGTCACCCACAGAGGGCCACCAGCTGATGACGGGGAGGTGTTTATCTCCCAAACTGGGGTTGAACAGGCTGGCTGGGATAGGGGTGTCCCACTGCTACATTCCACAAGCCTTGTGCCAGGGAAACAAAGGGAGCACAGAGGTTTGGGGGAGCAACTTCTGCATCCCATTCGTGGCAGCACGAGCTCGGCTTGGGGACCTGGGATGGGGCACGTCCCAGGTGGGAACAGGGAGGATGGCAGTGCTGGGAACGTGGCTGTGCGTGTTGTTTGGTCCCCCAAAAGCCATGGTTTGGAGAGATAAAGTCTCTCAGGACTTTACAGGAGAAATCATTCTTTCTTTGCCTTTTCTGCTGTTTGTTTTTCTGTTTCTCAGTTTGATGATTTGGCCCCTTGTTATGGTACATTCTGAATTATTTCAGCTGCCCCAGTAATTGTGTTTTCCCCTTAACTTTGGAAGCTACTTTTCAGAGGAGAGAGGGGAGCAAAGATAAGGCAAAGCTGCTAAATGGGAAATCTATGGCTAATTAAAGGCAGGGTGTTGCTAATCACCTTAGAAATGAAGTTATCAGCCGAAAAGCCTGGAGTGGGTGGAATCAGAGTTAGGGAAGGGTTTTCCCCTATTTCCTTCTGTCACAATGCATTGAGAGATTCTAAGTTTCCCTTGCAGACACGTCCTGACACCATTAGATGTTGTCTCTTTGCATTAACTGCAGAGCTCCAGCTGGTCCAGGATAGATTTCAGTCTGAATAGTTAAAATTCGCTCTGAGCAGATAAAGGCAGGCTTTGATGGGAGCTGTCAGTGCTCCTCATGGATGTCACACCCTGCTCCAGCCAGGACACCATGGCCAGGACCCGGGGTGGTCCCTGTCCCCACTGTTCTCTGGGCACCCTCCTTCACAGCCAGGAATTCATTCCTTCCTAATATCCCATCCAGCCCTGCCCCCTGGCGTTTTTAAGCCATTCCCTGTGTCCTGTCCCTCCAGCACTTGTCCCCAGTCCCTCTCCAGCTCTCCTGGAGCCTCTTCAGGCACTGAGAGGGGCTTTAAGGTCTCTCCAGAGCCTTTTCTTCTCCAGGTGAGCACCGCCAGCTCTGCCAGAGCACTGGGAAAGCAACTTTGCCTTTGCGGCTGAGGCCTGGGGTGTGCTGAGGTCCCACCTGTCTCACAAACGCTCTCACACACCCACAGCACCTCTGTCTGTGCTTCCAGAGGGTGAGTGGGAAGCAAGGTTGCCTCATTCCATCCTGAGCACAGCCTGTCACAAGGAGACCTCATGATAACCACGGTTTGCCTCTGACAGGGAAACGGGAGTTTGGAGAAGGCCTCTGTGTCCAGCCATTCCCCAGCACTGCCAAGGCCACCACTAAGCCTGTCCCCAAGTGCCACATCCACCTGGTTTTTGAACACTTGGAAGGATGCTGACTTCAGGGATGGCGATTCCACCACTGCCCTGGGCGGCCTGTTCCAATAATTGACACCCCCTGCAGGGAAGAGATTTTTCCCAATTTCCACCCTAAGCCTCCCCTGGCACAAGCTGAAGCCCTTCCTCCTTGTCCTGCCCCTTGTCAGCTGGGACAAGAGACCGCCCCCCCTGTCTCAAAACTCCTTCCAGGTAGAAAATCCCCCTGAGCCTCCTTCTGTCACGTGCCAAAGCTCCTGGAAGGCAGATTTAGCAGTGCAGTGTCAGCTGTGCTCGGACATGTCAGTCCCCAAGACAAGCCACTCCTTTTCCATGTGGAATCCTTAGGACAGTCCCATTTTCATTGGAAAAGAGCAACAAGTGCATTCTCCAGCAGCTTTCTGCCAAACATATTGAGGATCTCTGGGTGATGGATTTGTTGTCTGTTTGTTTCTCTGGGATTCCTTCACTGGAGTTTGGTGTTATTTATAGATCTTGCATTTCCCATGGGTTTGATTCCTCCTGTGTGTGGATTGATGGAGATGTTTTTGACTCACCCTCATTTTCTGGGGGGAGTGGGTCTGTTTTTAGTTCTGTATCACTTTGTGGGTGAATGAGGGGCAATTCAATTGTGTGGGAATGGGAATGTCAGAAAACAGGGAAAACTGGAGACTTGCTCATCATATTTAACCTGCTGAGTTCCTGCACCCTGAGCCTCTGAGCATGGCTTTGTGTGAGAGGGACAGTTTCCAAGGGCTGGAAGGACAGGACACAGGGAATGGCTTCCCACTGCCAGGGGGCAGGGATGGATGGGAGATTGGGCAGGAATTGTTCCCTGGGAGGGTGGGCAGGCCCTGGCACAGGGTGCCCAGAGCAGCTGTGGCTGCCCCTGGATCCCTGGCAGTGCCCAAGGCCAGGCTGGACACTGGGGCTTGGAGCAGCCTGGGACAGTGGGAGGTGTCCCTGCCATGGCAGGGGTGGCACTGGATGAGCTTTAAGGTCCCTTCCAACCCAACCCATTCTGGGATTCTGTGATTCCATGAAAAATGCAATAGGATTCCTTAGCAGGGAGGTGCTCTCTGTGTTAGAGGGCTCTGCTTGGATCACTTGCTGCTCAGTTGGGACACAAAAGGTTCCCAAGGACCCTCCTGCCCTCCAGGCTGGGTGCCACGGGGTGAGGTCAGGGCTGGGACATCAGGGCAGGTCCCTGTCCTCCTGCTGGGAGGGTTGGACCCACTGGACTCTTCTGGACATGTCCTGTGGGCACCAGGAGAAGGAATTCTGTGCCCTTGAGCCGTGGTCAGGGCTGAGGCCTCACTCTGAGCTCGGGGGGGCAGGCACAGCCCCACAGCCATGGGGGATTCACTTGGGTTGCAGCTCCCTATGCACCTCTTCACCTGCAGTTTGGGTGCAGGAGGGGCAGAAATGCCTTGTGGGGCCACGTGGGAACAAGCAACTCCTTCCTGAGACAGAGATTCCAGGGTGACTTGGCCATTCCTGGCTCATGGCTCTCTTTGCTCCTGTTGTTCCCAGCAGAAATATTTATAAATACTTATAAATATTTATAAAAACAGGAGTTCTAAAAATTTGTAATGACAGTTCAGGCTCTGTTTAGGAGGTGGATGTATGATCTTTCCTTGGATAATTCCTGAATTAAGTTTGTATTGATCTCTCTGGAGCAGCCTGGGGATGTGCACCCCTTTGCTCCGTGCCCAGCTCTCTGCCTCACCCAGGTTATTCCGGTGTGGAGATTTCCAGGTGGTTTGTACAGATATTCCTGAAATCGAAGGAAGCTGACATGAGTTATTTAACTGAAGCACAGAAGGGTAACAGTGCAATGCTGTGACTCGGGGCGTGCTGCTGGAAAATCACGCTAATGATGATTTTAGTAGTTTGAAACTAATTATTCTGATTTTAAATCAGGACAAAACCTAACAAATCCCCAAAAGTACAAAGCCAGGAGATGCTGGGGATCACTCTGGACTGGGAGATTTTTTCAGTGTAGTGGTTGAGCCCCACAGCCTTGGGAACACCTGAGGGCAGAGCTCATTCCTCTGTTCCACCAAGATGTTGAGAAACTAAAGAATTGAGCAGGCAAGAAACACAGGCAGTTCCTGCCTTAGGAATATTCCTTTAAAAATCTGGTTTTCTTTGGGGTTGCCCAGTTCAGCTCTGATTTGCTTTGCCTGTGACCTCTTGCAGAGCTTGAGTGGACCTTGTCGGCTTGGCTGGGGTGGGAGCAGGAGGGCAGGGACAGGCAGGGACAGGCAGGTCCCTCTCTGAGACTCCAGCTCTGAATCCACTCTGGGGGCATGAAACTGTCTCTGAAGTGTTCTGAAAGGTCAAGTGACAGAGCTGGGATTATTCTGCATGTTTATGCAGCAGCTGATGCAGCAGGGCTCAGGTTTTGGCTGGGGGCTGCTGTTGTGCAGCAATCCAGGTGGGAGCAGCGTGAGGAGCAGGGCTCTCCCGAGGGAAGGTGTCACCTCTGCTGTCACCTGGGCATGTGCCCCACGCTGGAGGGGCCAGAGGTGACACTGGGCACTGCTCCAGGCTGGGGACTCCTGGTGCTGCTGGAAGAGGGAATCGAGCAGGGTCCATGAAAATGAGCTCCCACAGACAGGAGGGAAGGTGGTGAGCCTGGAGAGGATCCCAGAAACGCTGGGTGTTAAAATAACTGTGCAAAATGATAATGCAGAGCAGCCTGCTTGAGGTCTGCTTGGAATGTGGGTTTGGAACGATTGCCCGGGGCCTGGAGTCCTGTCTGGAAGGTAAATAACTTCTTGCTGATGACAGACAGGCAGGGAAGAAGCCAGGTATGGCTAGTGTTCCTGCAAATCCCCTGTGTGTGAGATCAAAAGAGGATCTTACAAGATTTTATTAACTTATAAACTGTGATTTAAGGGAATTTGAAGCAGCACGTGAAAGAACAATAATGAACAAATGTTTTCAAGTGGGAGAAATCTGTCCCTGCCATATGTTTCACTGACTCATCCCTTCTGCAGGAGGGGATCTTGGAATTGTTTGAACTATTCCAGTCACTAATAATTTTCATTTAGGAGGAAACACAGCACTGGATCTTTCACCGGGTGAGGAAGAGACCTGATCCCTCTAAAGCTTTGGGCACAGGTTAATCCAAGAGTGGTTTGGGTTGGAAGGGACATAAAGATCCTGTAGTTCCAACCCCACAGATGCTCCCTGTGTGTCTCAGTGTGAGGTTTTTATTTTCTTTTCTTCGTGTTGGAGCCAGGATTAACACACGGGAGTCACAGTTTGGTGTTTGGACTCAGTGTTTATTAATTCTTACCTATATTATAGTCTCACAAGGCATGAGGTCTAAATAGCAAGTTAGAAAATGGTGGTAAAATGGATACCTCTAACTCCTTCCAAGGTTATTAAGGTTCTAATCACCCAATAACAAGATGACACCTGTATTATTTAGACTTTTGACCCAATAATTGACCACCCAAGGCCCACAGTGCTGACCTTTTCCAGCCAATTACAAAAACCCACCTGAAACCAAGAAGAAAAGGGTGAAGAAGAAGGACTTAGACAATGCCCTAAATCCTCCATCTCGTCCCATATATATATTACTGTACACTAAGATCTCAAATCGAAGTTCTTCACCCTGTGAGATCACACAATTCCATTCAAACCACACACCCACAACCCCAGCGCCATCACCCAATCTCGGAAGCCTGTTCCAAGGCCTCAAGCCAAATGTAAGTGCTTGCCTGGGGGTCTTTTAGCACAGGAAGCCTGAGATTTCCAGCCTCCGGGGTTCCAACACCTCAGTGCTGGGCAGAGGGCACACCTGGGGTGGGGTTCTCCCACCGGTTGGAGATGGGATGCCGGGATAACGTGGAATGCTCAGAACCCCCTCCTTCCTCTCGCTGCCCGTGCTGAGGGAGCTGTGGCTGTGTTGCAGGTGTGGCTGTGTGGGGGCAGCATGGAGGTGCTGCCCTGCTCCAGGGTGGCCCACATCGAGCGCAAGAAGAAGCCCTACAACAACAACATCGGCTTCTACACCAAGCGCAACGCGCTGCGCGTGGCCGAGGTCTGGATGGACGACTACAAGTGGCACGTCTACATCGCCTGGAACCTGCCGCTGGAGGTACAGCCTGGCCTCGTGGTCACTCCCTGCTTAAAACCTCAGTTATGGTGGCCCTAAGGACAGCCTTAACCCCCCCGGGTCTCAGCCCCAGCAGAGCTCCCTCGGCTTTCAGGGAGAGGCTCCAAAAGCTGCAGGCTTTGGAGGGATTCCTGCTGTTCCCACAGCCTCTGAAGTGTGGTTCTAAGATTTAAACCTGGACTGTGGGGTTTGTCTCCCTGAGTGCTTACCCAGCGTGAGGGGGTGTCCTGGCACTGCTCTGCAGGTGGAGTCTGTCTGCAGACTCCTTTGCTGGGGGATGATGGATGTCAGTCAGCAAGGTGAGTGTCTCGGGTTTATTCCTGTGTCACATCCAGCCCAGCCCGGGTTCCCAGCTCATGGACACTGAGCCCTCCCCGAGCTCCCAAGGGATGTGTGGCCCAGGGGCTGGGGCTGTTTGTTTGCCCAGTGCTGGAAAGTTTGAAGGTAAAGGATTGGAGGCTGGTGGCTCACTGAAGGGGATCCCCTTCCTCCTAAACCTTCTCCTTAAAGAGCTTTGGTGGTTCCTTTGATTCCTGCCCATAAATGGTCAGGTTTTCTTGGATCTGACACATTAATTTTGGTGTAAATCTGCCATGGCACAACTTCTCACACAACGACTCTTTGGGGAACCACAGTGTGTCACCAGCAGGTCCAGGTGAGCATGTCCAGGGACACATCCTGCACGGGGATCACTTCCTGCACTTCTGGGAAAGCTCCACAGGCTCCAGGAGGAATTTCTGCAGGGCCAAGGCTGCTGCTGGGGCTTTTCCCTCCCCGCAGGTTGTGTCTGATCTTGGAAGCCGAGAGCATCTCCTGGTTCCCAGCTCCAAGCGCTGCCTGGAGCAGCCCTGGCAGGATCAATGCCCCATTCCTGCCACTGGCACTGCCAGGGGAGGGGCAGCGAGGTGGGCATGGGGAGGCAGCTCCTGGGCCGTGGCTGGGACGGGCAGGTGAACGAGCGCTGGGGCTGCCCAGTTTCACTCTAAGGTCAGACTGGTGACACAAGTGTCCAGCCCCCCTGGGTGCAGTTATTTCCAGCCATCCCTTGGTGCTGAAAATGAACACAAAATATTCCTGCTTGGCCAAGGCTCAAAGAGCTGCTGAGTCCTGGTGCTGCTGAGGGAGCATCACCAGCTGGTGTCTGCCCCAGGCCTCCGGAAAAACAAGAAAACACAAAAAATCTGAACTGCTGCTGCAGCTTTCTGAGGAAAGGTTACATCTGGGGGGAGCTGCTGGCATTTGGAGCCACAGCAGTCACAGCTTTGTGCTGTGTTAGGGAACAGCCTGGGAAGGGCCAGGAGCTGCAGGTTCGTGGTCCTGGGGGTGGGGGGCATCCAGGCCCAGGTGGTACAAAAATACCAGGAAATAAAGGAATAGAGATGGAAAGAAAAGCTGCTTTCCCAGGGAGCTGCAGGATGGCCCTGGCTGTGATAGGCACCACTCCGGAGGCTGGGAGAGGGAGAGCTGCCTCCAGGACTGAGAGAATTTGAGATCTTAAAAACAGGCTTCAAGATCCAAATGCTCATGGGCAGGGATCAGAAATCCTGATCCTTAGGCTGATTCCTTTTTAGAGGTGAGGCACCATCCTCCTGCTCAGGGACAGCTTTGGAGCATTGCAGAAAGGATTAAAATCCATCCTGTCGAGCTTGGAAAAGGCAGCGTCACATGGATCAGCACTGGGGGTGGGAACAGGCCTGGGTGACCCAAAATCAACTTGAGATTTTTATGTAGGTCTTCCCAATAGGTCTGGGTTCCCCAATATCCATTTGAGTTTTTAATGCAGCTCTTTTCCTAATGAAACCAAGATTTAATTTGAGGGAAGCCTTGGTGGATGGGGGAGGTTTTACGGATAGGCACGGGATCATTTTGTGATGCCAAGGCAAAGCCCTGCCCTGCCCATCCCAGGTGCTGCCTGACTGCTCTGAGCCCCACCTCGCCCACTCAGACCTCAGCCTGTCCTGCCTGTCTGCACTGAATCATCTTTATTTTTACCTCTCAGTGGCACATGGAAACGGTGTCTCTTCTAAAGTGGAGTGAATAATTCATTAGGAGATCATTACAAGCATTGTAATGGAAAATTACTCTCCCAGTTGTGTTTAATGATCGCTGGGAAAGACAGGAGCAGGAGCTCAGCCAGAGTGGAAGCCCAGGCACCTGCAGGAGAACGGGGCTGCTGTGTGCCTGCCTTTGGCTCTCCTGCTGCATTAGCTCCCCAGATGCCATGGTGGAGTAAAGGGGGGCGGCTCTCCAGCCCTGGCCCCAGCTCCTGCAGGGTTATTCCTCAGGGACAGCTTTGTCTGCAGGAGCACTGGGGTTCTGCCGTGTCTCCAGGGAGACCATTCCACTCTGGAATTGCCCAAATTGCCCAGAGGTTTTGCTGAGGTTCAGCCTCAACTGTTCTTCTCATGCGATTTTTATCCTTTATTCTCAGCTGTCTGTCTCTGCGTATTTGAATCTTAGACCTTTCTTTCTTTCCTTCATTCTTTTCCCATTTATTTTACTCCTTTTACCCCTCCCTTCCTCTGGGTTGTGTCTCAGTGGGGTCAGGGAAGGGTTTGGTGCTCAGTGCCCAGCCAGGGTTTGCATTTCCATCTTTTAAATCCTGATACCCACTTGCTGCTAAACTCTCCTGGAAGTCCTGCGCCTTTAGAACCCAAAGAGAAGGAGAAATCTTTTAAAAATACCTTGTTTAAAAATACAGATCAGTCTTTGTCCAATGGATACAAACCCAGGAGAATTGGGAGAAGACTCCCCACTGTTTCACTGCACTTCCCAACTTTCCTCCATACCTTTTCTTCTCCCTTTGGCTCCTCTTTTGCAAACCATCCCCGAGGACCAAAGCCTGTCCCAGCATCAGCCCACAGCCATTGCAAGGGGGCCCTCAAAGCCAGCTGAGAAGTTGGTGTCCCCTTCTTGTCCTGCCTCTGGAACCCCCATCTCCCTTGTGATGATTTCAGCCCTGGACACACATCCCAGAATTCCTGGAATTACTCCACCACAGGCAGTTCCCAAGCAGTTTGGAAAGGATCTCAAAGCTCAGTGAAATACTTTCATTTTTACCTTTTTTTTTTTTTTTTTTTCAAGCGTGACCATTCAGTGATGTCCTGTTGTTGTTTTTCAGAATCCAGGGATTGACATTGGGGATGTTTCTGAGAGGAAAGCCTTGAGGAAGAGCCTGAAGTGTAAAAACTTCCAGTGGTACCTGGACCATGTTTATCCAGAAATGAGGAGATACAACAACACCGTTGCTTATGGAGAGGTAATTTAGTCCCTTAGCTCTGCCTGCTAATATTTACAGTCCCTGATGAGAATCAGCCTCAAAGGAGAGGAGTCTGAATCAAAACTGACTTTTTCTGTGTAATTATCTAAATTTGTCTAAATCTGTTCCCAGTTCCTTCTAAAAACCAGTTTGGGGATTTGTTGCTGATCTTGAAGGCTGCATAAAGTAAAAGATGTTAATACATCATTTAGTGAATTGACAGAAATGATCCATATTTCCCATTGACTCCATGGATTAAGCAGCTGTATTTGTACTTCTCATACACAGGCATCTTCTAAAACCCTGTGACTCAAACTCAGCCTAATTCCTGAAAAGGTCTCTGGAGGATTCACTGCCTTGTCACAACAGCTTAAGGACAAGATAAAATAAGGGGACTTAATTCAATCTCTGCTGGCTTTGAAACCGTTCTGGGAATATAGAAAGAGTCATTTATGGGAACTAATAACAAATACCCTGCTGCAATGGAATTGATGGAGTAGTGGCACTTGGAGCAGGCTCCTTGAAGCCCGGGTACCCCAGATGGGTTATTCATTTTAGGACAGATTTGTTCTCAAAGGTACTTAAGGCCTTCAAGCTAAAACCTCCCAAAAATTCTGTTTTCATAGAAAATGAAATTTCAGAATGGTTTGGGTTGGAAAAAAACCCAGCTGGAACAAGGATGTGATGATCCCAAGGTGATCCTTGTTCGAGTTGGGCTTTTTTCCCTGCCTTGTTGAGCACTTTGAAATTTCACAGAAATCTGGGGGGTTCTGCATTGATTTCAGGCTCCTGGCAGCCTAAGCCTGGATTTGTCCCCACCACCCATGGCCAAACACAGTCAGCCATGGCCAGGGACCCTGCTCTTTGGAATGGGGATTGTTATATAAAGACAGTCATCATTAGCCCTGGATGTAAAGAATGGTTTAGTGTTTTGTAAGTTTTCTTTGCCTGATTATTCATGGTGACACAGCAGTGAGAGGCAGAGAGGCCAGAGAGGGCTGAGCATCAGTTTCCTGCTTACCTCTGATAAAAGAGGGCCATAACTCTGCCCCTTTTTCTGCCATAACTCTGCCCTACTTCTGCCGTAATTCCGCCCCTTTCTTTTGCCTTAACTCTGCCCTCTTTGGGCCTTAACTCTGCCCCTTTTTATCCCTTAACTGCCCCTTTTTGTGCCACAGCTCTGCCCCTTTTGTGCCATAACTCTGCCATTTTTGGGCCATAATTCTGCCCATCTTTCTGCTATTACTTTGCCCTCTTTTTGCCTTAACTCTGCCTTTTTTGGGCCATAACTGACATTTTTTGTGCCTTAACTCTGCCCTTTTCCTGCCATAACTCTGCCCTTTTTGGGCCATAACTCTGCCCTTTTTGGGCCGTAACTCTCTGCCCTTTTTCTGTCCCTTAACTCTTGCCCTTTTTTCCCTGCCAGCTGCGGAACAACAAGGCCAAGGACGTGTGCCTGGACCAGGGCCCTCAGGAGAACCACACAGCAATTCTGTACCCGTGCCATGGCTGGGGCCCACAGGTGAGGCTGGCACTGCCACAGCCATGTGTCACCACAGGTGACAGCCTGGGGCTGTGCAGCTTGGCTGTGCCCTTTGTTCTCCAGGGTTAAAAACACCTCGGGTATCTTTTCCCAGCTGCTCCTCCAGTGTTTTCTGCATTCCTATAATCCTGCCAGAGCTGCAAGGAAAAGCCTGGAAAGAAATTGGAAATTTCTGTAAATTTAAAATGTTGGAAAGTTGAAATTTTTGCAATTTGAAGGGAAAAAAAAAAAAAGGGCAATTTAAAATAACATCTTCCAGACAAAGGTAAATAACAATAATCATGGACACAGTTTTGAGTATTTCCTTCCCAAGGCCAGGTTGGATGGGAGTTGGAGCTCCTGGGACAGTGGAAGGCTGGAATAAGATGATCTTTAAGGTCCCTTCCAACCCAACCCATTGTGGGATTACTTCTCCTCCATGAAGCAGAATAAACCCAGACTAATGGGGTAAAGAAAACAATTAGTGCTGTGGTAATGAGCCATTTCAGCTTGGCTGGGATTTGTTTTCCAGCCCTCCTTTTGCCTCTCCAAAAGTATTGGAGCATCTGAGGCCCAGCAGGCTCAAGGAGGTTCATTTTCAGCTAAAAAAATGTACCGTTGAAGGAATGGGAAAGCATAAAAAATCCTGTTGTCACTCCACAGTCACCCCGGACTAAGTGAGCCCAGAGTTCATCTGAGCCCGAGCTGGGAACTTGAGGAGCTGGGAACTGGCTGTGGGGTGGAGAAACTCCCACTTTGGGTTACCCTCGCCTTAAACAAAGATCAGTCCCTGCTAAGCAGAACCTGCTCTTGCTCAAACAGCCCATTTTTCTCTTAAATGGCACCAACTGCCTTTTGCACTTTGTGGCTGGAAATGTGAGCCTCTAAGTGCATTATTGTGTGAGAAACTGGATTGGGCTGACAACTGGCTGCTGACCCTGGGCTTTAGGATGAACGGCTGAGAATAGGTGATTTATTTTTCCCTCGGTGTTATTGGGATTAAACTTAACAATGTTTTCTTTCCCTACCTGAAGTTCTGAAGTCAGATTTTGCTGGCTGTCTGGAGCTTGCCCATTTCATCCTTCCTGGTCTTCCCTCTCCACATTTTCCCTTCCCTCTTCAGCTGAGAGCCCGTTCTTGGCAGTTCCTTTGTTTCATGATCCATCCAATTAGTGAAACTCTTGGAAAATGCTGGTTTTAAGCAGCTATCAGTGAGAGCAGAAGCTTTGAAATGGCCTTTGTGGCACCATGAAGGAAATTGGACTTTCCCTACAACTGTTTAATTAATGGGCTGCAGGTTGTAATTTATGGCTGGGAATGGAATTAGAAGTAATGGAAACTCTGGTTTGTATATATATATTTAATTTTTATTTATTTGTATGTGTATGAAACCCCACAAGGAGTTGTTGAATTCCTTTGGAGTTGCTCACATCCCAAAGCACATGTGGTATCCTAAAATCCCCCCTTCTCCTTGATCCTGGGGCACATCCCAGACATTTTGACATCCCAGACATTGCTTCTTTCAGAATAAAGAAATTATTTCACTGCCAGCCTTGGCAGGAATGAGAGGGGGAAGGTGTGGTTGTCACATCCCGAGGACACTGGGGCCGTGGCTCCTGTTTGCTGCCACACCAGAGGTGCTGGGATTTTCTTGGATGCCCTCCCTCTTCCTAAATCCAGTCCCACCCCTTCCCTCTGCCTGTGGGTCCAGCTGGGAGAGCGGCAATGTTGGATCCCCAGGAGGGATTTGTGCCATTCAGGGCTGCCCAGTTTGTGTCCTGTCTGCAGTTGCTGCTCTCTCCTGGGACTGCCCATGGATTTAAGCTCAGCCTGGCTGCAGTTCAGGGTGGTGGCTCTGAGTGCAGGTGAGATCTTGCCTTGACTCACTTGTCCCTCACCAAGCAAAATTTGGGGGATTTTTCTCTTATTTTCCCTTCAGCTTTCCGTTCTCCCTGCTTTCATTCACTTCCAGGTCAAATCATTATGAGATTCCATCATCATCCTTTTATCCTGTAATTATACTGAGGCTGCTGATGGATTTTTTTTCCTGCTTGATGGCTTCATCTTTGAGGCAATCCCTCATGGAAGCACCTTGCTGTAATGATGTATTACACTAATAATGCAGCGATAGCTCATTGCAGTGACACAGCTATGGTGATATATTAAGGTGATAGAAAGCACTGTAATGCTATAAAACTTAAGATAATGTTCACCCAGCAGAGCATTTCATTTAATTATAGGATAAAATATGTTTTGCCCATTTAAGCAGCAGAAGTTGAGGACAAAGCCATCAAGACTGAGCTCATGGGGGAAACGGCGGGAGCGGGGGTGACGAAACAGCACCCTTTAATCAGATTAAATTGTGGTAAAAGGCAAATCCTGAACACTTTACTGATGGCTGCTAATTGATGGTCTGCTCAGAGCAGAAGGGAAGCTAAACAACCCGAAATTATTTTCCAATAGAGTCAATGAAGGTCATCAAGGCTTTTATTTCCCAGGTGCTGGGATGTCTAATTAACTTTCTGCCATCCCTGAGATGCAGCCAGCCAGAAATCACAATCACAGGAGATGGATTGGAGGTACAGCTTTGCCAGGGTGGATCAGCCCCAGCCCTGGGACAGCTGAGGGAGCTGGGGAAGGGTCTGGAGCCGCAGGAGCAGCTGAGGGAGCTGGGGAAGGGGCTCAGCCTGGAGAAAAGGAGCCTCAGGGGGGACCTTGTGGCTCTGCACAACTCCCTGACAGGAGGGGACAGCCGGGGGGGTCGGGCTCTGCTCCCAGGGAACAGGGACAGGAGGAGAGGGAACGGCCTCAGGCTGGGCCAGGGGAGGCTCAGGGTGGACAGCAGCAGGAATTTCCCCATGGAAAGGGTGCTCAGGGCTTGGCAGGGGCTGCCCAGGGAGGTTTGGAGTGCCCATCCCTGGAGGTGCCCAAGGAAGGGCTGGAGGTGGCACTCAGAGCTCTGGGCTGGGGACAAGGTGGGGATGGGGCACAGCTGGGACTGGATGGGCTTGGAGGGATTTTCCAGCTCTGGGATTCCCCCCAGGAACAGCTGAAGGAGGGAACGTGGCCAGGTGCAGTTCCTGGATGAGGTTTTATGGACGGATGCTCCAGGGGCTGTCAGTGCCTCTGGCTGGGGATGTGGCTTTGGGCCCCTCAGGCTGATGAAGGGGTTAAAGACCTCATCAGTCTGAGCCACTTTGAAATGTGGGGGAATAGTTTTAAACTATTTTCCTTTGGTCTTTTATCTTGGTCTTTTCCTTGTTTCCTGTCCTGTCCCAGGCTGGGTTGGGGCCACTGGCTCGCTCTGGAGAGGAGCAAAATAACAAAAGAGGAACTAAGGCTTTGAATTAACCTCTCCTGTGAGGAGAGGCTGGAGAGCTGAGAGTGCTCACCTGGAGAGGAGAAGGCTCCAGGGAGAGCTCAGAGCCCCTGCCAGGGCCTAAAGGGGCTCCAGGAGAGCTGGAGAGGGACTGGGGACAAGGGATGGAGGGGCAGGACACAGGGAATGTCTTCCCACTGCCAGAGGGCAGGGATGGATGGGAGATTGGGCAGGAATTGTTCCCTGGCAGGGTGGGCAGGCCCTGGCACAGGGTGCCCAGAGCAGCTGTGGCTGCCCCTGGATCCCTGGCAGTGCCCAAGGCCAGGCTGGACACTGGGGCTTGGAGCAGCCTGGGACAGTGGGAGGGCGTGGAAAGAGATGATCCTTAAAGCCTCTTTTCCTACCAAACCGTTCTGTGATTCCCTACAGACACCCCAAAAGAAGAAAATCCCGTTTATGTCGTAGGAGCGTGGTGGGACCTTTACTCATGAGTTAGACGGGATATTTTGGGGATAATCCCGCTCAGGTTTGGCTGTGGGGCCTCAGGGGCTGTTGCTGAGGCCATGCCGTGTCGGGTGAGTTCAGGCCCCGTGCTGGGGTTTGCCTTTCCCGGCTGCTCCCAGCTCAGATCCCAGCTCAGCCGGATGCATTCCCCACCTCACATCCCCGCTCCTTTTCCAGCTGGTCCCGCGGCCGCGCCCCGCTCCCTCCCCGGGGAACGGTCGCATTTGTGCTCTACTTACTTTCCCCAGCACATTAAGCAATAACATGTCAGAGCAGAGATCCTGGAGCCTCGTGGGCACTGGGCCAAGTGTCTGGGGACGGGCTGCCAAAAGCCATCCCAAAGGAGAGAGTCTGGCACGCTCCTTCCCCCTCAGAAACGGGATGGCGGGGGCTGGCGCTGCCCGTCTGGGACCTGTGGGGCATTTCTGCCTCTGTGACAGCCAGGCCTCGTCTGTCTCTGTCTGTCGTTGCCTTTATGCAACTTGTCCTTCCTGCAAGACAAGAAGCGTCACCAGAGAATCCTGGAATGGTCTGGATTGAAGGGACCACCCCTGCCATGGCAGGGACACCTCCCACTGTCCCAGGCTGCTCCCAGCCCCAGTGTCCAGCCTGGCCTCGGGCACTGCCAGGGATCCAGGGGCAGCCACAGCTGCTCTGGGCACCCTGTGCCAGGGCCTGCCCACCCTCCCAGGGAACAATTCCTGCCCAATGTCCCATCTAACCCTGCTCTCCCTCAGTTTGACCCCATTCTCCTTGTCCTGTCACTCCAGTTCCTGATGCAGGGTCCCTCTCTGGCTTCCCTGGAACCCCCCCAGACCCTGGAAGGTGCTCTGAGGTCTCCACACAACCTCCTCCTCCCCAGGTGAACAATCCCAGCTCTCCCAGCCTGGCTCCACAGCAGAGGTGCTCCAATCCCTGAGCTTCAAGATCCTCCTCTGGCCTTGCTCCAACACTTCCATGTCCTTCCTCTGCTGGGGGCTCCAGAATACCCTGAATTTGGTGCTCAGATGCCAGTTCGGATGAGTTGCATGGTTAAACCCCTCTGCCAGGCTGAGAGCACTGTGTGGCTCAAGGCTGGGTCCATGAACACATCCAGAGGAGGCCACGAGGATGGGGAAGGGCCTCAGGCCATGTGAGGAGCACTGAGAGCACTTGGAATGTTCAGCTGGAGGAGACGGAGGGGAAACTCATCATGGTTGCATTGTCCTCATGATGGGAGGAGGAGAAGCAGGCACCGATCTCTGCTCCCTGTGACAGGGACAGGACCCAGGGAAGGGCTGGAGCTGGGCCAGGACAGGCTCAGGCTGGAGATCAGGAAAGGTTCTTCCCCCAGAGGGTGCTGGGCACTGCCCAGGCTCCCCAGGGAATGGGCACAGCCTGAGGCTGCCACAGCTCCAGGAGCTCCCAGGGATGCCCAGGGTGGGATTGTTGGGGGTCTGTGCAGGGCCAGGGGCTGGATCCTGGGTGATCCCTGTGGTCCCTTCCAGTCAGGACATTCCATGATTCTGTGATTTTGTTGTTCTGTCTTGCAAAGGGCTTTGGGGACAGAAGGGCTCATCCTGCCCAGGGAGGATGAGATGGGGCAGCTGTGCCCCCAGAGCAGCTGTGGCTGCCCCTGGATCCCTGGCAGTGCCCAAGGCCAGGCTGGACATTGGGGCTTGGAGCAGCCTGGGACAGTGGAAGGTGTCCCATGGCAGGGGTGGCACTGGATGGGCTTTAATGTCCCTTCCACCCCAGACCATCCCATGATTCTGTGATCAAGGTTTTGGCTGCTCCTGACCCCTCCTGTGGGGAGCACCTGGCGAATGAACATCAGGGAGATGTGAGGAGCTCAGGGCCCGCTCTGACACACATTTTCACTCCAGGTGTAACTCCAGCAGCACCTGGGAGCAGAGCCAAGCCCACTCAAAGGGAGCTGGGCACCCTGGCTGGACCTGGGGTTATGAGCTGCAGTCTGACCCTGTTACATTGTTTTAACTTGATTTCCAGTGTTTAATTATTACAGCCCAGATAACCCAAACTCCCAGTGGGATTTACTGCCTCTTCCCTGGCATCTGGGTCACAGATATGCTCAGTTAATTAACGTGCTGAATCCTCCTTATTTGTCTGCTGGATAATGGCCTGATTCATAATTTAAATAAGCAGCTGTGGAGATCTTTCCCTTGAACTATAAAAGGCAGGACACTGGCGTTCCTTTCTCCTCACTCCAGAATTTAAATGTGTTTATAGGGAAATTATTTTGGTGGCACTCCTTGAATTGGAGGAGTCCTTTGTGTGCCAGTGTCCCCAAGGGCATCATCCCCGCCCGCTGCTCCCATCCTGTGTCCCCTGGGAGCCCCTGGGAGCCGTGGGCAGTTGGATCCTGTGGGAATGTCTGGGGGTAGCTGCAGTCCTGAGCCTTTCCCAGGGGCTGATCCGTGGGGCAGATCCAGGCTCCCATCCCAGTTCTGGCCCCTCTGGCTGCTGCCTGCTTGGAGCCCCGCAGGCTGTGCTCCCCCAGCACGCCAGCAGCTGTGACAGCAGCACCAGCCAGGCCAGCTGGAATCCAGGCAAGAGCATCCATTCCCCCATCCCACAGCATCCCAGGAGGCTGCAGGAGCTGCTCCAGGAGGGCTTTAAGGCTTGGAATTATGCCTACCCCTTCCTGTGTCTCAGTTCCTCACCTGCATCTGAAAAACCCAAACCCAAACAGGGATAAAAGGCTGGAGAAGGTTGGGATTTATTCCTTCCAGCTCTGCTGTCCCTGTGTGCATCTGTTGGAACCCTGGAGGCTGGAAATTTCAGGCTTTCTGTGCTAAAAGGTGCTGACCCCCAAGCAAGCACCACATTTGACTTGAGGCCTTGGAACAGGCTTCCAAGATTGAGTGATAGCACTGGGGTTGTGGGTGTGTGGTTTGAATGGAATGGTTTTAATGGAATTGTGGGATCTCACAGGGTGAAAAACTTAGATACAAGATTTTAGTTTATAGTAATACATGTGAGTCAAGATGGGGGACTTTGGGCATTGTCTGGGTCCTTCTTTTTACCTTCTTCTTCCTTCTTCTTCATGGGTTTGGGTGGTTTTCTGTAATTGGTTAATAAAGTCCGCATTGCAGACTGCAAGTAGTTATTGGGTTTAAAATAAAAAATAATTTAGGTGGCATTTCATAATTGGACAGGTTGTCCTTGAAAAGGCCTGGTGGAGATAGAGAGATAAACGGAAAACGGAATACTCCATTTTACCTCATTTCTCTGACTTGCCAGTTAGAGCTCACGGCTCGTGAGTCTGTAAATAGATAAGAAATAATAAACATCCAAGTCCAAACATGAAACTGTGACTCCCATGTGTCAACCCCAACCCTGGCAGGGAAAAAGAAGCCGGAACTGTCACAAATGGTGCCCTGGGTGAGGACTGCCTGCAGCCCCACAGCATTTCCCAGGGGCTCTGTGCTGTCCTTTCCTCCGTCACTCTGAGCTGATGATGTCCCTGCTGTCCCCTGTCCCCAGCTGGCTCGGTACACCCGGGAGGGGTTCCTGCACCTGGGGGCCCTGGGCACCACCACGCTGCTGCCCGACACGCGCTGCCTGGTGGACACGGGCAAGAGCCGCTTCCCGCAGCTGCTGGACTGTGACAAGGTCAAGAGCAGCCTCCACAAGCGCTGGAACTTCATCCAGGTGTGTCTGGGGCCGCCCCTGGGGGCTCCTCTGCTTCCCAAACCCTGGGTGGGACACAGCCTGTGGGGTGGGGTGGGACAAAGGGGAAATGGTGCCGTGGGATAGCAAATTCCAGGTCCTGGGGCAGAGGGAGGAGGTAAAGAGGGATCAGGGCAGCATTGCAGGACAATTCCTAATCAAAGTTTTCCTTTCTGGTAGCAGAAAGGTGCATCTGGTTATGCCTGGTCTGCCAATGACTTCCAGATTCCTTTGTTTCTTGTGGATGAAGAGTGAAATTCATTCACACACTTTGGTCCCAAGGCAGAGTGTAAATCATACAGCTTTTACAGAAGTGTCCCACTTGCCAGCAGCTGTGGGATTTAAAGGTTCAGGGTGTCCCTTGGGTGCTGTCAGGGACAATGGATGCTCATTCCATTTATTTGGGGAATTACTTTATTGTTTGAATTGTTTGAATTCCCACCCAGCTGAGTGCCCCTTCCAGGGCTGCCCTCCTGCTCCTGGTTTGCTTCACAAGCAATTAATATCTTCATTTTCCCATCTTTTCCCATCTCCCCTGAGTGCAGAATGGAGCCATCCTGAACAAGGGCACGGGCCGGTGCCTGGAGGTGGAGAACAGGGGCATGGCTGGCATTGACCTGATCCTCCGCAGCTGCACAGGGCAGAGGTGGACAATTAAAAACATCATCAAGTAGAGGCTGAAAGAGTCAGGGGAGTCTGACTTGAGCCACGGCTGACGGGGACTGATCCGCCTGGACTCCTTTGGGAAGGATGGAATATCAACCAGAGCTTTATTCGTGTTCCTGGGAGAGGACCTGGGGGAGATGGGCATTTGTGGCTTTATTTTTACCATATGTGAGTCTCTCCCAGCTGATCCCAGCTGTGTGGAGCTGGCTCAGAACTGCTGTTCCCTCTGGCCAGCACTCCAGAGGTGCCCCATTCCCTGCTGGAGCAGTCTGGGAGCATTTACTGACAGGGAGTTTCTGCTTTCCCACACAACTCCAGGCCCTCCCAAAGGGCTGGGGAGGTTTGCACCACGACCCTGGACAGACCTGCCTGGCAATTGTGGAAACTGAGGAGCTTGGGAGAGGAAAATGTTTCCAAGCCCCAAAGGAGCCAAGTTTGAAGGATGTGGTGTTTTGCTGGGTCCTTGTTCCCTTTTCCCTTTCTTGCCCCTGCATCCAGAAGCCCCTTCCCTGAGTTTTGGAGAAGCAAAACACGCCCCAGCAGTTCCCAGGGATTTTTCCAACCCTTAATCACAGAAGTTACCCCAAAAAATGCAGTGGAATAAACCCCCTGACCTCCCCTTCCCCCCCTCTCCATCACACACATGCTGCTGGCCAAGCCAGCCCCTCCCTCCATGGAGACCCCAAAGGGGTTCATTCCCCTTGGGAATGACCTGGGATGTCTGCCTGCCCTCCTGGCTGACAGCAGGAATGTTCTCTGAGGCTTGAGCACCCCTGTCCTGCCTGGTCAGGCCTTGCCAAGGTCCCCCAGAGTCACTGCAGCCCTTCCTGAGCTGTGGAAGGGACAGGGAGGGAGGCCAAGGCACCAACAAATGGCAGCTTGGCTGAAATTCTTGGCCCTGAAGTCACTTCAGGCTTGTTACTCCAGTGGAGGGATCCCACCTGATTTATTTTTGGCTCACAGTAATCCTGGCTACCAAATCTTGGCTACCAAATCCGCCTGGGAGAGCTCTGCTTGGTGTGGCTGCCTGGAAAATGGAAACACGATCCTGCAGAATTGTTGTACGTGGATGGACACAGGCTTTGCTCAGCAGGGAGGAGAAACCAGCCCATCTCCTGTCCTTCTCCCAGAATAATCCTCTTCGTGGCTGCCCTCTGGCTAGGGTGCACTAAAATAGATTAATATATGAGATGTATGTGTAAATATGTTTCCCAAGCTGGGATGTGCACAGAGTCCTTTGCTGCAGAGCACTCATGCCTGTCTTCCATTTGCATCAGGATGAAGCTCCCTGGATGTTTAACGAGCTGAATTTCCAATGCCATGCAGCAGGTTTATAACTGATGTTTTAGTAATTTATTGAACAGAAGCAGATCTATTTCATTGTTCCTTCTACAGCAACGAGCATCACCTAGGACTGATTGTTCATTTAGGCTTTACAAGGCTCCCTTAACCACTGGGGCTGTCTCTGATTTTTTCCCCTGCCTTCCTTAATGAAGTAAAACCTCTTAGTTGTCCTGACTTGCAGAGTAGAGAGTCAATGTAGAATTTTGCTCTCTTTTTCGCTGTTGCATCATCTCTTGTGTAATAAATTTGAGCACTTCCAAACCCGATCTGACCACAAGTCTGTGGATGCATGAGCCAGCTCCCCTTGCCTTTGTTGCTGCCTTCAAGAGAAGCAACTTCCTGGTGACTCCAAGAAACCCTGAGGGCTTTGAGACCCCAGAGCTCTGGTCCAACTGGTAAAATGCCCTTAAATTGAGCAAATATTGGAAGGGAGAGCCTATGTGGGTCAGGATAAGCAACCAGCAGCCCCTGGATGTCTGTGCTGTAACTCAGCCCAGCTCATGCCCTGCCAGTGCCCAGGGTGGCAGCAGATGGCTGTTGTCACATGTCACAGTGGTGGGGCGAGGTGCCCCAGCCCCCAGCGCTCCGTCTGCTCCCGCAGCAGGGCTGGATGGGATGTGTGGCTGCTCCCTGGCTGTGCTGAGCCCCTGGGCAGGAGGGCCTGGCTCTGTCCCAGTCCCTGCCTGTCCCTGGTCCCTATGGAATGGCCACGTGTCCCTGGTGCCACTGCTGTCCCCGTGCCAGGTGGCACAGGACACCCGGGGCACGAGGATCCTGCTGCTGCCGAGCTCTGGGATCCTGTGGAATGTTCTGGCTCAGACCTGCCTTTCCTTCACGCTCTAGAAGGAAAAGCAAGCCCTGGCTCAGCACAAGGAAGGGAAGGTGGAGACGAACCCTGGGCTCCAGGAGCCTCAGCCTGGGCAGAGCCCCTGGGAGGTGTTGGCCCCTTCTCCCCGCTCCAGCTGCAGCTTCCAAACCACTGGAAACAGTCAAGAGCAAAATCAGGCTGAAAAGTGGGAATTTCCTCTGCTGTTCTGTCCTGACACCGTTTGTGACCCCAGGGCTGCACCCCCACCCCGGAGAAATCTGTCTGAGATCTGGGTGTAGTTGTTGCATCTCGCTTATCTCTAATCATCTGTTAATTGCTTTAAGAAGTGATCTCCAAGTGATTCTTATTAAATATCTGATTTGAGCCTTGCCTCTTGAGTGATTTTCAAAAGATTCTCTGCTGCTGAGATACAGAGGCAGTAATTCATCTCCCTCACTCATTTAATAGAAAAGTGCTGCTGTTTTAATGAAACTTCCATTTTTAAAAGACATGGAAATGAAGGAGAGATCAAGAGAGATGGTGGGCACAGATTAACTCCCATTCCATCCATCCCTGCTGCTGCCACTCACCAGGATGTTATCACAAGCTTGTTACCACAAGCTGGAAGGAGATGTCATGTGGTCAATAAGGCATCACTGGCATTCCTGAGCCCAGGCTGGGTGTCCCTAAATGTTCCTGAATGTCACCTGGAGCTCGGGGCACTCCTCGAACCCATTCCTTCCATCCATGTTGTCCTGAACACCGGCTGGGTGCTTTCCTGCGTGGGAGGGAAGGGTCTCAGTGTAACCAAAAGGAGCAGCAGCTCCTCCCCTGGGCTGGGGCACAGCAGGTGAGGGCACACAGGTGAGTGTCACCTGGGCAGCGGCACATCGAGTCCCTGCTGCACAGGTCGGAAACTTGTGGAGAGCATTTTACACCCTCAGGGCTTTCCCAAGGGCAAGATCCGTGTTGGAAAATGGCTCAATCTGCTTCAGAGCAGATGGAAACATGGAATCCCAGAATGGTTTGGGTCGGAGGGACCTTGAAGCCCAGCCAGTGCCTTTCCACTATCCCAGGCTGCTCCAAGCCCCTCCAGCCTGGCCTTGGGCACTGCCAGGGATCCAGAGGCAGCCACAGATGCTCTGGGCACCCTGTGCCAGGGCCTGCCCATCCTCCCAGGGAACAATTCCTGCCCAATATCCCCTCACCCTGCCCTCTGGTAGTGGGAAGCCATTCCCATGTGTCCTGGCACTCCAGGACAATATTATCTCCCCATGTTTCCTTTCAGCTCCCTCAGGCCCTGCAAGGTCACAGTGAGGTCCCCCCGAAGCTTCTCCTCTCCAGGCTGAACATTCCCAGCTGTCCCAGCCTTTCCTCCCAGCAGAGCTGCTCCATCCCTCTGCTCCTCCTGGAGCCTCCTCTGGACTCCTCCAGCAGCTCCAGGTGCTGCCTGTGCTGGGCCCAGGGCTGGGGCAGCTCTGCAGGTGGGGTCTCACTGAGCACAGGGACAGGATCCCAGTCCCAATCCCTTTCCTGCCCTTGATCAAGGGTGCCCTTGATCCTTTTGTTTGTCATTGATGACGATATTTAAATACCATTGGCCCCAAAACCAGCCCTGAGACACCCCTGGGCACTGATGTCCTACAGGACTGAGCCACTGACCAGGACCCTCTGCAGGCCACAGGGGCTCTTCCTCTGCAGCAGTTTGTGCTGTACCTTCCGAAGGTTCTCTCCAAGCCATCAAATGAGGCAAAACTCTCATTTCAAAGCTGAAAGTTGAACGCATGGACTGCCAATGGCAAAGGCTCTGCCTGGGCACGGAGAGTTTGGGCACTGACCCACTGCTGGTGGCCACAGAGCTGGGCACTGCGGGGTGGAAGGAGGCCCTGGGAGCTCTGCAGCTCCTCTGCACTGATGGGAAGCCATCCTTGCTTGGCCTGGGACTGGGAAAAGCCTCTGTGGCCTTCAGGAGTCTCAGCTGGATTTCCAGGGACGTTGGGAGGAAGGATCGAGACCTCTCCCCTTGGCTCTGCCAAACTTAAATGATCCTTTAAGCATCAGAATGACTTTGGGCCACTTTAGGGACAGAAATAAACCCTTCCAGCTGAGCAATGGGGCTGAGCTCATTTTACTGCCAGGCCAAGACCTTGTGGGGTGACTGATCCTGAGTGTTGGGCGCAGGTGGTTCCTGGAATCATTGTTTTTATAAATGAAAAAATTTCCCAGACTTTTGCTGGCTTTAAGTATTCCGACAGGCAGGAGCCACACAAGGCCCTGGAGCCAGGGGAGCTGCCCAGCTCCCCCAGGAGCTCGGGGAAGTTGGCACTGCTGCGTTGGGAATCTCAGCTGTGCCTTTTGACAGCAACACAACCAAACAAAAACCAGCAGAAATGAGGAGCTTCAGAGCCCAGCAGTCTCCAGCCGTGCCGGAAATCCTGTCAGCACAGGTGGGCCCAGTGTCACATCCCTGAGGATGAGAGCAGCAAACACTGCCCATCTCAGCTGCTCCTCACCCCGGGAACAGCTCAGGTGGGGATTTAGGGCAGGGAAAAGTGGCAGTTCCCACTTCCTGCTGGTTTGGGTGACTCCTGCAAGCCCCAGCTGGGAATTTGGCCCAGGTGCTTTGGATCTCACGTGGAGCTGAGCTCGGCTGTGCTCAGGGCAGTCAGAAAGGAATGACCTGGGGTTCAGGGGCTCCGGCAGTGCCAAATACTCCTTTTGAAGCCATTCAGGACTCACTATCTGGAGCAGCCACCCTGATCTTCTCTGTCAAGAGTTGTTCCTCTGACAGGAGGCAAAGAACGGGGAGAAATGGGATAACCCTGGGAGCTTTCCAGAGGAGGAATTCTTATTTCAGTCCCATCTGGTGGCTCGGAGGCGTGAGGGGTAAGAGCTCTCCAAATGTCTTTCCTGGCTGTTGTAATCCCACGTTTTATTGTTATGGGCAAGAACCCAGGCAGGAATTATTTTCTGATTGTGCTCTTGGAACTCCCACCCTGGAGGGGAAATCCAGAGGGGCACAAGGGGCTGAGCTGCACAACTGCACCCGGCACTAAACCAGCGGCAGCAGCCGGAATTCTGAGAGTGCCAGAGCCACCACTGGGATCCTTCCAGCCCTCCAAGCTCCCACCAGGAGCTGGGTTGTTTCCTGCAGGGTTCCCCACCATGGAAAAAGTGCCTGAAGCCTCATCCTTGGAAAACTGGCCCAGGAATGCAGCTCTAGGTAGCAAGAGGCAGCCCAGGGATCCTTGGCAGTGCAGGAGCTTCCCAAGGCTGTGGAGATGCTGAGCTGGGAGGGCCGTGGTGGGCATGGCCTTGGCTGGCTCTGGAGAACACCCAGCTGCTCCCAGCCGCCCTCCATAGCACGGCAGGGGGAGAAAATCCCATGGAAAAGCTCCTGGGGTGGGAGAGGGCACTCACCAGGCACCGTCATGGGCAGGACACTGATCTGGGGAACAATAATTTGATTAATTGCAATTAGAAACGGTGTGGGTGGTGAGAGGCAAAGTGAAACCCCAATAAATAACCCTGCCGGCCAGGCTCACCCTCAGTCAGTCCCAGCTCTGTCATTCCAGGCAGTGCAGGGGGATGGGATGGGATGGGATGGGGGTTGGTCCATCACACTTCGCCTGTGGATCCTTCCTCACGCCTTCCCCCTGTGCCGCCCTGGCTCCCTCTCAGGGGACAAAGTCCTTCAGGAGCTGCTCCATGGATCCCCCATGGGCCACAGCTCCTGAAGGAGCCCCAGGGGGGTCCTGCAGGGGCTGCAGCTTCCCCTGGGGCATCTCCCCCTGCCCCAGGGGCTGCCAGGGCTCTCTGCTCCTCTCTGGGTCTGCAGGGGCCCAGCCGCTCCGCGGAACCTTGGGGGAATCTCTGCCCTGGAGCGGCTCCTGCCCTGCCCTGCCCTGATCCCTGCTGGGCTGGCTCTCACCCGTGTCCCTCCCTCCCGTCCCACCGCAGCCGCACAGCGGTTTTCCCCTTTCTGGGAGGGGTGACCCCAGGGGTGGCAGCGGCCCCCGCGCTGCCCTTGGGCCTGGCACGGCTGGTTTGGAGCCAGCTGAGCCCAATTCCCACCGGGAGGGAGGGAAAGGACAGGACAGGACAGCTCAGGGTGGGGAGGAGGGATCGCCGTGGGGAGGAGGGATCACTATGGGAAGGAGGGATCGCTATGAGGAGGAGGGATCGCTATGAGGAGGAGGGATCGCTATGAGGAGGAGGGATCGCCGTGGGAAGGAGGGATCGCCGTGGGAAGGAGGGATCGCCGTGGGAAGGAGGGATCGCTATGAGGAGGAGGGATCGCTATGAGGAGGAGGGATCGCCGTGGGAAGGAGGGATCGCCGTGGGAAGGAGGGATCGCCGTGGGAAGGAGGGATCGCCGTGGGAAGGAGGGATCGCCGTGGGAAGGAGGGATCGCCGTGGGGAGGAGGGATCGCCGTGGGGAGGAGGGATCGCCATGGGAAGGAGGGATCGCCATGGGAAGGAGGGATCGCTATGGGAAGGAGGGATCGCCGTGGGAAGGAGGGATCGCCGTGGGAAGGAGGGATCGCCGTGGGAAGGAGGGATCGCTATGGAGAGGAGGGATCGCTATGGAGAGGAGGGATCGCCGTGGGAAGGAGGGATCGCCGTGGGATGGAGGGATCGCTATGGGAAGGAGGGATCGCCGTGGGAAGGAGGGATCGCCGTGGGGAGGAGGGATCGCCGTGGGAAGGAGGGATCGCCGTGGGAAGGAGGGATCGCCGTGGGAAGGAGGGATCGCCGTGGGAAGGAGGGATCGCCGTGGGAAGGAGGGATCGCTATGGAGAGGAGGGATCGCTATGGAGAGGAGGGATCGCTATGGAGAGGAGGGATCGCCGTGGGAAGGAGGGATCGCCGTGGGAAGGAGGGATCGCCGTGGGAAGGAGGGATCGCTATGGGAAGGAGGGATCGCCGTGGGAAGGAGGGATCGCCGTGGGAAGGAGGGATCACTATGGGAAGGAGGGATCGCCGTGGGAAGGAGGGGTCACCATGGGAAGGGCTCTTTCTGCCGTTTCTTGCGGCAGCTCGGCGCACCCGGGGCCGCTGCCCTCCCCGGCCCTCCTGGGGCCGAGCTGTCTCCTCTCCAGCAGCCCGGGAGGGGAGGGGGCAGCTCCAGCCAGGGCTCTGCGGTCCCCTGTCCCCTCCTGTGCCCCGGGGCTCTGCTGGGAGTGCGGAGGCAGCTCGGGAGCCGTGGGTGCCCCGGGCTCAGCTTTGCCCCTTGCCCAGGGTCAGCTCCCAGGGACCTTCAGTCCCTTCGTGTTTCCACTTTGGTGCTATTTTTGTTCCACTTTCCCTTTGTCTTCAGTGCTGTCTTGTCTCAGTTTTGTGTCTTGGGCTGCATCACATCCCCTCTTTGTTCTCTGCAGGACTTTGCTCCGTCCCTGTCCCCTCTTGCTCCTTTATTCTCTGTGTGTTTTCCTTTGTTTGCTCCTTTTCCTTTGTCATTCCTTTTGATTGCTTATTTCCACTTCAGATTTTTTTCCCCCTCTCATTCTTTCCTGTTTCATCTCTCCTCCTCTTTCCCTCTTGCTTTGTTTTCCCCTTGCTTTGTTTTCCCCTTATTCTTGTTCTCTCTCCTGATGGTTGTGGTCTTTGTGTGTGTTTGAATTCCTCACCTCCTGCTTTCCTCCCCGAGTTCTCATTTTGGGGGGAAAACCAGCCCGTGTTTCTTTCCTTAAATTTTAATCAGAGTGCCTAAAATCCAAATCCTTTTTTTTTTTTTTCTCTTTTTGTTGCTAAGACTGATACATCAGCAGAGCTCGTGACAGCAGCTGGTGCCCATCCTGCTGCAGTGCCTTATCACAGGCTGGAAGGTGGGGATGCTGTGGCCAAAGCCATGGTTTTTCCAGATTCCAAGACCTCCCTGCCATGGGAAGGTGCAGACAATGTGTGGATCCTGGTTTCAAGCGGCAGAAATCCCTGGTGCTTGGGGACAGGTCACTCTGAGTTGGTGGGGTGAGCCTGTGAGGGTCTGGATCACCCACAGAGATCCAGGAAGGAAAGGGATGAGATGGGACAAAGTGGATCTCAGGAACCTGGATTTGCTACAGGCTGGCATTGTCTCTTTTTTTAATAAGGGGGGAAAAAACCCCCCCAAATCCTCTGCTGGTCTTTATGCTGCCCTTGTTGGGCTGAACGAGAGCAGAAGAAATGCCTGCCCAGGTGCCCTGGAGTGCTTGGACTTCCAGGGGAAAACCCAGGAGGTGTGGGGCAGGAAAATGGGAATCATGAAAGGGAAATGAAGGGATCAGGGCCAGATTTGGTGAGATGAGCACTGGGCTCATCCCTGGGCTGCTCCCTCTGGGATGGGTCTGGTTTTGGCCAGAGGAAGGTGCCTGACCCAGCACGGGGAACGGGGAAGGGTCAGCCCTGCCATGGTCACCAGCAGCAGCTGGGGCTGGGATGGGAGGTGCTGGGGAGCTGCTCTGTCCACAGGCTGGCCAAACACAGCCCTTTCCTGGGGGATTTTCATCCCACCTGGTCCTGAACTGCTTCCTCAGGCAGCCCTGTCCTCCCTGGCAGAAATGGGGTTTGTGTGTCCAGGCTGGATTTTCCTGCTGGAATGGCAAACCTGAGCCTTGCTCCCTTCACCTGCCGACAAGGAGGCTGGGTGGATTCTGTCCTGCTCTTCTTTCCTATGTTTTGTTTCCTCTGATCCAGAAAAGAACAAGCCACGGCTCTTTGTTTCCCAGTCCCAAAGCAGCAGAACCCTCTGGTCACCATGGAATCACAGAATCCCAGACTGGTTTGGGCTGGAAGGGACCTTAGAGCCCGTCCAGTGCCACCTCTGCCACATCCAGGGACATCTTCCACCGTCCCACGGTGCTCCAGCCTGGCCTTGGGCACTGCCAGGGATCCAGGCACAGATTCTCTGGGAAATCCACCCCAGCCCCTCCCCACCCTCACAGGGAGGAATTTCATTCCAATGTGCGTGAAATAAATCCAGATCCCTGGAGCCGGGAATGCCCCACGTTTGGTGCAGAGGCTTCAACCATCCCCAATCCTGGCCGGGGAGAGACAGAAGGGCCCATCCAGCCGCTGAGTGTGTGACCCGGTGGCCTGCCAAGAGCTCGGCCCCGCTATAAATCACGACTGCCGTTAATTATCGGCGATGCGCGGGGCCAGGTCGCGCTCTCCATTCACTTCCCCGCTCGGATAATTTCGGTGACCTCCGGCGTTTAAGCGGAGCGGCTCCCGCTGAGCTGCTTTGTTGCAGTTGATAGCGAGATAATTATAATGCCATCAGTGGTTAAACTGTTTCAATAGCGCCGGGCCCTCTCCTCAGGCCTTTGATTGATATCTCACAGATTAATCAGCGGCTATCTCTCGGCTGCTGCGAGCAGAGTGAGCGCTGACAACAGCGGCCGAGGCAAAACATGATTTTCCTGAGATGCACATTCCAAAAACAGAACGTGGGGCGAGCGTGCTGGGGGCTGGATGTGGAGCTGGCTGCTCAGCAGTCCTGCCAGGGAGCGCCTCGGAGCCGGGAATGCAGCCTGGAATCTCCTCCCAGCCCTCACCCATCCCCGTCAGCACCAATCCCCTTTTCCAGGGGTGCAGCAGTGCAGGTGGAGAAGGGGGATTCACCTCTCAGTCTGGCAGGAATTCTGGAACAGTAGGAGTTGCAGGGTGAGGAGGGGAAAATGCTGCTTAAAATGTTCCTTAATATTTGATGGCCTATGGAATGAGGGGCCCAGAGTGCTCCAAACCTCCCTGGGAGGAGCTGGGAGGCAAAACATTTATTACCTTGAAACTTTAAAACCTTGGGCTCAACCAGCTGCTTTTCATGTTTTAAGGAAGGATTTCCCCCACCCCACAAGTTTGTGTGGGAAATCATGGAAAGTAATCCAGTCCCCCTTTTCTCTGGGATTTTGCTGTTGAACTGCCCCGGGACACACCCAGTCAAAAACACTGCTCCTGTTCCCTGAGGGGACCCAGCCAGGCCCAGGGCTCTGGAGCCAAAACTCCTCCTGCTCCCATCCTGTGCAAGAAGGGTAAAGTTTTCCTGGAATCACAGAATATCCTGGAAGGAACCCCCAGGGATCATCCAGTGCAGCCCCTGGCCCTGCACAGACCCCCAACAATCCCACCCTGGGCATCCCTGGGAGCTCCGGGAGCTGTGGCAGCCTCAGGCTGTGCCCATTCCCTGGGGAACCTTTTCCTTGGATAAGTGGGATCTCAGCCTGTGTAACTGCACCCTAGAATGCCTCACTCAATGCCTGCACTCGTGTGAGACTCTGAAGAGCACGGAAAAGGTGTGATTGTTTTCCAGAGGGTTTTATTTTTGTGGTTGTGATGTGGCGGGAGCACCCGTGGTTCTGTTGGGTTTGGTTAATTATTGTTATTTGTGTGTAAACACACCGAGAGCTTGTTGGAACCACTGGGTTGGAAAACTGCCTGGGAGGCTCCTGCTCCTCTCTGCAGTGTTTAAAATGGTTCATGACTGTTATTTCCCAGCTTCCCTGCCTGCCTCAGCTCAGGGTGTTTATCAGGACAGACCCTGCGTGCCCCGAGCTGGGCGGGCGCTCCTGGGCTGGGAGTGATGGAGCTGGAGCCCCTGACGGGAGGGATGGGGCTGGGAAGGGTTCTTGGGAATGGTCCTGGAGCAGGGCAGAGCTGGCCCTGTGTGCAATGTGTTCACCTCTGCCCCTTCCCATCCTGGAGCCCCTGGAGAGGCAGGGATGAGGGTGGGTGCTTTATTCCTTGCTGGATTTGGGGTTTTCCCCTTGCCCTGGATCCCCATGAGCCACAGGGATCTCTAAATACCTGCCCTGCCTCATGTTCCCACTACAGCCCCCACCTCTGCCAAACTGTCACCTGGGAGGTGCCACAGGGCACTGTTGTCACCACAAAGCCACTCCCTGTCCCCTCTGCAGGGAGATTCCTGAGTGTCCCCACCCCTGCCCATTGTCCCGGGTGCCTCAGAGCTGTTCCCCCTCCAGGTGGCCCCGGGCAGGTGCTGGTGGCCCTTGGCCCCAAGGGGGGCCTTTCCCGCATGTCCAGTGCTCAGAGCACTCCCTTCTCCTTCTCTGGGAAACACTGAGGAGCTGGCAGGTAGAAAATAAATCAATTTAAAATAGTAAAACCTCCGCCAAACCGATCAGAAAGCCCAAGTGCAGGAGTGGCCTGAAGAGGATGGGTGACCTTGCTGGGGACATCACCAGAGCAGAGGAAGCAGGAGGGCAGCAGGGGTGACCCATGGTGGGGGTGACCCATGGTTGGGGGGTGATCCATGCCCTGGGAGAGCTCAGGAGAGCAGGAAAATTGGGAAAGGTGTGAGTGTGAGTGTGGTGGGTTTGGTGCCCAGGGTGGCACTGGCAGGACGTGTCACAGACATCCCTGACTGTGGGGTGACACTTCTCCAGAGCAGGACCTGAACCCCACAGGGCTCACAGGGTGAAGCGTTTCCTGCACCGAGGGGGAATATGTGGGGTGGGATTTGGGATTTAAGGATGGGGGGCACCAGGGGCCTGCCCAGGCTGGGCTGTGCTGGCCAGGGATGAGGCACGGGAGAGGGAAAGGGAAAGGAAGGAAAGCTGCTCCCCCAGTGCCACCTTGTGCCTGAAAACCAAACAGCCAGGCGGGTCTGCAGGGCTGTCACAGGGGGATGGCGAAGTCCAGGACATTCCTACGGGGCTGGCAAATCCCAAATGGGGCCAAAACTGGCTTTTGGATGAGGCTGTGAAAGGCCCCCCCGGAGCAGCCCCTGCTGGGAGCGTGGTTTAGGTGAAGCTTTACCCCGGCAGGCTGAGCCCGGCCCTCCCTAAAGGTTGAAAAATGCTTTAAATTCACCCAGCTGGAGAGGGGCACAGAGACTGTGCCCAACACCCTCACGGTGCAGCGGCTGCACCCTGTGCCAGGCCCTTCCCTGCCTCGCAGGGAACAATTCCTTCCCAATATCTAATTCGAACCTCTCCTTTTTTAGTTTAAGTCTGTTCCCCTCTGTCCTGTCAGTGTCTGCCCGTGTAAGAAGTCCCTTTTCCCGTGTTTTATGAACCTCTCTTTGAGAGCACCCCCTGCTCTCCCAGCCTGGCTCCAGAGCAGACTTGGAGCATCCTCGTGGCTTCCCCAGGACTTGCTCCACCAGCTCCATGTCCTGTCTATCAAAGTCTGGAGTAACAGAGAAGGAGGGAAGCCTGACCTCTGGAGAACTCAGTGGTGGGACATGAGGGACAGGGGAGGGCCAGCAGCCAGGGCTGGAGGTGTTCAGAGAAAACAGGGACCTGGGGCAGCCAGAGGTGAACCAGTGCCGTGCGAGCAGCAAAAGCATCAGCACTGGGAATTCCTGGGTCTTGAGAGGCTTGGACTTTTCCAGCACAGAAATCCTGTGAACTTCCAGGCCTCCACCTGAACTACTCGGCAGCCTCTCTGCACACCACAAGGGACAGGCAGGGCCTCAGAAAGGAGGGAAGGGAACCCAGGAGGAGGAAAAAGAAGGGGAGAATTATAAATCTGCCATTTGGAAAGAACACCTGAGGCAAAATGCCTGGAATTCCCAAACCAGACATATCCGGAGCACCCAGAGGGCCGATCCTGTCCTATGGCTCAGGGACAAACACCAGGAAAAGCTGGATTTCCTCCGCAGCTCATGCCAGGTCCCTGCTGACAGTGTGGGGGACAGGCTGAGGGATGGGGTGTCCCGGGCTGGGCTCTGCCTTACCCCAAGGCAAGCCCAGATTGCCGGGAGCAGGGTGGGCCCAAAGCCTCTGGGAGAGGCACTGCAGGCAATCCATGGTGTGTAAATTATCCAACCCTTGGGAATGAGACGGGGGGATGGCGGTGGGGCTGGCCTGGGCTGGGAGCTTCACTTTGAAAGCTTTGAATGGCCGGGAGGGATCCCGGAGCTGCTCAAAGCACTTGCAGGGTGCCCTAAGGTGACTGTGGTGCCTGTCTCCCCAATGTCTGTTCCGTGTGTGCTCTGTGTTGTGTTCTGTACCTTTAACACTGGCTCCGAGAGTGAAGCGGGGACAGAAGAAGCGCGCAGTTCGTTTTGAAAATCAGAGTTCACTCCTCTGCATTTCCTTCTTCCTTGGGATGGTGTGTCCGTTGAATGCACGGACAGAGGCCAGAGAGAGGGTGGGGTTTTTTTCCTTTTAGTTAGCCTAGCTAGCTGAGGCAAAGAAGCTTCCTGGACTGTTTTGGGGGTTTTGGGGGTTTTTTTGGGGGGGGGTTTGTGTTTGGTTTTTTGTTGGTTTTGTGTTTTTGTTTGTTTGGTTTTTGGGGTTTTGTTTGTTTGTTTGTTTTCCTTTTTCTTGGGACTGTTTAAATCTACTCTGGACTAAAAACCCAGAGGAGGACCAGGAGCTCACACCCACGGCCCACCGGGCCTGGACCTCAGCATTTTCCAGCTCCGAAGGGACTGGGACTGATAAGAGGCTGAGAGAGCTGAGCCAACTCCCTGCAAGGGCTTCTCTCAGTTTAGCCATCTCTCTTCAGAGCGACGAGAGGTTTTATTGTTTCATGTTATTCATTTCTTATGCTTGTGGGCATTTTGTTTGTCAAATAAATTGGTTTTTTCCACTTTTCTCCGAGGAAGTTCTTTTCCCGGACCAGCTGCGGGGAGGGACACTTTGGGTTTGCTCTCCAGAGGAATCCCATTCAGAGGTTTCCTCCCAGATTTGTCCTAAACCAGGACACAGGGCTGCTGCAGAGGGGCTTTGCCTTCTGCAGGACCCCCCAGTGCTGGGACCCCCTTGGGGCCAGGGTGGACAATTCCAAGGGCACAGGAGGTGGAATCCCCAACCTGAGTTGTCCTGGAGGTGCTGAGCAGGAGCATCCATTCAAAAAAAAAACCCCAACTCTAAATCACATTGGATTTTTTCATAGTAAGAAAATCCTTGTAGATCACAGAATAACCAGGGTGGGGAGGGAGCCCCAGGGATCATCCAGTGCAGCCCCTGGCCCTGCACAGACACCCAGCAATCCCACCCTGGGCATCCCTGGGAGCTCCTGGAGCTGTGGCAGCCTCAGGCTGTGCCCATTCCCTGGGGAGCCCGGCCAGTGCCCAGCACCCTCTGGGGGAAGAACCTTTCCCTGGGCGGCCCCTTCCAGAGCCTGACCCCCATTTCCAGGAGGAAATTCCTCCTGATGTCCAGCCTGCCCTGCTGGTGCCTGTGGCGAGCCCCTGCCTTATCTGAGGTCTCAGGGCTGTTCTCACCCACAGCCCTCCAGCCTCAGGAGCTGGGAGCTGCAGGAGGAGTGGTGGAACAGCCCCCACTCACTGACAGCTCTGCTCTTCCTCACTGGAAGTTTTACCTGCTGAAAAAAGCCTCAAATGAAACATCCAGCAGAGCCAGATTTCTGGGACTGGGGGGGTTGAAACACCAGCAAGCGGCACAAAGAATTCCAGCTGTGCACAGCCACAGGCTCTGCTCCTCCAGGGAGGCTCCTGCAGGGAAACACCATCCGAATTCAGTTCCCAGGGGGTTCATGGTGACCTCCAAGGGTGGCATAGCAGGCCTGGCACCCCTGCAGCTTCCAAAGTTGTGTATTTATGCTGTAAAACCAGGAGTCCTCCACTGGATCCCCTGGAACCTGCAGGGACCTCACCTGGCACAGGTGATTTCCAAGGGCACAGGCAGCTGCTGCTGGTTTCTGATCCCACCGTTGCTTTAGAGAAGCCGTTCATCCAGCCGGGACTTCTCCTGCCCTTCCCAAATAAACGTGGTTTTACTTCCCACCACGAGAGGTCCCCAGGAACCGAAGGAAAAAAAATCTAGTTGGAAAATGCATCCAAGAGCAAGGCTGGGAGAGCCCGGGGCTGGAGCTGGGGAGGAAAGGTCTCGTCCTCTCCCAGAGGAGACTTCCAGCCCACCCCGGTGTTGTATCCTTGGGGTGACATCCCCAACTCTCCCAGCAGGTGTGGGAAAGGCTCCCAGCACCATCTGGGAACTCTTTGAGGGAAGAGCCAAACTAGAGGAAAACCAAATGTTTCAGGACTGGGGTGTCCCAAGGCAGCTGTGGGGAGGCTGTTCCTCCTCAGTGGTCGGGGTGTCTCCAGAGGCTGGGATCAAATGTCCAAATTTCAGCTTCTCCCCCTTTCCCAGCCAAGGGGACTCATTCTGTGCCCACTACCCCCTTAGTGGGATAAACACATTCCTGTTAACACAGAATCCTGGAATGGCTTGGGGTGGAAGGGACTTCCAAGCTCATCCAGTGCCACCCCTGCCATGGGCAGGGACACCTCCCACTGTCCCAGGCTGCTCCAAGCCCCAGTGTCCAGCCTGGCCTTGGGCACTGCCAGGGATCCAGGGGCAGCCACAGCTGCTCTGGGCACCCTGTGCCAGGGCCTGCCCACCCTCACAGGGAACAATTCCTGCCCAATCTCCCATCCATCCCTGCCCCCTGGCTGTGGGAAGCCATTCCCTGTGTCCTGTCCCTCCATCCCTTGTCCCCAGCCCCTCTCCAGCTCTCCTGGAGCCCCTTTAGGCCCTGGCAGGGGCTCTGAGGTATCTCCAAAACCTTTCCATCTTTTTCCTGAGCGCTCCCAGCTCTCCCAGCCTGGCTCCAGAGGCATTCCAGCTCCTGGAACATCTCCGTGGCCTCCTCTGGATTCATTCCATCAGACCCACGTCTTTCTTGTGCTGGGGGCAGTTGTTGCTTTATTTCCTTCAGAAACTGAAGACCACTGAAGAATTTTTCCCTCATATCCAGCCCCAACCTGCCCTGGTGCAATTGGTGTTGGAGAAGGTCCCTCTGTGCCACGGGCTGGGGGTGGGTCACCTTGTCCTTCCCCTGGCATCTCCACATTCCCCTGGCTCCCAGAGATATTGGCTTGTGAGCCTAAAGCAGAAACTCGAGACTTGTGCTGATCTTTGAATTTGGGAACTCTTTAGAGAGGGTTTATAGCAGCGAAAGTTGTTCCAAACCTTTCTAATCAATACCTCAGCAGTTGAAAGAATTGCTTTAAAAGGCCTCGAGGGACAGCGCTTAGTCCATGTAAACACTGATATTGTCCTAAGCTGATCCTCGTTAATCCACCTGGACACCTCCGAGCTCGGGTGGTGTGGTTTGTGCCGAGGCACTGGGGGCAGCAGTGGCATTTTAACTTCCCCGTGACCTTGTCAGGTGGCCAGGAGTGCACTGCAACATTTCCCTCCCCCTTTTCCTTCCCCCTTCCCCTTCTCTGGGCTTTTCCCAGGTTTCATGGCTCTCTGGTGCCCAGGATGTGGGAATCACCTGCCCTCTCTGCCCTCTCAGTGTCTGTCACAGCAAGAGCAGACTGAGCTGGGTGCTCCAGCTGGGAATGCAGCCCAGCTCTCCTGGCTGGAGGAGGTGCTGGCCACCCCTGGCACGGTGATTCCATGGACATGGACGCCATCATTAGCAGGAAAGCTCTGTCCTCAGCTCCTGAGGGGTACGAGGCCCTTTGCATGAGAGGTTTTCACTTTCAGACCCCACGGATCTCTGCCAATCCCAGCTGGATTCTGGGATGCAAGCAGAGCTGTGGGAAGCAGCGCTCAGCCACCGAAGGTGCAGGGAGGGGTGACAGCCTGAGGACAGGGAGGGGACAGAGCCAGAGCTGGATTTAGGGGTTGGTTGTTAAAGAAGAGCCCAGATCTGGACCGGATTCCTGAAGGAAAACACACTCAGAATCCAGGGAGACCTTCCAGTGCTAAAAGGGGCTCCAGGAGAGCTGGAGAGGGACTGGGGACAAGGGATGGAGGGACAGGACACAGGGAATGGCTTCAAATTTAGAGGGTGTGGGTTAGGTGGGATATTCCGCAGGAATTGTTCCCTGGGAGGGTGGGCAGGCCCTGGCACAGGGTGCCCAGAGCAGCTGTGGCTGCCCCTGGATCCCTGGCAGTGCCCAAGGCCAGGCTGGACACTGGGGCTTGGAGCAGCCTGGGACAGTGGGAGGTGTCCCTTCCATGGCAGGGGTGGGATGGGATCATCCTTATGGTCCCTTCCACCCCAAACCATTCCTCAATTCCACGACAGCTCCTTCTGAGGGATCTGGGAGGGGATGAGGCCCTGCTGGGGCAGAGCCTTTTCCTCTGGACAAGGCCTGTCCAGCTCCAGCTCTTCCATGGAGGGCAGCACTGAATGGCCCAGGAGAGCTGAGATTATCCTGCATCTTGCATCAACAGCCTGTAATGGTCCCAGGGGCCCAGAAGGAATCCCAGGAACTGGCTATTTGGAGGACAAGGTGGGAATAAATGGCACAAAAGGGATGGTTTTGCCCAAAGGTGCCATCTCTTCATGCTGCAGTCGGAGGAGAGCACAGCTACAGCAGGAATTGTGTGCTCTGGGACATCTCAGAGCCTCTGGGGTTGGCCCCATCCTTTTTTCAGTGATCCTGCTCACTTCAGACATGCTGGGGCTCTTTTCTCACCGTGCCTTGGCCGTTTCCCAAAGCAGCAAAGGATGCAGGCAGTGATCATTTGTGAGAGAGCAGCTCCAAGGGCTGCGATAAAAGCTGGGAGCTCTGCGCTGTTGTTGGTGTGATATCAGTCCACACAAAGGGCTGCTCTCCCTGCCCAGCCTGCAATTGGAATCACTCAGCCATTGCATGTAAAGCCCTGCCTTGGACAGACCTGCCCAGAAAGGCTCACACTTTGCACGCAGATTATCGTCAGGAGTGCAGTGAACCTGCTCTGGAATCAACCCTGAATGGCACAGCCAGAGCTCCTCACAGGGGGACACCTCTGACCACTAGATGTCAGAAACTGGTTTTGTTCCTCATTTTCAGAACCTGCTTTCCCTGCTTTCAGCTGCTCCATCACTTGATGAAGGCAGTCACGTTGATAATCCCTGAATAAACTCCTCTTTTTTGGATTTTGGGCATTTTTTTCCCCTCTAAGTCATGCTTAGCTTCACGCTTTTTTTCCCACCTCGCACACACGTGCCAGCACATTCTTGCTGCCATGCTGCAAATGCCACACTGTGGCACGTCTGCTGCAAGCTCGGAGCTCTTTTGGGCTTTGATTTGCATTTTTAACTTTCAGCTGCTCCAGCATCTTCCCTGAAAGTGCTGGTGACATTCCTGTTCTGTTGCTGAGCAGAAAACATGGTGAGGTTTCACTTTCCTCAGTGAAGTCCAGCTCAGAGCTCATTGTTTGTCGTCTCTGTGCTGAGCCTGGGAAGGTCAAACCAAACTCAGCCCAGCCCTCCCAGAGGAGGCTGCGTTTTGTTCAGAGGTGATGGCTCCTGGCAGGGGCATTGGGAAATGGCCCAACAAGGCCCTCTGCTCTGGAGCCAGGCTGGGAGAGCCGGGGGTGCTCACCTGGAGAGGAGAAGGCTCCAGGGAGAGCTCAGAGCCCCTGCCAGGGCCTAAAGGGGCTCCTGGAGAGCTGGAGAGGGACTGTGGACAAGGGATGGAGGGACAGGACACAGGGAATGGCTTCCCACTGCCAGGGGGCAGGAATGGATGGGAGATTGGGCAGGAATTGTTCCCTGGGAGGGCGGGCAGGCCCTGGCACAGGGTGCCCAGAGCAGCTGTGGCTGCCCCTGGATCCCTGGCAGTGCCCAAGGCCAGGCTGGACACTGGGGCTGGAGTAGCCTGGGACAGTGGGAAGTGTCCCTGCCATGGCTGGGGTGGCACTGGATGGGCTTTAAGGTCCCTGCAATCAAAAACATTCCATGATTCTCAAGTGTCCCAGCTTATCCAGAGCTGGAGGAGCTGTGTGGACCAAGTAGGACAAACCATCAATTCCCACACTTCACTCTGGTTTATTTTGAGGACAGGCACTGTAAAACCCCTGCTCTGAGCTGTGCAGCCCTGTCAGGCCTAATGGATAGACAAGACCTCCACCTGGATGGTGCCAGAGCCCCGGATTGTCTCTGGGAGGTCTCCAGATCTCTGATGGAAAAGCACATATTTGTATGTGAGGTGAGCTGTGCTTTGCGAGGTGCTGGCCCTGCACACCTGGGAGGACATTCCTGAAGGCCCAATTACACATCCAAGACAAATGCTGAGCTAAAGAAACAAGGGCTAGCAAACCTCCTCCTGCTCTTTCATCTGTGGTTTTTCCTCAGAACTGTTCTATTTCCCTAAGGAAAAAGAACTGGGGAATATAACAGCAGGAAAAGAAAAGGCAAATGAAGTCGTGCTGCTTCTTCAGAGCAAACAAGCTGCAAGGATCTGAAAGGCAACCTTTGTTCTTCCAGAATATCCATCCTACAGCCCAGTGCACTGGGAAGCTTTAGGAATGTCTGACAGCCTGAACAGGTTTCTCTTCACCCCACACAGTTTCAGGGAGTTTCAGGCCTCTCCAGGATTTCTGGTGTTCCCAGACGTTGCTTCAGGTGGGGAAAGCACAGAAAGTGCTAGATCACACTGACATTGCCTCATAAAATCATGGAATCAGTAAGGCTGGAGAAGACCTCAGAGTCCCTCAAGTCCAGCTGTGAACCCAGCACTGCCAAAGCCACCTCTAATGCATGTCCCCAGTGTGTTCCTGGCCTCAGTGTGGCAGAGGACAGAGGGAGACCAGCCGTGGTCCAAGGGATCTGCATCCCGCAGCAGCTCCAGGGGCTGGGCTGTCCCTGTCCTCTCCCTCATTCCCAGGGCTGCTTTGGGGCAGGGCTCTGGGGACAGCCTGGCCCCACTCGTGGGATTTTAGAGTGGTAATCAAGAAGGAAATGTCATTTGAGGGAGTCAGTCCTGAAATGGATGGAGGGGAATGAATTGAGGAGCTGAAGGCTGCTCTGAATGTTGCCCCAATGTTTCTGTGGAAGGATGCGGAAAGGAGGGAAGGAAATGTCTCCACTAAACCTCAGAGAGATCTTCAGGAGATGTGGGCAGGGCTGTTGGTTTGACCTGGCTGCCAAGTCCATTAACAGCCTCATTCTGGGAGCCAGCTGAAGGAGGCAGGACTGGCTCTCATGGATGCGATGGATTTCTTGGAGTTAATTTCCAAAGATAAACACAGTTATCAGAACTGTTCATTACCCATGAATTATCTCCATGGAGTGTGGTTCCCCAGGATGGAAGATCTGCTCTGTCAGAAGTTTCAGAAATATCAAAATAAACTAAACAAGCCCACAAACTCAGAACAACAAGGGAAGCAAACCTGCCATAATTAGGTCCCAAGGGGTGCTTATTCCCAGCTCGATGGTGAAATTAAGTCAATACAATGGAATGGTTAAATATTGACTGAGCTGTAATATTTAATCAAGAAGGATTCATACTGCTTCTCTTTCAAAAGAGCTTGAGCTGCTTGTTTTATTGGCTTTTTAATCAATGCTTTAATTATATCGGTGCTCTAATTTCATAATAAGCTTACATTAATTAAGGCAGCTCTTCTATATGCAGACAGTAATAGGAAAACCAAACCAAATAAGAGGAATGCGATGTTCTCCTGCTCCAGAAGAGACGGAGACTGTTTACACTCATTTACTCTTGCAAAGGGAAATGAAACCAGGAATTTGTGGCACTCGGAGTGACCAGGAATTCTTTATTTATGCTTAGGTCAGCTCTGCCTCTGATTCAGTGAAAGACTCGCAGAAATAAGAACTCGGCTCAACACGGTTTGTACCGGGCTGCGCATCAGATTTCTGGGGGGGAAAAAAGTGTGGATATAATGGAAGATAAATGGGAATCCCCCCCAAAATGGGCCTTGGAATCTTCTGGTGGATGTCAGCTCTACCAGAGGGATGAGGGTGAGTGTAGAGGACTGAGCTGTTTGTTAAACAGGGACGTTTCTCCTGGTGCTTGGGACACTCACAGGTTCACACAGGCTGGGAAGAATCATGAAGTTTTCTCAGCATTTTTTCCTTCAGATGGGGAGTATTGGATGGGTGCAGTTTGGATCCTTCCCCTGAGCTTGTTATCCTGGATCAGGGGAGTGTAGGGCACTGCCTGGATGAACAGCCCATTGAGCTGCTGATTGACACTGCTGATTAGCCCTGCCCGTGTCTCACTGCCACTGTCAAAAAGCAGTGACTGCTCCAGGGTAACCATGGTTAGGATAAAAACCTGGAAGGAAAGACCTTTAGTACTGTGGCTGGAATAAATCCTGGACTGTCTCAGTTCTTTGCCCAGCCCACCTCAGTGGCACTGGGGACGCCTCAGGGCCTGTGGTGGCTGCGAGGTGCTCATGGCTGGACACTTTTCCTGCAGCCTAATTCCTGCTGCAAACGCCAGTGGAAAAGCAATTCCTCATCTGTTTTTCTGATTCCATCTGATTCCTCCTGCTGAGCAGTGGCTGGGGAAGGCAGCAGAGTGCTCCTGGTTTGGATTAGGACAGAGTGGGAGCAGCCAGCCCTGCTCCTGAGCCTACCTCAGCATGCCAGGGAAGGAGCGATTCCCTGGGACACAGAGAGCAGCATTGTCTCAGCCAGAGGCACTAAAACCTTGTGGTGAGATCATGTCTTGGACCAGGCCGTGTTTGGAATGCCAGGAGGATGCTGTTATCCCAGGATTTCTTTGCCATGCAACCAGACCATTGCAAAGCTGGACCCTTTTGTTACAAAGGATTTTCATTAATGAGGTCACAGTGGCTGGAAGGGCTCCTCTGTCCCCGGGGTCACAGTGCCTTTAATAATGCATTATTTCACACTTAGACAAGATGCAGACAGAAGAGGACTTTTGTAGCCAGTGAGATAAGGTGTCCCAAAAGCATTAAAAAATGTCTGTGACTGTATAAATAAGTTAGTGGGAACTGGAAAGGGATGTGTTGATCTGGCAGCTTTTTGGAGCTGCCCTCAGCTGATGTTGCCACATCTGGTGATTGTCATCTTCTATCAGCGTGAGGAGGCTGTGAGCTGTAAAGGGAAACTGTTTGCCTGGTGAGGATGCTTCACTGATTTTTATTAACCCTGGGTTTTAACTCTACCTGCTGCTGGAAGCTCAGCTCAGCCAGGGGCGTTCTCCAATGATTCCATCACAAATCTTCCCAGTTACACCCAGTGAAAGAGGAAAGAGCAGAAACAGCACTGAGCTCCCTCTGCCAGGGGTGTGAAGCATTGTCTCTGCCTGTTATTGTGAGGGCATCAGGATGTCAGTGTCTCCTGAGCTACGGTTAAAGAGAATTAAGTGTTCATACTCCTTTGGAAGGGTGGCAGTGGTGGAACTGCAGCAATAACAAACACAGTGAAGGGATTTCTGCTACCCTCTGGTGTGGGGGTCCTGCCCCAGCACTCAGCCCCGGCATGGGCTGCAGGGACAGCAGGACCCGCTGGGGCCCTTCAGAGCTGCCCCCAGTGGGATACATCCCCAGGAGGGCACAGGGGCCAGGGCACAGCCAGCCCCACCAAGCAACACCCCTCGTCCCCACCCTTCTGCCTGGACAGGGCCCTAGGGGCCCCCTTGAGCCCCAGGCAAAAATGAGCTGAGGAGCAGCACCCGTGGAGGCTGTGCTGGTGGAGACCCTCTCCTGTGGGATTGCCTTCAGAAACCACATCCAAATCTATGTCCTGATGGGGATCTTCTGCCCTTCCTTCCTCCTCCTGCCCTCAGCACCCGCTGCTCCGGCCCCACATCCCTGCTGGAGCTCTCCCTGCTGACATCCTGACAGCTCCTGTTCTGAGCGGCCAGCAGAGCCCGAGGAGCAGGACAGGGCCTGAGGAAGGGCCCAGCCCTGCCAGAGCTGTGGGACAAGAAGGAGTTTGGCTCCTCAGGACACACAGGGCTCGGCCGGGCTCCTCTGCTCCGCGTGTGCACAGCTCTGGAGAGGGACAAGCGACCACAACTGCCCCAAGGCAGGAGCACAGAGCAGCGGGGGAGCCTTGGATCAACAAGCAGTGGAACAAGAGCCCAGCAGAGCATCACCTCCAGGGCAAAATGTCCCCAACTCTGGGGCAGAATGTCCCCAACTCTGGGGCAAAATGTCCCCAGCTTCAGGGCAAAATGTCCCCAACTCCTGCACAAGATGTCCCCAACTCCGGGGCAGCCGAGCAGCCAAGAGCCTCTGCCCGATCCCCAACGTGGACACTCAACAGCAGCACTGAGTGGAAACTACAGACAAACCCACAGACAAACCTACAGACAAAATGATCCACAGAATCATAAACAAAACTATAGAGAAAACTACAGACAAAACCATCAACAGAACTATCCATGGAACTTTAGACAAAACTACAGACAAAACTATAGACAAATATATCCACAGAACTATGGAGAAAACTAGCTACAGAACTGTCCACAGAGCTGTAGACAAAGCTATCCACAGAACCATCCCCAGAACTATTCTCAGAAGTATCCCCAGAGTCCAGCTCCCAGAGGGCCGGGAGTCTCCCAGAAAGGGAGGGCAGGCAGTGTCCAGGGGAAATGGGAGTCTCTGGTCCAGGCTCTTGACATGGTTTGACCCTGGCCAGATCCATTCACTCACCCTCCCCTGCTACAGCTGGACAGAGGAGAGAAAATTTAGTGAATGGTTCATGAGTTAAGGACCAGGAGAAAACACTCCAAGGGCAAAGCAGGCTCAACTTACAGATACAAATTGAATTTATTAGTAACAAAATCAGAGCAGGATATTGAGAAGTAAAACAACCCCTTAAAACACCTTTTTTTTTCCCCCCGACCCTTCCCTTCTTCCCCCCCACCAGTGCATGGAGGCAGGGTGGATTGAAAGGCCTCTGGAGGACTGGGAGGTGTAATGGGCACAATGGCCATGCGGAGGGGGGTGGCTCAGAGCACCCCTGCATCACATTCCAGCAGCTTGGCAGCACTGTATTAGCCCCAACTGGATAGCCCAGGCACAGAGATGGCTCCTCCTGGCTCCAAAGTGGAGAAGGAGCTCTGGGTATTTCCTCATCCCTATGAGCCAGCCCTCCACAGAACCCGGAGATGGCTCCTGTGCTGCCCCGAGCAGAGGGAAGGGAACTCCAGGCACAGCCCGTGGAACCAGCTCTGGCTCCTTCTGCACGAGCAGAGGAGGACGTGAGGGGGTGGGATGGTGAACCCGCCTCTAAGCTGGAGCTGTGTGAGTGACCTGAGAGGAAGAGAGCTGTTGAGCCAAGAAGACTCACAATGTGGTTGCCACAGAGAGAAGAAGGCGATCAGGGCTCTCCCAGACATAAAAGTACTAAAATAATTTTCCTTCAACCCTGGCAAGGGAACTTCAGCTCTGGCATTGCAAAGGTCAGGCAGTGACTGCTCTGCCCAGGGGCAGGAAGAGAGGGTCCCTGCTTTTGGCCAGGAGCAGGAAAGGGATGACCCAGCACACCGGGCTGCATGGATCCAATGGCCTGGCACTGACCCACACAAGTGTAAAGCTTTAGTAGACTCTGGAGCTGTGTGCACACTGATGCCATCAAGGCACAGGAGTGTGGAGCCCACCTGGACCTCTGGAGTGACAGGGGAGGCCAGGAGGTGTCTGTATTCGAGGCTGAGGTGAGTCCAACAGGGGACAAATGGGAAAAGCTTCCCAGTGTCACTGGCCCAGAGGCCCCTTGTACCCTTTGGCTGCCTCAGGAGAGGACACTTCAGGGACCCCGAAGGGTATCAATGGGGTTTTGGTGTAGCTACAGTGAATACGGAGAAGATCAAACAGTTCTCCACTCTGCCTGGCCTCTCAGGAGATCCCCTCATTGTAGGACTGCTGCAGGCTGAAGACCAGCAGGTACCAGCTGCCATCAGGACAGTGCACCAGCACAGCCCTGTTGGAATTCTGGAAACTTGGATTTTGGGATTTTAGCCTACAGTAATACATGTGAGTTAAGATGGAGGACTTTGGGCATTGTCTGAGTCCTTCTTCTTCACCTTCTTCTTCCTTCTTCTTCATGGGTTTGGGTGGTTTTCTGTAATTGGGTGATGAAAGGTCTGCATTGCAGCCTTGGGTGGTCATTACTGGGTCAGAAATAAAAATAATACAGGTGTCACCTCGTTACTGGGCGATTATCACTTAAATAACCTTGGAAAGAGTTAGAGGTGCTCCATTTTACCTCATTTCTCTGACATGCCAGTTAGAGCTCACGGCTTGTGAGTCTGTAAATCGATGAGAAACAATAAACATCCAAAACCTACATTTCCCGTGTATTAATCCCAACCTTGGCAAGGAAAAAACAGAAGCCAGAACCTTCACACAGCTCCATGTGCGAAGGTCTCTCTCAGTGCCTGTGGCAGCCTCATGAGCCAGTACTGCAGGTGCTGGAATTCGCTCATGGCCCTGGTGTGAGCAGCTGGATCCTCAGCCAGGTGCTGAGCAGGCTGGGAGGCTTCAGGGGTTTGGATGTCCTAGGGCAGGCTGATCTCAGCAGGGACCTCGTGGTTCCCCACGATGGAGTGGTCGAGGTGTCTCCTGTCCAGGACACAGTGCCCCATGACATCCTCCGGCACTGCAGGAAATGCCTCCCGCACCAGTGGGACAGGGGCAGGGTGTTCAGGGTGTTCAGCAGGTGCATCACCATGGTCTTCAGGACGTGCAGGGGAAAGCATGTGCTCCCCAGGACGCGGGCCAGGAGCTCCAGGCACCTCAACAGAGGTGCAACTATTACACAACTATTATTAGATGCTCTGACCAAAATGGAAAAAACAATTGATTTTAAAAACAGCAGGGGATTTGGCAGAAGACTATTACAAACTCAGCAGTTAGATGTAAAGGACTATTACCCACTTCAAAAACCCAAGAGGAACCCAAATATAACAGTAGAAAGAAAAAAAAGCTGGAAAGCTATCAGGAATGGATAGCAAAAGGGGTGGAAAGAGCCATTCCTGAAACCCTAAACTGGTCAGCCTTATATGCAATCAAACAGGGTCCCCCCGAGCCTCCATGTGAATTCCTGCAGCATTTGAGCCACGCAACGCGCCGTCACACCCCGCTGGATCCTGGATCCGAGGTAGGAATACAACAGTTAGTTGTATTCTTAACCTCACAACTCAGTATTTGCATATCGCCTGAGTGCCCAGCGTGGCCAGGTGTGAGGTGCCAGACTCCCAGTGACAGCAGAGCAATGTCCCCTGAGTGCTCAGTGTGTCCAGGTGTGCAGTGCCAAGGCCCCGAGCAGGGGCTGGGATGAGCAGAATCTTCACTGGTTCCCTGGAGAGCACTCAGGGTCTCCTAAGTGGGCACATGGACACATGCCTGAGGTGCCTCTTGCTTGGTCCTGCCCAGCCAGAGCTTCCACAGCCCCTCTGGAATGCCTGGCGTGGCCTGGGAATGCAGAGGGAAGGAATAAGAGGGAAAATGATCTCTGCAGCCATCATGGTGCTCAGCAGCTGCTGTGCCAGGGGGTCCTCCTGACCTCCCTGTCCCTCCTGAGCCCCACACATGCCCTGGTTTTGCCTGTGGCACGAGGCCAGGTGGATGCCATCAGCTCCCAACAGATCCAGCTGCTCAAGGTGGATCGACCAGGTCGATCCCTGGTGCTGGAGGCCCAAACCAGACTTTGACCTGCTGAGCTCCCTGCTCTCCCCAGCCCCTGAGGCTGGGAGGTCACGGAGCACAGGCCGTGTGCTCCTGGGCCTTTCCCACCTCTCCCTTTGGAGGTCCAGGTTTGCCCTGTCACTGCGCCAGCAGCCCCCGTGTCACACAGTGGGAGTGGGCAGTGACCCCGGGGGCTCAGCAGGCCCCACGCCCTCCCAGTGCCATCCCACAGGTGAGCTCCTGCTTCTGCGGAGAAATCACCTGGATGGCAACCAGGAGCTCTTAGGGGAGAACCCCCAAGGGCTGATCCCTGAGGGGCTTTTTGGGGCCCTGGTTCTGACAGGGGGAGGTGCCTCAGTTTCCATTTTGCCTTTGCTGCTGCTCTTCTCACAGGTGCTGCAGTACAGCAAGGCTGTTAAAGGAGATGGTGTTCTACTGGAGGTTCCTTCCCATTCCTTGATCACCTGAAATGGTTTTATCTTCTCCAGCTTCTCCATAAAGGAGTCTTTGTTCATGGACATTGACTCTGACTCGTTTGAAAATGCTGCAATAATTGCAATAATGAACTGAACTCCAGCTTCCTGCCTGACATATCCTGAATGGTTTAAGCAGTTTATCATGGCAGCACTGAACCCAAGAAATGCCAATACTTTATAGCACCCCTGATGTATCACATCTTTCTCTGAGCCTATTACTGAGACCAGCACAAGCAAATCCATGTCCTCAACGGTTTTTTCAGTTTTATCCCAGTCTTGTCCCTGTCATTTCTTCCTTTCTGCCCTCTGAACCGATGCTTGGTTTTCCTCCTTATAGGGGACAATAATTTTAAAATACTTGCAAGGTTAATTGCTCCAAGAGGGAATGAATGCTGTGATCACTCTCCATGTGAAAAGGACAGGAGTTAATTGATTTTAAAAATCCTCTCTGAAATGGAGTATAGGAAATAATAAACATTCCAAGCAGAATGTTGTAGATCTTTGGGATTAAAGTACGGGTTATGCACTTTTAAATAGATTTAATTTTGGCAGGTCTGTGTTGACAGGTCCTAAGCTGGAGCCTGTTCCTGGTACTTGGAAATTTGTCTCACCAGAAGAAGCAATCCCCATTTTCAGTATTTTTCAGGCTTTTAGGTTCTCTCTGGTTCAAAGTGAGAGAAGACACTAAAATTGGCACCAGCACAGTGGGAGCTCACACAATGTGGTAGGAAACAACATCCCCTCTCCCTCAGATCCCAGGGCTTTGGTCACTGGGTTCTTCACGCATCTTCCTGCATCCGTCTGTTCACAGCACTCCCAGGCTCCTGCTTGTGCTCAAAAAGGCTCCCTTAGAAATGGTGAGGAAAAAATGCTGCATCCTGGGCTCTGTGATAACGCTGCATCCTGGCGTCCTGATAATGAAGTACCTTGAGGGGTGTGACTGCCATTCCTGACCACCGAACTGAGGAAACCCCTCGTCCCTCTCCAGAGCAGGGCTTGGCTTCAGCCCAAGGTCACCAGACCCATCCTGAGGGAGGCAGGAGAAACCCACAGGTTTTCCAGACACCTCCCACGTGCAGGATGCTCTGAGCTGGTCCCAACCCCCCTGCACCAGGGAGGTCCCTGCTGCTCCTCAGGCACAGACGGTGACAGGGACATGGTGCCAGCCCAGGGGGCTCTGGATGATAGTTCACATTTAGAAACGAGGCTCGGTCCCCTCGTACAGGGGGGGAGAAGATGAAGAAATCTCTTCTTAATGAGAGCTGGAGTGTTTGGAGAATTCATCACTTGTAGTCTGTCTGATAACTTCATGGCAAGGGCCTGTGGAGGCCTCAGGGCATTGCCAGGAACCTGAGGGAAGCATTTCTGCACCAAAACACAGACACTGGGACAGGCTGATCACTTGATCTTCTCAGAGACGTGGTTGGTGCCCCAAGCTGGTCAATGTTTAGGAGAGTTTGGAAATTGCCGTCGAAAAGCTGCTTTAACTGTTGGTCAGCCCTTGAGTGGCCAGAGCTGGACTGATCACAATCATTGCAGGTCATTTCAGCTGAAAGAAACAGAACTGTTCTGTTCCATTCCATCCCAAGCTGCAGAAGTACCTGGGGAAACTGAGTGCAGTGAAGATGAGCAGCAGGAACTGGAATGTGGCAGACGGGGAACTGTTTCCTCCCCACGGGCAACCTGGGGCTGATGAATTCCTTGTTCATTCTCTATCTGAAACCACCTCTCTGGAAGTTTAATTTCAACAGTCTGCAGATGCCAAAGCTGCTGGTGACAGCCTGGAAGCTCCACAGTTCCATGTGTGGGACATGCCAGGCCAGGGATGAGCTCCCCAAAGGCCAGTGGAAAGGATGATCTTGCTATTCCATTCACATTTCTCACTGAACATGCAGATGAGTTTAATTTCTATTTAATCAGCCTCTGCAAACAGCAATCACTTGAGATTTTTCCTGCCTCGCATGCAGTGATTACCCTTCTTACACCAGCACTGCTTGTACCAGGCTGGGGGCTCTCAGCCCCTCCGGGTGACATCTTTCACTTCAAGGAGGTTCTGGTGCTTTGCTGGGAAACATTCTGTGAGCTGCAACTGGTTGGATCTGGAGGTGGCTTGGTGGCATTGTGTTCTCCTTGGGGCTGAGGCGTCTCTGGGATCTCTGCCCTGCCCCTGGAGCAGTGCCAGGAGTGGAGACATTGGTGGAGCCTTGTCCATGTCACCCCTCACTACAGGGAGGTGACTCCAACTGCAGAGAGACCCCAGCGCTGGTGTTTGCAGTGCCCCAGTGCTGGTGTTTGCAGTGCCCCAGTGCTGGTGTTTGCAATACCCTCAGTGCTGGTGTTTGCAGTGCCCCAGAGCTGGTGTTTGCATTACCCCAGTGCTGGTGTTTGCAATGCCCCAGTGCTGGTGTTTGCAGTGCCCCAGTGCTGGTGTTTGCAGTGCCCCAGTGCTGGTGTTTGCAGTGCCCTCAGTGCTGGTGTTTGCAATATCCTCAGTGCTGGTGTTTGCAGTGCCCCAGTGCTGGTGTTTGCAATACCCTCAGTGCTGGTGTTTGCAGTGCCCTCAGTGCTGGTGTTTGCATTACCCCAGTGCTGATGTTTGCAGTGCCCCAGTGCTGGTGTTTGCAGTGCCCCAGTGCTGGTGTTTGCATTACCCCAGAGCTGGTGTTTGCATTACCCCAGTGCTGGTGTTTGCAATGCCCCAGTGCTGGTGTTTGCAGTGCCCCAGTGCTGGTGTTTGCAGTGCCCCAGTGCTGGTGTTTGCAGTGCCCTCAGTGCTGGTGTTTGCAATATCCTCAGTGCTGGTGTTTGCAGTGCCCCAGTGCTGGTGTTTGCAGTGCCCCAGTGCTGGTGTTTGCAATACCCTCAGTGCTGGTGTTTGCAGTGCCCTCAGTGCTGGTGTTTGCATTACCCCAGTGCTGATGTTTGCAGTGCCCCAGTGCTGGTGTTTGCAGTGCCCCAGTGCTGGTGTTTGCAGTGCCCCAGTGCTGGTGTTTGCAGTGCCCCAGAGCTGGTGTTTGCAGTGCCCTCAGTGCTGGTGTTTGCAGTGACCCAGTGCTGGTGTTTGCAGTGCCCTCATGCTGGTGTTTGCTGTACCCTCAGTGCTAGTGTTTGCTGTACCCTCAGTGCTGGTGTTTGCATTACCCCAGTGCTGGTGTTTGCAATGCCCCAATGCTGGTGTTTGCAATGCCCCAGTGCTGGTGTTTGCAGTGCCCCAGTGCTGGTGTTTGCAGTGCCCTCAGTGCTGGTGTTTGCAGTGCCCCAGTGCTGGTGTTTGCAGTGCCCCAGTGCTGGTGTTTGCATTACCCCAGTGCTGGTGTTTGCAATATCCTCAGTGCTGGTGTTTGCAGTGCCCCAGTGCTGGTGTTTGCAGTGCCCCAGTGCTGGTGTTTGCAGTGCCCCAGTGCTGGTGTTTGCAATATCCTCAGTGCTGGTGTTTGCAGTGCCCCAGTGCTGGTGTTTGCAGTGCCCTCAGTGCTGGTGTTTGCAATGCCCTCAGTGCTGGTGTTTGCAGTGCCCTCAGTGCTGGTGTTTGCAATGCCCTCAGTGCTGGTGTTTGCAGTGCCCCAGTGCTGGTGTTTGCAGTGCCCCAGTGCTGGTGTTTGCAGTGCCCTCAGTGCTGGTGTTTGCAATGCCCTCAGTGCTGGTGTTTGCAGTGCCCTCAGTGCTGGTGTTTGCAGTGCCCTCAGTGCTGGTGTTTGCAATACCCTCAGTGCTGGTGTTTGCAGTGCCCTCAGTGCTGGTGTTTGCAATACCCTCAGTGCTGGTGTTTGCAATGCCCTCAGTGCTGGTGTTTGCAGTGCCCCAGTGCTGGTGTTTGCAGTGCCCCAGGGCTGGTGTTTGCATTGCCCCAGTGCTGGTGTTTGCAATGCCCTCAGTGCTGGTGTTTGCAGTGCCCCAGTGCTGGTGTTTGCAATGCCCTCAGTGCTGGTGTTTGCAGTGCCCTCAGTGCTGGTGTTTGCAGTGCCCTCAGTGCTGGTGTTTGCAATGCCCCAGTGCTGGTGTTTGCAATGCCCTCAGTGCTGGTGTTTGCAGTGCCCTCAGTGCTGGTGTTTGCAGTGACCCAGTGCTGGTGTTTGCAATGCCCCAGTGCTGGTGTTTGCAGGGCCCTCAATGCTGGTGTTTGCAGTGCCCCCAGAGCTGGTGTTTGCAACACCCTCAGTGCTGGTGTTTGCAGTGCCCCAGTGCTGGTGTTTGCAGTGCCCCAATGCTGGTGTTTGCAGTGCCCCAGTGCTGGTGTTTGCAGTGCCCCAGTGCTGGTGTTTGCAGTGCCCTCAGCGCTGGTGTTTGCAGTGCCCTCAGTGCTGGTGTTTGCAGTGCCCCAGTGCTGGTGTTTGCAGTGCCCCAGTGCTGGTGTTTGCAGTGCCCCAGTGCTGGTGTTTGCAGTATTTGTGCAGTTGCCCCACCGTTGGTGTGTGTGAAATTCAGCACTGCAGAGATGAGCTGCTGCTGTCCCAGCTGTGGTGGCAGGACACAGGGAATTGTTCCCACTGCTACAGGGCAGGGTCAGATGGGATATTGGGAAGAAAATTCTTCCCTGTTGGGGGGCTGAGACCTGAAGCTGTGGCTGCCCCTGGATCCCTGGCAGTGCCCAAGGCCAGGCTGGACACTGGGGCTTGGAGCAGCCTGGGCCAGCGGAAGGTGTCCCTGCCCATGGCAGAGGTGGCACTGGGTGGGCTTTGATGGCCTTTCCAATGCAGACCACTCTGGGATTCTGCAGACTGTGATGTCTCAAAACCAACCACGTGGGGCCCGTTCCTGCACCTGCTGGGGACTTGCCCAAAGTCTCCAGTGCAGACAGAGCTCCCTGACAGGGCCAGCTCCACGACTTCAGCACGACAGAGGCTGAGAACTGATGGGCTGGAGGCAGAGACCTGAATTTTTTGTGAAACTCATGATACAGAGAAAGAAGAGCTGGTGCTTTTGCACAACTTTATCTCCCAGAAAACTCCCAGAGTTTTGTCCCTTTGTGTTTACAATTCTAGCTCAGACCTAGAGGCATTTTGCCTCCAACAAAGGGATGATATTTTTCTTGCCCTATGGGTGGAGGACACTGTGGGAAATGGATTTGTAGTTTCAAAGGATGGCCTTGCAAATAAGACTGGATACTTTGGAGAAATACAACGATGAAAGGTGCATTGTAGTAGGACCCACGCAGGGTAATTCTAGATTATTTGCTTTAAGGCATCAACAGCATTGTGTGGCAAAAGCTGATAGGCCAAGAAACGCTTATAATGTGCTGTAATTAGGAAATAGTTTGGCTTCTGATTGTGATGGTGTGAATTGTAACACCTGCACTGTCTCACCCTTTACATGGGACTGAAAACGGAATAAAAATTTTTAAAATGCCTCTCAGTTGCCCCATCTCTGGGTCAGAAAAAGGCATAATCTGACAGGACACTGCTCCTTCAATAAAAAACTGCTCCTTCTGGGGCCCTGAGTAGTCTGAGGATGCTGAAAATTGGCTTTCCTAGACCACCAGCTTCCTGCTACAGGTTGTGGGCCATGTGCTGACACTTGCATTAATCCCTGTCTGCAGCGACACTCCTGTGATCATCGCAGCTGTCTGTCATTGCCTGGGCAGTTATTGCTGACAGCTTATTCCAAAGCAGGTCATTATGGGCAAGGGGAAATTTAGGCAGTAATTAGGGTTAAAAGAGATTTATTGCAGTGTGCCAGGCATGGCACTTGGCATCCTCAGCCTGACACTGCCACTTCCAGTGGATTTATCATCTTCCCTTTTGGGGAGGTGATGGTGGAGCAGAGCCTTTCTGCTTAGGAATGGTATTAGAGTCAAATAAAACATCCTTCAGCCATCCCTTACTGTTGTGTCACCAAATCCCTGTGTCCCAGCAGTTCCTTAATTGTATCTCCTCTTTTCTTCCCCCTTATTCCCTCCAAATTTCCCCAAGCCTTAGCAGCTGCCTGAAACCTGGAATGAAATCATCCCAGCTCCTACACAGACAGCCTCGTTTCTGAGGGAAGACTAAGGATGGAAATTTCTGCTTCACAAAGCTGCAAAAAAGTAGAAGTGAGGGGACTGATGTGCAGCATTCAGTGAGCCTGGTGCTACAGCAGAGATCAACATCTGCTGTAATTACTTTCTTTAGAACTTCACAATTGTCCTGATAATTTTGGTAGGAAGAAGAACAAATGGGAAAAGATCCACAAGATATTCTTGGAGAATTTTTTAATTAAAATGTTTTTGATTTGTTGAGGAACACTGAAAGAAGCAATTAAAACAAGATGATAGTGGTCTATACTTACAAGGGAGAGCCTTGCCAGGATTAACTGGCTTGGCCCAAATAAATTGCTGCCTCTGGATTTGCATTAGCAAATACTTCCTAGAGATGTTAATGAGGAAAGAGGAAGAATGGAGCGGGTGAGATCATAGCAACAAAGGCAGCCTGCAGGGTCACAGAGTCCCAGAAGGGTTTGGGGTGGAAGGGACCTCAAAGTTCATCCCATTTCACCCCTGCCATGGGCAGGGACACCTCCCACTGTCCCAGGCTGCTCCAACCCCAATGTCCAATGTCCAACCTGGCCTTGGGCACTGCCAGGGATCCAGGGGCAGCCACAGCTTCTCTGGGCACCCTGTGCCAGGGCCTGCCCACCCTCCCAGGGAACAATTCCTGCCCAATATCCAACCTAAACCCATTCTCTGTCAGTTTGATCCCATTCCCCCTTGTGCTGCCACTCCAGCCCCTGTCCCAAGTCTCTCTGCATCTTTCCTGCAGGCTCCATTCAGGCCCTGCAAGGTCACAGTGAGGTCCCCCCAAAGCTTCTCCTCTCCAGGCTGAACATTCCCAGCTGTCCCAGCCTTTCCTCCCAGCAGAGCCGCTCCATCCCTCTGCTCCTCCTGGAGCCTCCTCTGGACTCCTCCAGCAGCTCCAGGTGCTGCCTGTGCTGGGCTGGGATCCCAATCCCTTTCCTGCTGGGATCAGCCCAGGGCTGGGGGGGAGGGGGGGAGTCTCTGGGTCAGCCTGGACCTGCCTGGGGAAAGTGTGGGGTCAAACCAGGACACTGCTGCAGGTCTGAGCTTGGGGAGCCCAGCCATGGCCAGAGGGGCTGTGCCTGGATTTCTCTCAGGGTAAGGAAAGGTTTATTTCTTTTCTTCAGGATTTATATTTCAGTAATTAAATTCCAGACCCTGGCCAGACTCCATTTAAACAAAGCAAGGAGCCAGGGTGTGAAGTGCTGTTCTGTGTGATGACCTAATCCAAATCCCACAAAGTCTGGGAATGTTTCCACAGACTCCGTGGGAGCTGGATTAGACCTGCACCATCGCTCCTGCCCAGTGCTGGTGCCTGGTCCCACAGCAGCAGCAGCAGCAGCAGCCTCCAAAAAGCCTGATGGGGCACAGCTGAAGGATGGGGTTTTGGTTGGTGTTTCCACCTGCCTTTCTCCGTTAATGGAGCATTAAATTAACCATTCAAACCTCCATTAACGGAGAGTATTAAAATGACAAGAGAGATGAACAGGCTTTGGTGGAGTTGGGACAATGGTTGCATTTGTGGGATGGTTCTGGAGGGACAAAGAGGTTTGCTCTCAGGCCAGCTGTGGGGTGCTTTTTCTTTTTGAATGCTGCTTTTCTCCTGCAGTCAGGGGTGATTTCCTGGTGGTGTCACACGGAGCTGTGCTCACCTCTCCAAGGGCTGGTGGGCAGAGGATCTGTAGGAGCAGCAGATTTCAGTTTCTGGACAGCTCTGGTGGCTGAAAATCAAGGTACAAGCCTGGCTTTTGACTGAGGGCACTGAACACACTGACCTGCATGAGAACAGCTCTCAGTGTGGGGTGCAGGTTTCTCTTTCCAGCCTGGAATTCCTTCAATTGCTCATTCTTCCCATGGTAAATATACAGGAATTGCTGGAGTCCATTTGATTCATTCCTGTAAGAAATCCAGGCTCATTCCTGAGCCACTCACTGGAACACTCTCCAATGACATGGGAGGTCAATGAGAGTGTGCAGTGCCGTCTTTCACACTTTACAGATTTGGGAAACGTGGATTTCCTGCACGGCTTGCTGTCCACTGGCAATCCCTGCCTGCATTGCAGGGATTGCACGGAATTGCTCAGACCCAACCTGACACAGGATCCCCGAGCGGTCTGGGCTGGAAAGGAGCTTCAAGCCCATCTCATTCCCTGGGCAGGGACACCTTCCCCTGTCCCAGGTTGCTCCTAGCCCCCATGTCCAGCCTTGTCCTGCTACTGTGGCTTGGCCCCACCTGGGGGAAGCTGATTTGCCAACATCAACTCTTCCCTTTTCAGACTGAATTTAGGCACCGGTGCCAGGAATTGTGGCGTCAGTCATTAACCGTGGTGTCACCTCCTCCAGCAGGACATGCTGGGCTGGCTCCTGTGGAAGAAGAGCTCCAGGGAAGTGAGGAGATCTGGATTTGTTGAGGGACCAAGGGCTCTCCAGGACACCTGAGAGCAGTTAATCCTCACAGAGCAGCTCTCGGGCCTTGGCAGTACCAGAGTCAGGATTAAAGCTGTGCTCAACATCCTCCTCCCAGCAGTAACAGTGCCCCAAGCCCACCTGAGCTCAGGGATCGGCCTCTGGCTCTCTGGGAGGGATAAAAAAGGGCTTTTAAAGCAAGTGCTGACCTTTCTCTCTGAGATCTGACCAGCTGTGGCTTTGCCTCCCAGAGGAGAAGTTCAATCCCTCCCTTTGGTTTCCTGAGCATCTGGAATTGCTGATCCCATTTCTCCAGCCAGGAGCTCCTTCTGTAGTAACAGGCTTTTAAATATGTAAATCTATTTTCAAAGCAAAATAACCTCCCCCAAATGTTCATGTATCTCTCAGAAGGAATAAAGGGTCTCTGTCCTAATATTTTATGCAAATCTTGCTTTTGCTCTTGTACTTGGGCATGAATAAATATCAGTGCTTCAAAAGAGGAAAAAAAAGCTTCATCAAAAGAAAAAAACCTTTATTTCTATTGCATAAATAATGGTAAAATTAAAATATTTTTATACAGATTATATATTTACAGTAGAGTTTGGTTAGAGGGAACAGCTGATACTTATGGCATTCAGTTTTCCTTTATACACTCCTTTATACACTCAGATTACTTGCAATAACATAGGATTTATTTCAGTTGCATGCCCAGTTAATTTATATTAATATTTACAGTATTTTGTACAAAGGTGGTTTTTTTGTTGTTGTTTTTTTTTTTTTTTTACTATTATGCTGCTGACTTGGTGAATTTTTGTCTTTAATTAAAAAGCCATGTCTTTCGTTAACGAGCCAAAAAAGCCCAGTGAGTTTACAAATGAACAGTAAATGGCTGGAAAACATGAGATGGTGACAAAAGGGAGACACAGGGATTAGTGGAGAACTTCCTAGAGATGAATCAGGATTGATTCCTCAGATCCTCCTATGGATTAAATGGCAACAGGCTGGGTCCTGGGCTTACTCCACTTGCAGCCAATTAACTCTAATGAGTTATTTCTGATTGACCCCGGGGCCCACGAGTAACCTGCTCTCCCTTCCTCCCTCAGCCCAGATAAATCTGAACAAGAGCTGGAAGAGCTTTGGCTGCTCTGGAAGGGATGCTCAGGAATGTGATCCCATCCTCAGGCTGCTGGGAACAGGGGCAGGAATTTGGGGGTTGATGTCAACAACATCACCTGCACCCTTTGGAACTGCCCCCAGGAGGGACAGGACGTGCCCCAGTACCGGTGGCACCAGATGGGGGCTCCTGGAGCCACCCCAGAGCTTCCCAAGGTCTCCTGGCTGGCTGATGGAGACACAGGACCAGCTGGGAAAGGAAAGCTGGAACATGGATCTCACCTAAAGCGGGGCAAACCCAGCCGCTGGTTTGGGATGCTGGCAAAGACAGGCCAGGAACAGCTGGGGAAATAATTGGGTGGAAAATGGCCATTTCATTTAGCAATGGTTTTCAAGGCTACAAAGTATTTTGGTCTCTCTTGACAGAAAATAAATAAAAAAAAACAACCCAAAAACAAACCCTTGTGGTACTTTCATCATCAAATCATCAAGTACTGAGCTCTAGATCCAGGGGATTTCTTTTTTCTCCTTTCTCCTTCTTCTGGGGCTGCAATTATTTCAAAGTGAAGATGCCAAATTACAGCACTTTTCCAGACTTTTCCCACTGGAAAGGTGCAAGTGGAGCACACTTCCAATTAAAATGCTGTTAGATTTTCTGCCCACCTTGCTCTTGGTGAAGCTTCTGCACTTCCTAGAGCTGCCTAAAATGTCCTTCTTGAACTGGAGAAGTACAGACCCCATCCTTATAAACAGCCAACAGCAGAAAGAGATGGGAAACGTTGTGAAACTTTTCTTTTTCTGCATTAAATTCCTGGGAAAGGAACAGGTTTTAAGTGATGCCAGGGAAATGTAATTGCACTGTCAGAGCACAGGAGGGTAAAATAATAGATTGAAACCCAGCAAGTTCTGTACATCTTCATCAGTGGAATGGAAGCGTGATTCAGAGCCAAGAAAAAAAGACACTTCATCAGATTCTCATTTTAGAAGAGTTGGTTTTTCTCCTTTCAAACGCTCATCCATAAAGCAGGAACTAAATCATGGATTACAGGGGTGGGTGAAATAAGGGACTTCATTCTTAGAGATTTTAATGTAATTCCTCCCACTGCTTCTCCTCTCGCTGCTCCAGGGCTGATGGGGGCTGTGCTCCTGTCACCTCGGGGAGGTGACAGCCCTGGCAGCTCCCGGCACGTGCAGGGGACCAGTTTTCCATGGGAAAAGCTGAGAGTCCCCTCCTTGTCCCAGGGCCCTCACCAAGAATGGAGCACCTCCCAGGAGATGTTTCACTCTTCTGCAGGAGGATGCAGAGTGGGCTTTTGGGATAAAATCTTCCTGTGCTTCAGTGGAAGAAAGGACCAGTGGGTACTCGGCTCATCCAAACGGATTTCAGCCATCCAGAGGGCAGCCTTGGGAGTGTTTTCTACCTTGGCTGGCATTCCTTGCTTCCTACCCTAGTTCTGGATTTAAAACCTCTCTTTACTCAGCCCAACTTAAAAAGAATGGCATCCAAGCTGCTGGCATTAAAGCAGCCAACATCCAGCCCTTCCAGTGCACGTGTCCAGCAGGTGAAACCTCTGGATAACCGGGATGGAATCTCTCAAATGAACCGGATTACACCCAGATATTCAGCTCTGGCTCACCAGGGAGCAGGGACAGGAGCTGGGGGTCCTCCTCCCTCCCACCCTCCTGCTCACCCTGGACCTGGGGTCTGTGATCAGTGTCCCAGGTGCTGACAGTGACTGGGGGGTTTGGGGGTGCCCATCGAGCAGGAAGAAGAATTATATTGTGAACCCTCTTTAATTCCCTATCACCTCCCACAGCATGAGGACCACAGTCCTAACAAAGCCAAGCCTTCCTAATTTAAGCCTTTCAATTATGTTGATGTTGCTTCTGCTCAGGAATTCCTCCTCAGTGGAGCACTCGTGGAGGGGCCAGGCTCCCGTGGGTGGCACCGGAGGTGACACACCTCCCAGGTGCCACTGGCTGTGAGCAGGATCTGGCTCTCCTGGGCCACCAGCACCACCAGCATGGAATATCCTGAGTTGGAAGGGACCCACAAGGACCTCAAGTCCAGCTCCTGACGGTGCACAGGACAAAGCCACTGCACCAGTCCTGCCTGGACACTCCCCAGCTGTGGTTTCCTCATGGCTGCCCTGAAGGAATGGCTTTGGCTCTGACAGGTGAGCAATGTTCCTTCTGCAGCTTTTGCTGGAATTCACTTCCCCACGGCCTCCAAATTATTTCAGCACTGGAGAGGCTGCTGTTCCTTCTGCTGGCCTTTCCAGGAGCAGGGAATCAGGACCATTGCTAAAGCCAGTGGTGGAAGCCAAGGTCAAGCGGTGATCAGGGGTGCAGCCTTGCAGGAGCAGGAACCCAAATCCTTCCCACCAGAGCTCGGTCCCCACATGGAGAACCTTCCCAAAGTGTCCTCAGCAAGCCCAGGACAGGCAGTGCTCAGGCTGAGTGGATTTCACTCCCTCCTGAATTAAACCAAAGCCTCTCTTGAGCTGAAATCATCACGTCCCTCTGGAAGCCTTCCCTGCACGTCAATCCCCTTAATTGCACACAGTTTTTTGTGGCCACGCCAACAGAGTTGCTCACAAATTCCCAATAATTTCCTAATCCATGAAAAGCCCCTGTCCCAGTGCTGGGAGCTGTTTGCCCATCCCTGGAAGTCTGGGATCGTGTGTGCTCTGCCACAGTGGCACCCATGTCACGAACAGCCAGGGTTGCCATGGCAATCTCCTGTTCCTCCAGAACTGCAGGGCTGAAAAGACACTTCAATCCTCCTGGAACTGGCAAGAGCAGAAGTTTAGAGCTTTTTCTGACAGCTCTGCTGCAGTCTGGGTATTTTTTAAAGTATGTTAATTAGCACTTAAATAGGGTTTTTTTCCCTTAAAGTATGGGATGTGGGGTTTTTATTTTTATGTCTTTGATTCTTCTGCTTTCTCCCCCCCCAGCTTTTGCCATCAGGTTCCAATCAGAATTTTACTGCTCTATTTTTACCTCCTGTCTGTAAAAGCAGCAAAAAGCCCTATTTTCCCCCTCTTGTGTAGAGGAGAAAAAAAAAAAAATAGATAAATGGATGTTACATAAATGGAGCCAAGGAGGGAGGTAGGAGACATCCAATGCTGCTGGATGAGAAGTTTGTGGGGAAGGAAAGGATGGGATAGCTTGGCCTGATCCACCCTGCATTGCCAGGAGTCACTGATTAAAGAAGGGATCTCTTCACAATGCCTGGAGATGGAGGAAGGCCGCTCTAGGAAGGGAAAGGAGATCTCTGGCAAGACATGACCCTGATTCGTAATGGAAAAGTGAGGTTCCCTACAGAAAAATCACACCCCAAAGCCCCCAAAATCCTGTACCCAGTAAAATCAGTGGGGAGTTGTGCAATGAACTCTACTGACACCAGGCTATGGCTTTTACCAATATATTCATTATAGGTTTGGTTTTACAAATGGAGCTGCGGGGGGAAGGGTTGGGCTGGAGAATGGCTGTATTTACAAGGGTTTATGGAGCATGCAGGAGGGAATTCTGGAGCCTTCCAGAAAGCTTCCAGGAACGCAGACAATCGTTGTCCATGAGGTGCTGCTGGGCCCGGGGTCTGCTGGGGGTTTGTGGCCCATGGGTGAGGAAATGTGGGGAAACACCTGGTTTGGGGCTGTGGGCTTGGGGTTGTGGGTTTGGGCTCAGTGGAGGCACCACACTGCCCTGTGCTCTTCTCATCCCTCCCCTCCACCTCCATCTGCCCACGCTCACTCCAGCACAATCCCAGGGACAAAATGAGTATTCCTTGGTGGCAAGGAATATTTAGACTTTTTTTCTCACAGCTGCCACCTTTCCATAGACCCCTGAGACCTAAAAGTGGGGATGAGTTTCCGTAAAATAATCTCCAATCTCGTTATCTGCAATGTCCTGCACAGAAAATGTGTCTGGGCTCCCCAGCACTGAGCATCCCACACCAGAATATCCCACAGATATTCTGCTGCTGCCCTGTAGCAAATGGAAATCTCTCCATCTTCTGGGAGACAGAATCATTTTTTTATATGGAACATTCTGCAGTTCACCTCTATGGGTCGCAGCAGAACAGTAATGCAGGAGTTGTGTGTTTGGGAAAGGCAGAAAAAACCAACTCGGCTGCTGTGGAAAAGGTGTTGTCTTTGGGATGGAGGGGACACCAGGAAAATGGCAGGAAAAGGTGGAGGTGGGAGACTGAGACACCTAAAAGTGACTGGAGTTTAAAGGGGTGGTGGGAGACAGGACAATGACCAGCAGATTTTTTTAATTAGGCTGCTAAAAATACAGGTAAATGTCACTCAGACTGGTAGAAAAGAAAGAGCTGGAATGAGTGTTGGGGATGGATCCAGTGTAAGTCAATGGCTGCGGTGTGGGATGAGGGAGGCTGCGGCTGTGCACCCCTAGGAGAGCCATCCTGTGGCACAGGGAGCAGTTACCTCCACTTCCAGGAGCAACATCTCAGCGTTCCTGGGTGTGCCTGGAGCTCTCCCAGCACAGCCACCCCACTCCAACACCCGAGAGCCTCCATGGAACTCCCTTGGAGCACTCCATGATCACCAGCTGGGAAACCCCTCCCGGGAGGGCAGGAGATCCCCTCTGTCCTGGTGTGGCACCCAGGGGCACAGTTCATCCAAAGGGAAATGCATGGATTTGTTTCAAGTTTCAAAGGAAAAACACTTTCCCAAGCAATCCTGGCTCCTTGCATTTCCCGTGTGGTGTCCCTGCTCTGCATCATTCCATCTTCTCCTTGCTGCTCCTGAAAATGTGTTCCAGGAAAACCACCCAACGCTCCCTGGATCTGGAAGTCTGATACACATCAAACACACGGGGGGTGGGCTCAGGTTTGGTTCCTTCTTCTCCTGCTGAGCTCGGCTTTTCTGATGTCCCCCTCTGGAGCCTGCCCATGGGATGGGGGTGGTGGGATGGATCCTGGGAGGGAATGGAGAAGCTGGCTGGCCAAATCCACACTTTAACACGTGGGTGAAAATAAAACCTCCCCCACAGGACGGTGTCTGCCGTGGAGGTTTCACTGCAGATTATAACCAGGCCACAAGAAATGGAATAAATTAAAATTGTGCAGGCAAGGAGAGGGGAGGAAAGCTCAGGAAGAGCTTCCCTCAGGATTTTCACCTGGGAAAAAAAAATTCTTGAAGACCAATAAAGAAGGGTAAAACTGCTGGAGAGAAAATGTTGACTATGCAGAGAGGCCCGAGGAGAGGGAGGTTTAGCTGGCGCTGGTGGTGGCAGAGTCCCTTGGAAGACTTTGCACAAGTTCAGCAATGCCCAGGTGGGAAAACAAGGGGTGCTCCTCAAGCCCTGGTTCACAGTCGGAAAAAAATGGCCAACAGACTCCTGCTACCCCACAGTCTCATGTCAAAGGTGGAGTTGATGAAGCAAAAAATAGACATTTTGTATGGTGCTGGCGAATTCTCCCCTTTTTTTCCTCAGAAAATACTGTACAAGGATGCTCTAGCTCCCCTCTAATGCCGTAAACTCCATGGCATGGTCATCAGGGAAAAAGAAAGTGAAGCTGGAACACGTGGAACAAAAGGAACAGGACTTGCTTGTGGCAATGCTACCATCAACTTCCTGGGAATGTGGGCCCGGCGGGAGCCACATTGGGATAGTCAGTGGGCCCTGGATAAGGACAAGTCACGAGGCCGGGCCCCCTCCAAACCGCAGAGCGCCGGGCCCACGTCTCCTCCGCGTCGCCATTGCTGTTTCGAAGCAATAATTCGGGACTCCTGGATATGGGATTATTGCATTAGGAAACAAAACCTTTAAAGCATTAGAACAGCCCTTTGATGTCCCTGCCAAAAGGATGTGGTTGGTTCACAGGACACGCTGCTGGCTCAGGCTCCTGCTGCAGGCGCCGGCTGTGCCCGCGTGTCGGTGCCGTGGGATCGGGGCGGGAGCTCTCCCGGGGTGCGCATGCATGGCGGCCATCCCGCTGCCAGGACCTCTCCGAGCCGTGCCGGCGCTACTCCATGCCGCTGCGCAGGATCTGGTTGGCCGCGATCAGCATCACGCTGATGATGAAGGCCATGGCGAAGGCGCAGATCAGGCTCTTGCGCACGCATGTCTGGCGGTTCTGCTTCTGGGCGTGCACTGCGGGGACAAGGCGGGCCGTCAGACAGGGCAGGGGTTGTGTTCCCTCCTGCAGCAGCTCAGGAACACTCCCGGCCTCTCACTAGAACCCTCGCTGTCACCTCTCCCTGCTGGGACATTCCCAAACAACCCACCCAACCTTCCAGGACTTCCAAACCAGTCCATCCCAGTCCTTCCTAACCCTTCAGGAACGCCTCTCCCTCCTCAGGGCTTTTGATCCCTTTAAATGCTCACAGGGGTATTTGGGGTTAGCTGTGTATTTCTTTTAAGCTCTTTGTGAAGTTGGAATCACAGAATGGGTTGGGTTGGAGGTGACCTCAAAGCTCATCTCTGTCCCATGGCAGGGACACCTCCCACTGTCCCAGGCTGCTCCCAGCCCCAGTGTCCAGCCTGGCCTTGGGCACTGCCAGGGATCCAGGGGCAGCCACAGCTGCTCTGGGCACCCTGTGCCAGGGCCTGCCCACCCTCCCAGGGAACAATTCCTGCCCACTCTCTGACCTAAACTTCCACTCCTTCAGTTTGAACTAAGTTGTCTCTGAAGTTCTCTAATAGCAATTATCGACCTTGTGTGAATCCCTCCAACTCATCCAGGTCAACTGGGAATGAGTGGAAAATCAAGAATTGCTCCCTCATGACACTCAGGCTCCCACTGAGACAATTCCCAGGAGGATCCATGGTACATGAGTCACTTTTCCAAACTGTTTTAGGTTTTCTGTGCTTAAGCCAAATCAGATTTATTAAGAACCTTTCCAAGTGAATGCTTGCAGAATAATTGTCAAAAGACGTGAGAGCAGCAATTAAATAGCAGATAGAGTTGGGATTTTTAGCACTAGTTTTATTTAATTTTACTCTTTGCTAAGCTCGTCAGTGAGAATTCATGCTGTGACTTAATAAAGCCAGTTCATGACTCTGTCTTGGCTCCCCACATCTAAATGTCAGAACCACGTGTGGTGTTGGGGCACTGTGGAGATTTATTTGCAAAGTCCTTGAAGGTTCCTCCAGGCAATCCTAGGGTGGTTATGGCTGGAACAGCCCAATTATCACCCCAGCACCACCACCACGGTCACCACTACACTGTCCTAAGTGCCACCTCCACACTTTTTGGACACTTCCAGGGATGGGGATTGTTGGACAACCCTTTCAGTGAAGAATTTTTTCCTGTTTTCTAATCTATACCTCCCCCGGCCCAGCCTGAGGCCGTTCCCTCTCCTCCTGTCCCTGTTCCCTGGGAGCAGAGCCCGACCCCCCCGGCTGTCCCCTCCTGTCAGGGAGTTGTGCAGAGCCACAAGGTCCCCCCTGAGGCTCCTTTTCTCCAGGCTCAGCCCCTTGCCCAGCTCCCTCAGCTGCTCCTGGGGCTCCAGCCCCTTCCCAGCTTCATTCCCTTCCCAGGACATGCTCCAGCCCCTCAGGGTCTGCATTGTCCTGGGGGGCCAGGAGTGACCCCAGGACTGGAGGTGAGACCACACCAGTGCCAGCACAGGAGAACAAGCCCTGCCCCGGTCGTGGCACAGCCCAGGTGCCTTTTTGGCCACTTGGGCACACCTGGGCTCATGTCCAGCCACTGCCAGCAGCACCCCCACAGCCTTGTCCAGCTGTCCAGCTCCTCTATTCCAGCCGGGAGCATTCCATGAGGCTGTTGTGCCCCATGGAACCTGTGCAGGACCTGGCACTTGGCCTTGGTGACCCTCATCCAAGTGGCCTGTTCAGGTCATCAGGGAAAGGCAGGAAATCATCCCACACAGGATGGACAGCTCTGCCCGGCTGCTCTGGGCCTTGCTTTGCTCTTTGGGCTTGGTTTGCCCTGGGAAAGGATGTCCCTGTCAACTTTTTCCTCATGGGTGGTCTTGTGATGACGAGAGACCTTCAGATGGTTGACAACAACCCTAAAACAAACCTAAAATGCATCCAAGGACAGGGTCCAGGTGCCCATGTTTGGAAAGCTGGAAAGGAGAATATTTTTATAATATGTGGAAAACCCTCTTGTTCTGATCCAGTCTTGAACCTCATCACACAGAGAGCCCTGGATGTTGGGTTTTGAAGCCCAGTTTGCTCCCCCATCACCTCCTCTGGCTGGCGTTCAGCAGCACCTGTGCCCCAACCCCAGCTCCCAGTGGCCCCAGCTCAGTGCTAGAGGCACAGAACCCTCCTTAGGGTGGGTTGGAGCCATCCTGCCCCGGGCAGGGAATGTGAGTGAGGCCTCGCTGTGTTCTGGGCAGGGAATGAAATCCCCCCTGCCAGCAGCTCGACCAAATTCCTCACTCTCCGCTTGCACTGCTCTGCTCCTAGATTCCTTTCCTGGCTTCTATAAACCACACAGAATCAATGCTGTGGCTCCCTGGCTTGGTGCACTGTGCCCTGGTGCTTTGAAAACCTTGTTCCTGCCCAGCTGTAGTTATTTTTTTATGTATTTTTCTATTATTTCTGTATTTTGAAAGCACTCCCAGGCAGCAGAGGTATCACTGACACCGCCAGCACGGCTGTTGGGGTGGGGCTGGTGATGGGAACAGCAGCCCAAGGCTGGGCAAGGGTTTATTGGGATAACAAACTCAGCTCTTTAGAGGAAAAGAGTAAAACATGCTCAGTGTTTTTGCAGAAATGTTCCTGAATTGAACAACTTCCTGAGGGCTCTGTTATAAAACAGAGCCTGAAGGCAGCTGGATGCAGAGAAGTCCCATTGACTGCTCTTTACCTGCTGAAGGGACACCAAACATCCAAATCACCTACAAATAACCCCACGGAAAGGGGAATATCTGTGGAGGGGCTGAAGGCCCAGCCCAGCCTCTTGCTGTTGGTTGGGAATTACTCCAGCAAGATGGGATCAGCATTGCTCTGCTCCCTTGAAATCCACAGGGAGACAGAGGAGCTGGAATTCCTGATGTCCTGATTGCTGGAATTCTTCCCTACCTGCTGCCCTCTTGAACATGAAGTACTATTTCACCACCCCTGCTTACTGGGGAGGGTTTGCCCTCAGTTCTCTCCTCTCTCTAAATCCAAAATCTTTGAGCACAGAATCTGCTTTTCCTGCTTGTTCCCATAGCTGGCATTGTCCCAGGGCTGGAGGCCAACTTTTGGGTGCCAGTGGGAGCTTTTGCCACCCATGGGACACACCAGGGGTTGGATGTGGAGCTGCCTCATTGGACATGGGCAGAGCCTGAGGCTCCTCTGGAGAAATCCTCAACCCTTCTCAGGGGGAAGAGCGACCCAGAGGTTTCCAACATCCATCAGACCTCACGAGGCAAAGGCAAATCAAGGCTGGGTCATTCTTCTCCACACTCCCAGGACAGGCTGGTGAGGAGAACTCCCTCACTGGCACAGAGCACTGCTCCCAGAACTCCTCCAGCAGGACCTGGGGTTGATGGGGCCAGGCTGTTTCCAGGTCATGATGCCCATGGTGGGTTTGGGATGTGCTCCCAGCACTGGGAGCCTTCTCTCCTGCAGGAAAACAGCTCCTCACAAGGAAAGCAGCAGTGTATTTATAGTGGCCCTGGCCCAGCCCTGCCTCAGGTGAGTGATGGTGGCTTGCTCTGGCTGCCTGGAGTTATTTTTGGTTTAACAGGTCCATCTGTCATTCCCAAGCCGAGCTGAGCAGGACAGGGGGGCAGGGAGGAGCTGCTGGCTGCATCCCATGGATTTGGGGGTCATGGCTGAGGGTGGAACCGCCGTGGCAGGCAGCACCAGTCTGTAATCACTGACACTGCCGGGCCACCAGCTCTGTGTCCTGAGTGTCGGATCAAGGGAAGTGCCAGGAAAGGCTGCTGGGCTGTAAATCTTTGGGAGCACAGTGTTGCTGCAGATTGTCCTTTCCCCGCGTGCCATAAATCACTCAGCATTCACTGCCCTGCCCTGAGCACTGATAAAAACAGAGATAAAGCTGACAGAACTGTGCCTCTGCCCTGGACGTGTCTGCCCCCTAGATGTGACATCCTACAGATGACTTCAATGTCCAGAGGGAGCTGAGGAAACCCTGGACTTGGCCCTGACTACAATACAAATCTTTAATCTGGGGTAGACTGTGTGGTGAGAGGTGCAAGGTCTGTCATCCACATTGATACCGAGGAATATTGCATGGTCAGAAAGATCTTATTATCACATGATGGCATAACTGTACGGCAGACATTCCATGGAGTGGTACTGATGGTGAAATTACCTGTACAATACTCTTCAGCACCCGAGCCAGCTCACCCCCGTGCGGAGAAGGGGAATGTCCAGTGTGGAGAAGGGGAATGTCCAGTGTGGAGAACAGGAATGTCCAGTGTGGAGAACAGGAATGTCCAGGTGTGGAGAACAGGAATGTCCAGTGTGGAGAGGAGGAATGTCCAGTGTGGAGAACAGGAATGTCCAGGTGTGGAGAAGGGGAATGTCCAGTGTGGAGAACAGGAGTGTCCAGGTGTGGAGAAGGGGAATGTCCAGGTGTGGAGATCAGGAATGTCCAGTGTGGAGAAGGGGAATGCCCAGTGTGGAGAACAGGAATGTCCGGTGTGGAGAAGGGGAATGTCCAGTGTGGAGAACGGGAATGTCCAGTGTGGAGAAGGGGAATGTCCAGTGTGGAGAGGGGGAATGTCCAGTGTGGAGAAGGGGAATGTCCAGGTGTGGAGAAGGGGAATGTCCAGTGTGGAGAAGGGGAATGTCCAGTGTGGAGAACAGGAATGTCCAGGTGTGGAGAACAGGAGTGTCCAGTGTGGAGAAGGGGAATGTCCAGTGTGGAGAAGGGGAATGTCCAGGTGTGGAGAACAGGAATGTCCAGTGTGGAGAAGGGGAATGTCCAGTGTGGAGAAGGGGAATGTCCAGTGTGGAGAACAGGAATGTCCAGGTGTGGAGAACAGGAGTGTCCAGTGTGGAGAAGGGGAATGTCCAGTGTGGAGAAGGGGAATGTCCAGTGTGGAGAAGGGGAATGTCCAGTGTGGAGAAAAGGAATGTCCAGTGTGGAGAACAGGAATGTCCAGTGTGGAGAGGAGGAATGTCCAGTGTGGAGAACAGGAATGTCCAGGTGTGGAGAACAGGAATGTCCAGTGTGGAGAAGAGGAATGTCCAGTGTGGAGAACGGGAATGTCCAGTGTGGAGAACAGGAGTGTCCAGGTGTGGAGAAGGGGAATGTCCAGTGTGGAGAAGGGGAATGTCCAGGTGTGGAGAACAGGAATGTCCAGGTGTGGAGATCAGGAATGTCCAGTGTGGAGAAGGGGAATGTCCAGTGTGGAGAAGGGGAATGTCCAGTGTGGAGAGGGGGAATGTCCAGTGTGGAGAAGGGGAATGTCCAGGTGTGGAGAAGGGGAATGTCCAGATGTGGAGAACAGGAATGTCCAGGTGTGGAGAACAGGAATGTCCAGTGTGGAGAAGGGGAGTGTCCAGTGTGGAGAAGGGGAATGTCCAGTGTGGAGAAGGGGAATGTCCAGTGTGGAGAACAGGAATGTTCAGGTGTGGAGAAGGGGAATGTCCAGTGTGGAGAACAGGAATGTCCAGTGTGGAGAAGGGGAGTGTCCAGTGTGGAGAACAGGAATGTCCAGGTGTGGAGAAGGGGAATGTCCAGTGTGGAGAAGGGGAATGTCCAGTGTGGAGAAAAGGAATGTCCAGTGTGGAGAAGGGGAATGTCCAGTGTGGAGAAGGGGAATGTCCAGTGTGGAGAACAGGAATGTCCAGGTGTGGAGAACAGGAGTGTCCAGTGTGGAGAAGGGGAATGTCCAGTGTGGAGAAGGGGAATGTCCAGTGTGGAGAAAAGGAATGTCCAGTGTGGAGAAGGGGAATGTCCAGTGTGGAGAACAGGAGTGTCCAGGTGTGGAGAACAGGAATGTCCAGTGTGGAGAGGGGGAATGTCCAGTGTGGAGAAGGGGAATGTCCAGTGTGGAGAAGGGGAATGTCCAGTGTGGAGAGGGGGAATGTCCAGTGTGGAGAACAGGAATGTCCAGGTGTGGAGAACAGGAATGTCCAGTGTGGAGAGGGGGAATGTCCAGTGTGGAAAACGGGAATGTCCAGTGTGGAGAGGAGGAATGTCCAGTGTGGAGAACAGGAATGTCCAGGTGTGGAGAACGGGAATGTCCAGTGTGGAGAGGGGGAATGTCCAGTGTGGAGAGGGGGAATGTCCAGTGTGGAGAACAGGAATGTCCAGGTGTGGAGAAGGGGAATGTCCAGTGTGGAGAACGGGAATGTCCAGTGTGGAGAGCAGGAATGTCCAGTGTGGAGAACAGGAATGTCCAGGTGTGGAGAACAGGAATGTCCAGTGTGGAGAACAGGAATGTCCAGGTGTGGAGAACAGGAATGTCCAGTGTGGAGAAGTGGAATGTCCAGTGTGGAGAAGGGGAATGTCCAGTGTGGAGAACAGGAATGTCCAGGTGTGGAGAAGGGGAATGTCCAGGTGTGGAGAACAGGAATGTCCAGGTGTGGAGAAGGGGAATGTCCAGTGTGGAGAAGGGGAATGTCCAGTGTGGAGAACAGGAATGTCCAGTGTGGAGAAGGGGAATGTCCAGTGTGGAGAAGGGGAATGTCCAGTGTGGAGAACAGGAATGTCCAGGTGTGGAGAACAGGAGTGTCCAGTGTGGAGAAGGGGAATGTCCAGGTGTGGAGAAGGAAAATGTCTCTGTCCACAGGAGGAGAAGGGTTTGGGGCTGGTCTGGGATCCAAGAACACTCCCAGAGGTGACACTGAGTGGAGATCCCCCTTTCACCAAGGTGCTCCTGAAAGTCTCCGCTGTGTCTGCTCCCTTAGGAGATCCCCAAATCTCAGTGAGAACCACTGGGGCTCATCTTGCCTTCATTCCTCCCCGGGATTAAAGGCCCTTCAGTGGGGTGGATGATTTATTAAATATAGATGGGAGTTGAAAGAAATATTTGAATTGCTATTTGAGGAGTTGAACTAAGAAGGGAAGTTCTTTTAGGGTGCAATTCATCTCATCCCAAGCTAGCACCTAAATTAAACACAAGAAATTCCACCCAAAAAGCATCTCCTTCAGGGCTCCAACTAGGAGTGACCCCCAGGGAGACACCCCAGGACAGCTGCCAGCTGTCCCTTAGTGCCACAACCCATGACATGTAATTCCTGCTACTGAGCCCTGTAGGGATCCTGGTGTTCGAGAACTGGGAACTCTGAGGGCACTGGTGGGTCATTCCTGGCCAGCCTGGGGAGCTGCAGGGACACAACCTGTCCTTTCCTGGCAGAAATGCTCCTGTCAGAGCTGTCACAGACCAGAACCGTCCCCTTCCACTGGGACCTGGAGCAAAACTTTGCCCTGTTGTTGACAGTTCAGCTGATCTTTATTCCCTGCTGGATTTGTGTGTGTTCCCAACATCTAAAAAAGGGTCTGTTTTGCTTCTAGGTTCTGCCTGGCACCAGCAATGCCAAAACATCCCACGAGAAAAGCTGTTCCTGCTGCACTTTTGGAAACTGGAGCTTCCAAAATGAGATGCTGAGCATTTGGGACCCAGGTTTTTTCTGGGATGGTTCAGCCAAGCTCCCAAAACCGTGTAGCAGTGACAGCTGGCTCCTGTCCCCAGGGATCAGCAGGTCAGTGGGCACCAACAGCTCCAGGCAAGGAAGGAACATCTCTTCCTCCCTGCTGCTCTCCAGGAGGAACACAAAAATTGTTGCTCGGCCTGATTCAGAGAGTGCTGCTGCTGCCTCCCTCCTGCAGGTTTTTTAAAATTCAGCTGTGCTCCTCTAGCTTCTCTGCAGTGTTTAACAGAGGAGAGGCTGGGAACGGAGCTGCTGCATCCCATTCATCAGCCAGGCCAAGGACTGAGCTGTGTCTTCATCCTCTGCTTTGTGTCTCTGCCTGGTGCCCTTTCAGAGCTGTTTGACCCCACAGAATGTCAGAATTTCCCCCAAATGGTCTCCATAAAGTGGGACTGCTGGGTGGGAAATGCAGTGGCTCTACCACGGCACAAACTCTGAGCTTCTCTGCTCCATTTCCCTGGGCTCTCCTGCACTTGAGATGATTTCATGGAATGGTAGAACAGTTTGGGTTGGAAGGGAACTTAAAAACCATCCAGTTCCATGGGCAGGGACGCCTCCCACTGTCCCAGGCTGCTCCAAGACCTGTCCAGCCTGGCCTTGGGCACTGCCAGGGGTCCAGGGGCAGCCACAATCTGGATAACAATGACCTGTTTGCTTGTTCCAAGCGGCAATTCTTGGGAGCAGCACGAGTTCCTCTGGCCAAGGAAATGCAAATGCTTCTCCTGAGGTAGCTTAAAATGGGGAATGTCAGAGTCAGCTCCGTCCAAGTACAAAACCCACTGTAGATCCCAGTGTCTGACCCTAATTCCTGATCCCCTGTGGCTCTGCTGAGGGAAGTGTTTCCCCTTCTCTGGCTGCCTCCAAGCACTGCTCAGCCTTTGACTTCTCACTCTCAAGTGTTGAGAGGAGCTGTGCAGGCCGAGGCAGGTCCTGACAGCTCAGAGCAAAAGGTGCCCAGGGCAGCAGGGCATGGATGCTCCAGCACTGCTCACTGCTGGTGTGACAGAGAAGGAGAGGACTCGTCCCAGCTATTCCCTGGGAGACTTTTTGGGGTTTGGAAGAGTCCAACAGAGCTTGGTAGGGCCTGCCAGTGCCAGTAAAGCCTTTCCATGATGGGATGAGGGAAATAAAGGTGTTTCTGTAGGGAAATTCAGCCTGGCTTAGACACTCACCTCAGCACAGCCCTCTGCCTGCATCCCACCAGAGGGAGGGGTAAGCCCCCAGTGCTTCATCCTTGTGCCTGGAAAAGGATCAGCTTGGCTGAGGGAGAGAAGAAGCCTGAGGGCAGCTCCTGAGCTCTCTGTGTGTCCTTGCTCCTCACTCCAGAATAACTCCCTGCCAAGCCCATGCACCCTTGTCCCGGATCAGAGCGACTTTCACCAAGACAGGCAGAGGATAACTGAGCAGAAACCCAGGGACTTTCTCTCTCACCTTCAAACTCCGTTTGGCAGTTGCCAGAGTTCTCATTCAAGCTCTCCTCCTCGTTGATGATGATGTTCTCAATGTCCTTCATGGTGAGGTGGTCGCGGAAGGCGTGGTACAGGATGTGCTTCAGCTCCTCCAGCGTTATCCTCTGCATGTCAAACTGTGGGAGACAGCCCAGTTACTCCCAGGGGATGGGGCCTCTGAGGAAAGCAGGTGTGAGGGCAATGCCACAATCCCCAACTTGTGTTTTATCAGCCTCATTTCACCACCCTGCTGTGGGGTTTTGCTCTTTGGGGCTGGTTTCCCTCTAACAGTGAGTGCTGTAAATGGGTGCTGCCCCTGCCAGCTCCCTTGGCACTGGTGGAGCAGCAGAGAAACGCAGCCGTGTGCCAGGGATGGCCTCCCAGGCTGGACAGGCAGCAATCCAGTCCATCCCAACAGAGACAAAACCCTCAGGGATTCCCCTGGTAGCTCTCACACCTTCCATGAGCCACAACCCCCTTTTTTACCTTCCTAATCCCCCAGTTGTGCCTGGGTGGGAGGAACAAGCAGAAGACATTTCCCTCGGAGATGCTGTGTGTTGTAGATCCAGCAGGAAATGCTGTTCTTACACCAACCAAGTGTTAAACCCACAGTTCCTGCTGAAGGAGAACGTTTTGCCCCAGAAGGACGTGGGACAGATGCAGTTTGTGGTGTTAATTAATCAATCAATCAATCCCTGCTAATGGTGCAGCAGAGAGGAGACACACCCTGGCTGCTGTGCAGCGCCAGGGGAGCAGAGGAGTCTCTCTGAGCTTAGTAAGGAAGGATGGAAATGTTCCAAGTCCTGATAAGTTTTCTGAGAGCTGCAGAAGCTCCTCCTCTGTCCAGCCCCTCGAACTGAGGGCTTACAGCCCCAGAAGGGTTCATGCACAGCAATCAGGGCTCCTCCATCCCATCTGAGCCCCCACCCACCCTCAGGACACCCAGAAAGGCCAAACCCCTCTGGTTCAATGCCCCAGCGGAGGGAGGGCAATGCCAACTCACACCCACTTCTGCCCCTGGAGAGTGGGGGTGCCGCAGGAATTTCCCATTCCTTCCCCTGCCTGGGGAGAGCAGGACAAACCAGGCAGAGCAGGACACAGGGAATGGCTTCCCACGGCCAGAGCTTTGATGGGAGATTGGGCAGGAATTGTTCCCTGGGAGGGTGGGCAGGCCCTGGCACAGGGTGCCCAGAGCAGCTGTGGCTGCCCCTGGATCCCTGGCAGTGCCCAAGGCCAGGCTGGACACTGGGGCTTGGAGCAGCCTGGGACAGTGGAAGGTGTCCCTGCCCACGGCAGGGGTGGCACTGGATGGGCTTTAAGGTCCCTTCCAACCCAAGCCTTTCTGCGATTCTGATTCACTGAAAACAAAAAACCAAACCCACAAAGTACAGCAAACCCCAGGTTTGTATTGGCCTGGGAGGATTCCGTGAGCCAGGAACTGGAAGAGAATTCCAGCAGAGGATGAACATCAGCCCTCGTGGGGTGGAGTGGAGTCACCAGGCCCTGAGGAGCTGCTCCTGCAGGTAGGAATTGACTACGGGGATGGAATTATGGGTTGGCCATATGGATAGAGTCAGGAAGGGGCTCAGTTTCAGGCTGGAGTTTCCCGGGATGAGGACTCCAAAGGAATGCAGGATGGGGCGTTGGGTGAGAAATCCTCGGATTTACCCCCATGCAATCAGCACTGCAGGAAGCCACGCAGGAGGGCTGGGAACCCTGGGCAGCTTCACTGCCCCCTGCAAACCCCCAGCAACACCCCCAGTACTGCTGCAAGGCAACCAGAAGAATTATCCCAAATTTCCACACCTTCAGTTGCCAGGAGAAACGCTTTTTGTCATGGAACAGGATGTGAAGAGCACAGCTGCTCCCTTTTCAACATTAAAGACAGCAGAGCAGGGCTGGTGAGATTTGTTCATGCACAAAAAGGAAGGATGGAAATTGGTGATTAAATCCCAGGGGGATTTGCAGCCCAGCTTTGAACTGGGCACCAAGGAGCCGCTGGTGACAATGGGGTGCTCACTATTTTCAGCTGAATCCCTACGGAACAAGGACAGCAGAAACACCAAACCCATCAGCCCTGCTGCTCACAGAAATGCTTTTCATCTGGACAGAGCCAGGAACTTTGTCTCTGGACCCTGCTGTCCACTTCCCTGCACATTTCCTGCAGCAGGGTTGGGATCGGCGCAGGAAATAAGTGAAGGGAATTGGAGAAATTGGTGTTTCTGTGGATGCTGGATAAAACCAGATGGATGTGTGCCAATCTGCCTGCACACACGGGGATTGATGGGAATATTGCAGGGCCCACATTAAGCAAAGTGAACTTATCTTCCTTCCTTAACCCCTTGGAGGATGAATGGTTTTGCATCCGTGCAATGAGCAATGGTCGGGGAAGAAAACCTCAGGCTGAGCAGCTCAGGAGTGATGAGAATCCCAGGATGGGTTGGGTTGGAAGGGACCTTAAAACCCATCTTGTCCCACCCCTGCCATGGGCAGGAACACCTCCCACTGTCCCAGGCTACTCCAAGCCCCAGTGTCCAGCCTGGCCTTGGGCACTGCCAGGGATCCAGGGGCAGCCACAGCTGCTCTGGGCACCCTGTGCCAGGGCCTGCCCACCCTCCCAAGGGAGAATTCCTGCTCAATGTCCCATCTAACCCTAATCTCCTTCAGTTCGACCCCATTTCCTGTGTCCTGTCACTCCAGTTCCTGATGCAGGGTCCCTCTGTGCCTTCCCTGTGTCCCCTCCAGACCCTGGGAAATGCTGGGAGGTCTCTGCACAACCTCCTCCTCCCCACTGCGCAGCCCCAGCTCCCTCAGCCTCTCTCAGTCTTTGCTGCTTCCCTCTCTCCCAGCATTGCCACTGAAAAGCCTTTGCAGAGTCTTCTGTCCTGCTGCCTCTGCTCCAGGCTGGAGCACAAACCCAGCTCTGGGGATCAGCTCATCCTCAAATTGTGCCAGCAGTAATGACTTGAGGGGTTTGGGGTCTTCCTGTACCAGATAAAATCTGTCTGGAGGGAAGGAATTGTTCTCTTGACAAATGCTCAACTGCTGCCGCATCTCAAATATTATGCTAATAGAGAGAGAAAGTATCTTTTTTTTTATTGTTTTGTTGTCATTTGTATCTTTTAGGAAGTGGAACAACCTCAGATGAGACTCAAAATCACCCTCGTTGGCTCATAGGAGTTGGACTCAACGATCTTTGGGGGTCCCTTCCAAGGGAGAACATTCTGTCAATCTGTGAATTTATGCAGTGATTGCGGTCCTCCCTCCTGCTTTACTCCATGCAGGACACCCATCCTCCCTGAGCTCTGTGTCACCCTGGCAGAGTGTCCGGGATGGCTCCAGCTCGGGGCAGGCAGGGACAAGCTCTGCTTGGGCTCCCAAGTAATTCCAATTATCACTGCTCTCCAACCCAGCAATTTCCCTGATTCACTTTTCAATTACTCCAGGTTTTATTGTGGTAATGACAGGAACCAGGGAGCAACTCTTAACTTTTATTGACTCTTCAGGGAGGAAAATGGGACTGTGGCAAGCTGGAAACTTTCTATAGGATTTATAATTAGGAGAAATCAATGGAGCTGCTTGTGAGCCTTGGGATAATTCGCTGTGAGCAGTGAAACACAAACTGTGCTCAGGCTCAAACTCCTGGTGCTGCTGTGAGTGGGAGCTGTGGAGAACACCAGGGCAGTGCAGTCCCTGAGGGACCCCTGAAGCTGGAGGATGTTGTCCCATGAGATGTCTGGAAGGGAAAGTGGACCTGATCCAATCCAGCCTGTAGCTTTCTTCTGGACTTAAAATTCCTGCAGGGAATGAATCCCTACTTCAGTTCCTTGAGTCTCCCTGATGGAAGTTTCCCAAATTTGTGTCTGCCTTGCCTGCAGAGCCCCATTCTCAGGGAGCTCTGTGTCCTAACCTGGCCCGGGCTCCTCTGCTCCGTGCAGGAATAGCCCAATGGGAAGGGCTTGTTCCTTGAAGGAGTTAAATGCTGAAATAGCACTTCTGACCATTTCATCCCAGCTCAGCTTTAAAACAAGAGAGTGGGAGGCTCCTCTCTGGAATCCCGGGGTGGCCTTGCTGCCCTGCAGGTGGGTGAGACCAGGGGGAGCCTGCAGTGATGGGAGCAGGGCCTCTCTGGGGACCTGCAGGGGCTTTTAAAGCCACTTGGCTCAACAAGAGGTGGCACTGGCTGCTCTGGCAGGGAGGGTTTAGCTGGGAGAGCACTTAGACCCAGGTTTCCCACATAAACCACCTGGAAACGTCACCTGGGGCTGTTGAGGGCTCCAGGTGGAACAGGATTTTTTCCTCATGTTCTGAAAATTAATTCTGCAACCCCAAAAGCTTCAAAGAATCAGAGAATCATTTAGGCTGGAAGATATCCTTGAGTCCAGCCAGGGGCCTGATCGCAATTCCAGCACCAAACCAGGCCCAAAGCACCACATCTGCAGTGACCCCAGCTCCAGCCCTAACCACGACACAAAGCACCGTGTCCATGTTTCACCGACCTCTTGTTTGGGGCAGCCCTGGACAATCTCTGGGTAACAAACACGGCCTTTGTTTTGCCCTCAGACCTTATGCATGCCTTGAATAATCCCAGGGCAGATGCAGAGGGGCTCTGCCTGTGCTGCCACAGTGGGGACGTGACCCCAAAAACACCTGGAGTCAGCGGAGCAGCTGGGCTGTGTGCACGTGTATAGATGCATTTGTATGGAGAAATGTATTGTCGAATTACAAATTATTATTGCTGTTGTCATTGTCATTGTTATTATTACTACTATTGTGGTTACTGTTGTTATTACACTAAATTGTTGTTGTTGTTGTTGTTGTTGTTGTTACTTAGAGGGATGAAGCACCTCTCCTGTGAGGAGAGGCTGGGAAAATTTGGATTGTTCAGCCTGGGGAAGAGAAGGTTTGGGGTGACCTCACTGTGGCCTTCCAGGACCTGAAGAAGCCAACAAGGAAGATGGAGAGAGACTTTGGACAAGGGATGGAGGGACAGGACACAGGGAATGGCTTCCCACTGCCAGGGGGCAGGGATGGATGGGAGATTGGGCAGGAATTGTTCCCTGGGAGGGTGGGCAGGCCCCGGCACAGGGTGCCCAGAGCAGCTGTGGCTGCCCCTGGATCCCTGGCAGTGCCCAAGGCCAGGCTGGACACTGGGGCTGGGAGCAGCCTGGGACAGTGGGAGGTGTCCCTGCCACGGCAGGTGTTTAAAACTTTATGGCGTTAAGGTTTCTTCCAACCCAAACTACTCTGGGATATGATAATAATAAATTTTAAAGTATAAAATATGTATACACACACACACACACACACATATATATATATATATATATGGAAACATAGGAAATATTTTCCAAATTTCCAGGCCCACCCCTCTCCAAACCCCTCCCAGCCTGCAAGAGGGAGGAGGGTGGATTATCCCCTCTTGCCAGGAGGTGATGTGGGCTGGACACGGTCCCATCCTGCCCGGGGCTGCGCGCCCCGTCCTCCCTGCATGGTGTGACACCGTGCCATCCCCATCCCTCACACAGAGGCTCCCATGGGGTGGTCCCATGGGGACACACTCACGCTCACTGCCCGGGGCGCAGGGAGCCCCGCAGGAACCATTCCCCCTGGAAATAACCTGGAATGGTCACGCCGCGGTGGACAAGGCTGGCGACACCACGGCGAGCGGTGGGAGATGCCCAGCACTGGCAGGCGGCACTGCCAGCGTCTCCCGGGGCTGGAGGAGCTGCCATCCCGCTCCCACTGCTTCCCCCGGCAGGAGGATCCCACATTCCCGATGCTGCGGGGAGCGGGAAGGGCACCGGGACATTCCCACGGCCAAACTCCCTCGTCGCCGGGCTGGCTATCGCGACAGGCTCCGGCCCTCGCGGCAGCTCTGGCAGCAGGACCCGGACACTCGGTGACGAACGAGCCGCGGGTCTCCGGGCGCGCTCACAGCACACACACAGCGACAAATCCTGCCGGGTTTAAGTGCGCATTCCCAGCGCCCTAACCCCAAACACCCCGCCTGAGTCTGCACTGGGAGATGATGAGGAATTCCAGCCTGGGCACCTCCTGCGTGTCCCTTCCCACGCCCCACAGCCCGTGGGATCATCGAGGAGCTCCGCTGGGATGCCCCCAGCTCCGCCGGAGGCACTGGTGTCTGTGAGTTACAAGCTGCTCTGGGCTGGGCTCCAAGCGCCCTCCTTTGTTCTCGGGGACTGGGGGGGATTTTGTGGCTGTCCTGTGCAGCGCCAGGAGTTGAACTCGATGGTCCTTGGGGGCCCCTTCCCACTCGGGATATTCCAGAATGCTCAGGATGGATTTGGAGCATCCCTTAAAGCTGCTGGCTCCGTGACTCCTGGGACAGGGCTGGTGTGGCCTCTGTCTGCCAGGAACCCGCGGGGACACATTTGCCTCTGCGGATGGGAAATGCTGCTGGAGCTGGGCTGCAAAGAAACTGTGTTCCAAGCCAGAACAAACCTGGAGTTGTTATTCCCTCCTGGAGATGTAATTCCCTCCGCTGCTCCCACCCCCTGGTGAGGCTGGTCCCAGCCTTTACTAGACCCAGACTAATTTTGGGGCAATGATTTAAGGAGGAGATTCGGTTTTTTGGCTGCGCCTCTCCATTTCCCAGCTGGGCTCTAATGGTTCTTAAACTGGGCTAAGAGGAATAGGCCCCCTGACGGGCACCACCTCCACAGCAAACTCAGCAGGAATATTAATCCTGGCCCCATTCAATTAACTTGAAATAGTTTAGTAAGCCACGGAGAAGTGGTGGTTTGGTGGGCTTTTTTTAATTAAGAGAATGTTCTGAGGCTGCAGCACAAATTAACAGGCCCCAAAATTTTCTGTGGGTGGGTTTAGGGCTGCCAGGGCTCCCCCAGGCTGATCCTACTCAAAGGGAATCCCTAAGGAGGGCTGCACCTTCCTGACCTTCCATGCCAGGCCTGGGGGAGTCTCTGCGGAAGCAAATTCCTCCCATCTACCCAGGGCTACAGCTGGGAATTCCCATTTGGCACCGACCATCTTCTGCCTCCCGCACAGACCTGGAGCCCTCACGGATTCCTGTCCTGGGGTAGGTCCAGCCCTGGGCTGAGGTAAAACTGCTCTGGTGGAGCTGTCCGTGTGTCCCTGTGCAGGCGGGGGATTTCACCCGGAGCTCTTCCCCCTTGGCTCAGCCAGGGAGAGCACACCAAGGGGGTTTTGGGGCAGATCCCTGTGAGGGCTCTGCCAAAACTCCAAATATTCCAAGGGGGAAAAAAAATCCTTCCATCTTTGCCCCGTGGAACGCTCCTCCGTCAGGGGGGAGCAGGGGGACCTGCTGTGTCTGGGAATGCTGGGATTCCTGCTCCAGGCAGCAGCAAGGTGTGAGGGCACCTCTGCTGTGTGCCAGGTGCCCGGGCACAGCTGCACAGACAGCAATGGCACACCTGACAGCACTGAGGGGAAGCCAAGGCCTCGCAGAAATAACCTCCCCTGTCTGTCTCAGCAAGCACACTGAGCCCGACCCTCGGGCCTTTCCCCCATTTTCCGTAGGCTGCTGTGGATCCCTGCCTGGAGAAACTCTCTTCAATCTGCTCCTGAATGGGATGAGGCAACAGAAACCCGAGTGAGGTGATTGAATGGGCCCTGCTGCTGTCTCCTGAAAGCCCTCAGCCAAAGGAAAACAATTTGTTACTTAACAGCTACAAATGTTTTGAGAATGCCGGGAGAAGTGGATTAGAAGGTGAGACCTGCTCCTGAAGTGCACAGAGGACACAATAATTAATAAAAGCTTTACAAGGCAGACACGGAGCTGCTGTGGGGGACTTGGGGCATCCTTGGCACTGCTGACGGTGGTTAACAAAAAATAATAACAATGAGGCAGCAAAGAGAGCTTCTAATGCTGCTGTGCAGCTCCAGCCAGAGCCAAGATAGAATCCAGAAAGGGTTGGGTTGGGAGGGACCTCAAAGTTCATCCCTGCCATGGGCAGGGACATTTCCCACTGTCCCAGGCTGCTCCAACCCCAGTGTCCAGCCTGGCCTTGGGCACTGCCAGGGATCCAGGGGCAGCCACAGCTGCTCTGGGCACCCTGTGCCAGGGCCAGCCCGCCCTCTAAAGCAAAAGGGAAAAGAGAAAAATCCCCAAATTTTTTCATTTTCTACTTCCATCAGCAAGTGATGTTCAGCCACTTCCCAGGAAGGACTTCAGCCCCTGGAGTGGTTTCACCAAAGGCAAAAATTGTAAATAACAAATTCCCCCTTCTTCCCTTTTTTCTTAGCTTTTATATCTGAGGTGGCACCACATGGTCTGGAATATCTCAGGACCTCAGGACTAGCATCTTCTCAATTTGCAAGACATGAAATATTGAAAAGACTATTTTTTTTTCACGGTGAGAAATTCACCTAAAGCAGGAGAAATTCATCTGTGCAGGGAAAAGTCATGATTTGTCAAACTGGCACTTTCTAAGGGGAAGGAAGAAATAACAAATCTGAAATGCCAGACATTCTTGATGTTGCTAATGGGGCCCAGGAGCTGAGAGAGAGAGGATGGAAGTGCCACCACCAGTGTGTCCCAGTGGGGCCTGCCCAGTGCCCCAGCCCCAGCACACAAACACCACACTTGGGGCTGTTTTTCCAACTCCCCCCAAGCTGTGGAAACCAGCTAAAGCCCATCCCATCAGCTCCACAAAGCCCCTGGCTCCCACCATCACACATTTGCTGAGAGGTGACAGTAGAGCTCCCCTGGTGCCTGTCATGGATCTCTCCTGACGAGTCAAGAGCCCCGAGGGCAGTCAGGGAATCTCAAATTTGGCTGGAGACAGAAACACAGTGCAAAAACTCTCCCCTGCTGCAGCTCAGTTCAGCAGTTCCAGAGGAGAGGATGTGAGAAATGGGTGCTGGTGCACCAAGGCTCACAGGATGGGACAGAAGGAAGGAAGGACAGAAATGATTTGAATATTTTGAATTTGTTTCTCTCTCTCACCTTATGCTGGGATGTGGATTTGTCTTTCCTTATATTTGCATGTTGTAATTATTTTTGTGTCACCTTTTGCTCTCCACATAGCAACCACTGTTTGAAAGTAAGATTAATTTGGCTGAAAACCACAACATCAAAACTAAAGCCTGGAGTGTCTGCTCAGTTACTCCAGTGCTGGGAGTCCATGATTTTTTTTTTCCTTGCCATGCTACAAACAAGGTGATCACTTCTGAAGTCCCCTCCAGCAATTCACTTGGCATTTGTGAGCTCCTGGCAGCTACCAATAAGAGAGAGAGTGCGGAAAATACAGATCAGCTGTCAGTGCTGAAAAATAGACTTCAGCCAAGTGATTTTAATGCCTGACTCAGTCTGCACGGAGGAGGGAGCGCTGGCCCCTCCACACTGGGATAAATGAGCACACGGAAAGCAGGAGCAGAGCTGGGCCCCCAGCACAGGTGATCCCACAGCACAGTGCAGGTGAAATGTGGGAAGAGCTCACCTAGGAAACTCCTCCTGGGGACAAGCAGGGATGGTGCAGATTGGGAACACATTTAGGAGCTCCAAATGCTTGTTTGGAGCCCACTGGGAACGCAGTGGGACCCTCCCAGCACCAGCCTCTGCATCCCATCATCTACACCAGGAACATGGGGCCGATGAACTCAACAGGTTCCTCAGAACAGAGGTCACAGCAGATGGAGCAGGTCCAGTGAATTTTCCTTCCCTGCCTTGTCTGAACTGCCCAGTCATCAGATTTTGCTGTGCTATATCACAATAAATAAATAAATGCTTTTGGATCGTCTTTTATCTTTTATTAGAGAGTTTGGATTCTCTTTTATCTTGGGGTGTCCTTTATGGCAGATCTGACCATGAGTCTCTGGGGAGCTGGATGTAGAATCACAGAATATCCTGCCTGGGAGGGACCACAGGGATCATCCAGTGCAGCCCCTGGCCCTGCACAGACCCCAAACAATCCCACCCTGGGCATCCCTGGGAGCTCCTGGAGCTGTGGCAGCCTCAGGCTGTGCCCATTCCCTGGGGAGCCTGGGCAGTGCCCAGCACCCTCTGGGGGAAGAACCTTTCCTGAGGTCCAGCCTGAGCCTGCCCTGGCAGCTGGAGAGGAGAGTTCAGCCCCATCCCATCCTAAGCTCCCACCTTGGAACAGCCACATCACAGGAGAGAGCTCTGACCCAGGCCTGTGACATCAGGCTGCTAACTGCACTTCAGTTCTGCATGAATTAGAGAAATATTTAGCTCAGTGACACTTAAGGGCTCTTGTCCCACTAAAATAAACTGAATAAACTGTCACACGGCAGCTCAGCTCTCCCACCCTGTGCCTTGCTGAAGGGAGGCTTGGAGAGCCCAGGGGCAGCACCTGGGGGGCAAATCAAAGCTGGGCTTCCAAACAGAGCTCAACACACTGGGGATGGAGCAGCTCTGCTGGGAGGAGAGGCTGGGAGACCTGGGATTGTTCACCTGGAGAGGAGAAGCTCCAGGGTGACCTCACTGTGGCCTTGCAGGGCCTGAAGGATCGGACAGAAAAGATGGAGAGAGACTTTGGACAAGGGCCTGGAGTTACAGGACAAAGGAATGGCTTCCCACAGCCAGGGGGCAGGGATGGATGGGAGATTGGGCAGGAATTGTTCCCTGGCAGGGTGGGCAGGCCCTGGCACAGGGTGCCCAGAGCAGCTGTGGCTGCCCCTGGATCCCTGGCAGTGCCCAAGGCCAGGCTGGACACTGGGGCTGGGAGCAGCCTGGGACAGTGGGAGGTGTCCCATGGCAGGGGTGGCACTGGATGGGCTTTAAGGTCCCTTTCAACCCAAACCATTGATGATCCCATGAATTCAGCAGAGCAGTCACCAGAGCAAGCCTTACACCCCAATTTCTGGCAGCTGGCCCTGAGGGGCTGCTGTTCCCACATCCCCAGCACAGAGGACCAGGCTCTCCAGCCCCACAGCCAAGCTTAAATCCATCTGCACAGCTGTGCCAGGAGTGGATGCAGCCCTGCCACATGTGTGGGGACAAAGCAGGTCCCTGACCGGTGACACAGCTCTGGCTCTGCCATCCTCTGCTAAACCTCTGTGTCCTCCCTGCCCTGATGCAAGGCTGCTCCCCTCAGTGCTCCCTCTCCACAGAGCTGAATTTATTGGTGCTGGGAAAGGCTCAGCAATCAGAAAGAGCAGCTAATCCTGATGATTCCAGTGATACAGCCCAAGGAAACACAGTCCTGTCCCACCCTGCTGACAGCTCCACAGAAATATTGGGATCGTTTGTTTGGGTTCAAAGCTACCTCTGACAGGGTGAGGGGATTCACTAAAACGGAATGTTTCCTACCTGGCAAAGGTGACATCTCCTTTTATCTGGAATGCCATAAACAACCTAAAATGTAGCAGTCCATAAAAACAGGGGGAAAAAAGCAGCTGGAAAAGCAGCAGCAACCCTGTGCTGCACAGTAAAGAGATGTCCTGCCCCAGGACATTGTAAGGACAACAATTCTCACCCCTGGACTGACCAGCCTCACACTGCAAGACACTTTCTCCTTGTGAAAACCACTTTGCCTGTGAACAAACCACAGGAGAATTCCTGCAAGTCCCTGAAAAAAGACCGGAGCCAGGTGGGACAGTGTTTTCTCATGAGTGACAAGGGACAGGAAAAGAGGAAATGGCCTCAAGTTGTACCAGGGGAGGTTTAGACTGGGTGGTCAGTCTGGCACAGAGTGCCCAGGGAGTCACCATCCCGGGCAGGGTTAAAAAAATGGATGTGGTACTTGGGGACATGGGTCAGTGGTGGCCTTGGCAGTGCTGAGGGAGAGCTGGAGAGGGGCTGGGGACAAGGGATGGAGGGACAGGACTCAGGGAATGGCTTCCCACAGCCAGGGGGCAGGGATGGATGGGACATTGGGCAGGAATTGTTCCCTGGCAGGGTGGGCAGGCCCTGGCACAGGGTGCCCAGAGCAGCTGTGGCTGCCCCTGGATCCCTGGCAGTGCCCAAGGCCAGGCTGGACACTGGGGCTTGGAGCAGCCCGGGACAGTGGAAGGTGTCCCTGCCATGGCTGGGGTGGCACTGGGTGGGCTTTGAGGTCCCTTTCAACCCAACCCATCCTGTCACTCTGTAATGCTGGATATGGAAAATGAGCTTCATGCCACACCGACATCTTCCTCCCTCACTGATTCATCCTGACACCAGACCATTCCCCTCCAATAATTCCCTATTGCCCATCATCCCACTGGGCCAAGGATCTCATCTGGAGCCTTGCTGAAGCCTCCTCTGCTCTGCAAGTACCAATCCAATTTTCTCACCGAATTATTAAATGTGTCAATAAAATCCCGCTCATTACAACCCTGGAGTCCTCAGCTTCTGCCCCAGCTCTGGAGAAGGTAGTGAACCTGCCACAGCTTGAGCAGGGATATTTTTCTAATAGGAAATGTCACTGATTCATGAAAAGTCGGAGCCCGGAGTTCATTAAAACTTGACTAATTAGAGGCCTAATGGTGAGAGGGAAGGGCCTTGCAGCTGGACTCCAGCTGACTGCAGACACTCACCCTGGCAGGGACCAGGAGAAATGGCATTTATTGGTGTGATCAGTTCTATCCCTGGAAGAAGAACCTGTTGTGAGGGACACCAGCACCAGCATCAGCTTTGGGGTGGCCTTTTGCCTGAAAGGAATCTTAATTTCATCAGCCCTTGAGCCCAGTATTGGTTTCAGCAGTCCCTGAGTGCAGTTCCTTTGCAAATGTTACTTAATGTTTGTTATTTGCCTAAGAGCCTTGGCTCAACAACAGCATTTTCATCTCATCCCATCTGCTGGAGAAATTCCTTCTTTTGCAAAATAAAAAATTACAGATTTTGCAGAAGAAAAAGCTGAGGACAGAGGCTGAAATCAATCCTGTGCCACTCAGTGGAAGAAGGACCAGGCTGCAGAGCCAGGCTGTCCTTTGCCTTCCCTTCAGCCCAGGCCTGGGAACATCTTCAGAGCTCCATTTACAGAGAACAGGAATCTCTGCTCAAGCCCAAATGGGATTGTGATCCCTGGATATTTGGGATCACATCCATCGTGCTGTGTGAGGGGAGGGGTTGAGCTTGCCAAGAATTTATCCTGAACTTCGCTCATTTGTCTGAGCAAATGCAAATCCTGCTGCATTCCTGCCCTGCACAGTGACCCTGTGGGTTTGGGGTCAGGCCTGACAGATCCCCCCAGCTCTCAGGGGTGACATTCCCCAGTGCCTGGCTCCAGGAGGGCCCTTTGGAAAGGTCCTGCTCCTTTCCTTACCTGGGGTCAGGCTCCACCACCAGCTCCATAAAGTCCTTTTCTCTCTTTCTTGGTGACACACGTCAAGTTTTCTGTTTTCCCTGCTCACAAGCTGGCTTTCCCTGCAGGATATCTGTGCTCCCTGGCCAGCTGTTCCAGCTCATCAGCTCCTGTCATCTCTGACACTTTTCCTGGAGTGCTTCATCCCAGTTTGAAATCTCTCAGGAGAGAGAAATCCACATCTGCCGAGGGCTTTGAGTGGCTCCTTTTGTGCCCCTTTTCTGTCCTCTTTGGCACAGCCACACCGAGGGGAAGTTGTGCTTTGCTGCCCTCGGAGTGTCCCCCACCACCTGCTTTGTCATCTCCTGACAAAATTTAGTGCTTTGCTGCCCTAAGAATCATTTCACAACAGCTGATTTCACCAAGAGTGGGTAGAGAAAAGCAAAAGGAAAGGAACAATCTAAAAGGCACCGAGAGCTGCTGCTCTTTGGTAACTCAGAACTGCTGAATCCCAGAATGATTTGGGTTGGAGGGGACCTTAAAATCACCTCCTGCCCTGGGCAGGGACACCTTCACTAGACCAGGTTGCTCCAAGCCTGGTGTTTCATCATCTCTGTGGTTCCTTTGTAACCTGCCCATTTACTGTGGATTAATTTTGCTGTCAGTGCTGGAGCCAGGCTGAAATATCTGCTCTCTACCTGAGTGTGTCAAGTGCACCTGGATTTTATCAGAGAGATAAGGTGAGCAGACTCTGTCATATCTGCTTGGAGCTTAGGCATCAAAACAGGTCCATTTCTCACTGATATTTTTTCCCAGTAAAGGGAAATGTGGATTCTTCAGGATTTTGTTTTGGCTTTGGGTTTTTCTTTTTTTAAATTCCATTTGTGTTTTTTCTTTTTTGCCATCGTGATCAATTGAATCAAATTTACAAAAGTTCACAACAGACTTTGCCACCATCTGTATTAAACCCTTTCTTTCCCTCTGCATGCTCTGGTTGGAGAAGTTTGATGCTGTTGTTGATTCTCCAAGGGAAAAGCTGGAAAGAGCTGCAAGGAAGGGAGTCCCTGAGCCCCCAGAACTGCTCTGGGTGTGTATGTGCACATCCACACCCATCAGAACTGATGTAATTAAAAGGAAAGCATTGCAGAATATAATTTGAAGCAGTTTGCAGCATTCGTGCATAATTTTCAAATTAGTTGGGAAAAGAGAAGTTATCAGAGTTGACAAGGCAATATTATATGCAGTGAGAAAGAATAAAACTTAGTCTTCAATTTATATATTCTGTCAATTAATAAAGGAATGGGTATAAATGAGGTGCTCAGGATCTGGGAGAACAAAGAGGAATCTGCTTCTTTCAGAGCTTAAAGAGCCAAAGCAACACATGCTGGAGAAGATGGGTAAAGACATCCTGGGAATAGGTGCTACTGTTAGCTGCTCTTTAGAGGTGCTAATGAAAACTCCCTGAAATGAACGGGATCACAGGGAATCCTGAGGAGCTGATAAATTTCCGGGATTTGGCTGTGTAAATTTGACATGTCTCCATCAAGGAAATGTTATCACTCCTTGCCTCAGCCCTGCAAACAGCCCCGGTAAATTTCCCTGAGCTAATTGCTCTTTAATAGTTTGTTGTGTGAGCACTCGCTAATTACAAGTCAGGCAGCTTTGTGAAAACATATCTGAAATATTCCTACAGGTGAGAAATGGGTTTGGGGAAGAAAGGAATTTTTGACAGAGTGTGGTTTGTGAGTCTTGGGTGATCTGAAGTCCTGCTTCAAATACCAGCACTGAGTCAGAGCGTTGTTGTCATTAGACATAAATAATTCATCAGGCGAAGCGATCCAGGTAGCTCTGGCCTTTCTCTGGGTGCTGCATTTTAAATTAAAAACAGCCCAACTCTTTATGCTGTTGTTTGTTTCTTAATTCTTGCCGGTTTCCCTCAGACTCTGCCAGTGGGGCCCAGCACAGGACACAGAGGTTGTGATCCCAGACTGAAGCATTCCCACAGAGAGGGGGAACAAGAGGAGCTGCAAAATGGGACTGGGAGGGTGACCCAGGGATGTGAGCACTGCTGAGACCCCTCAAACCCTGGGGTCACCCCTGGCCCCCCAGGACCATGCAGACCCTGAGGGGCTGGAGCGTGTCCAGGGAAAGGAATGGAGCTGGGAAGGGGCCGGAGCCCCAGGAGCAGCTGAGGGAGCTGGGCAAGGGGCTGAGCCTGGAGAAAAGGAGCCTCAGGGGGGACCTTGTGGCTCTGCACAACTCCCTGACAGGAGGGGACAGCCGGGGGGGTCGGGCTCTGCTCCCAGGGAACAGGGACAGGAGGAGAGGGAACGGCCTCAGGCTGGGCCAGGGGAGGCTCAGGGTGGACATCAGCAGGAATTTCCCCATGGAAAGGGTGCTCAGGCCTTGGCAGGGGCTGCCCAGGGAGGTTTGGAGTCCCCATCCCTGGAGGTGTGGAGGTGGCACTCAGAGCTCTGGGCTGGGATGGGACACAGGGTGGATTCAGTGATCTTGGAGGGCTTTTCCAGCCCCAGTGATCCTGGGATTCTCTGTGGTCCATGTGCAGCACTGCCAGGGCTGGTGCTGAGGTTCCTTAGGAGACACAGAGCAATGCCAGCAAGCCCAAAGGGCAGGAAGTCCTTCCCACTCTTCTATTGCATTTCTGCTTCTAACTTCAGCCTCGGCAGAGATTTCCAGATCAGTGGAATGGGATAAATTCCCAGAAAGATGCAGACTTCGCTAACTGCAGAACAAATGAAAAGGCAGAAGGAATCCCCAGACATCATTAGTCCTGACTGTAATTTATGCAATAAAAATAAAAAGTGATGGCCTAAATTGGAATTTTCTGTTGCCTCTGGGAGGATTAATTGGAGTTTTTATCCCACATTTACATGATAATGGTGCAATCCATCACTCCAGGGCCATTCTGGGGCAATGGTGGGCTTTAGAGGTCGATGAGAAACAAATTTCTGATGAAGTATTGAATGCTGGAAGAGGAAATATTGAATGCTGGAAGAGGCAAGAGATAATGTTGGCTTTCAGAGAACGTGTGAGCTCATTTTCTCCACTGGTGGTGGTGGAATTGTGGGGCCTGGACTGCTGAAGCTCAAGCTAAGGGTCTAACATAGCTGCTCTTTGCTTATCTCATGGAAAGGAAAAAGAACATAATGTTCTCTTTTAGCATTCCCTAAACTCCATCTGTTTCTTTGGGAAGAAGTTTTCCTCCCGGTGGATGTAATAACCCATGGATGGACACGTGCATGGGCAGGTTCAGAGTGGATGTCAGTAGAAGAATCCCACCTTCACTGCAGAGGAGAAGAGAGACCTCGAGTGAATAATTTGCCAAGTTATTTTGGGAAGTTCCGTGAATTTCCAGCACATCCAACTTGTGCTGTCAGGAAATTTCACACCTTGCAGGAGAAATCCTCTCCTTGGACTTGCTCTGAAAGTGTCTCCTGTTTCACTGGTACCCTCCCCAGCTCCAGTCATCACCTTCCCAAATTCTGACACAAAAAAGATAACCCAGTTATCTTTTTCTCCACCTAAGTTTCTTCTTTTTATCCACTTAAGTTTCTTCTTTTTAGCCACCAAAGTTTCCTCTTGAGGAAGCACCACCTGGAATTCATGAAGGTTTTCTCCTCATTAATTTCCCCCATCCCACCATCTCCCTTCCACAACAGGGTGCAGCAGATCCCAGTGACATCCAAGAAGAGAACACACACCACGAGCTGGGTTTTTCCCAATTCCTTTCTCAATCCTCCCCAGTTTTCCACTTGCTGTTTGACTGCTGAGGGCTGAGCCGACATTCCCGTGGATCTGCTGAAAATGACTTCAGGATCTCATTCCCGAGTGGTGCCAGCCCTTTCTGAGCTCCAGGGAGAGCTCAGGTGGAACAGGTTTGGTGTCACTCCGTGTTTATTTTGCCATGGAAGGAGGGCACCAGGGATGAGCATCAAGAAGAGCGTCTTTCTTCTACAGCCCCTGGAGCATCCCAGGTGTTTTCCACATCCTTCTGCCTGTGCCTGTCTCCCAAAAGTGAGGGGAACACAGCGACTGGAACCAGCCTGGCCACCATCCGGATGGAGAAATCAGTCACCTTCACCCTAGAGACAGCTGTCCACTGGCTCACAGCTGCCACTGGAGAGCAAAGCTGCAGGAAAAGCCCCTGGGACGGCAGGAAAAGGAGCACGATCCCCATTCTGGTGCAGCTGGGTGAAACTGGAACCCCACTGGAAACGGCCCCGCTGGTGTCCTGCTCCCTTTCTCAGTGCAGTGGTTCCCTTTCCTCAGTGCTCGCTCCTACAGCTGGAATTTTAATTCTCCGGGGTTTTTAAGCTGGAAGAGCATCAGTGTCCTCCATCCTCTCCTGTCTAACCCCGGTAGGTGTTAATAATACTCAACACCTCCGACCTCCAGAAGGATTCACCTCTTCAGGAAAAGCTGCTGTACCGGTGTATCCAAGGAATCTGTCCAGCAACCAGGTGGGAACAGCTACAGCACAGGGAAGCAATTTTAACTACGATCCAGGAGTCAGGATTCCCACCTTCTCCGTGCACCAGTGCCTAGGGATGTGTGTCCATAAAATCCCATTGTGAAGAGAAAGCTCTGCTCCAGATTGCTGCTGGCTTTGGGAGGAGCTGGGAAGGCTCCAGCCTCGGTTCCTTACCCTCAGTTCCTTACACTGATCCTTCAGCCTGCCTTGGCTGATACCTGCTGCTCCTGGGGTGCCAAATCTGCTTCTGGATCTCAACCTGCCTGCTGGGATATCAAGGAGAAACTCCAAAAACTCCATGCTGGCCCTGGAGAAGGAAAGGCTGCTCCTCAAGGAGCCTTTCTCAGTTTGTAGCTGTTTCACACTGTGGGGCGCGGGCTGGAACAAGGGGAGTTTTAAGGTGCCTTGCAACCCAAACCATTCAAGAATTCCATGATTTCATGATTCTGGGATTCCATGATTCTATGACTTCACAATACTGTGATTCCACAATTCCATGATGTAATGATTCCCTGATTCTATGGTTTCATTATTCCATAATTGTATGACTCCATTATTCCATGATTTTCTGATTCCATGGTTCCATGATTCTATGATTTCATGATTCCATGAGGCTGTGATTCCAATGTTCTATGATTCCATAATTCTACGATTCCATGATTTCATAACTCTGTGATTTCATGATTCCGTGAATTCATGATTCCGTGATTTAATGAGCTACATTTTACATTTCTCTTGAATCCAGGAACTGTTGGGCCAAGTGGATTTTTACATTTTGGGGAATTGTGCCATTTTCCTGCATTTTAAGGGCTGGTGGGAATTAAACTGCCAACCACCAGGAAACCCTGACACCACCTGAGGTTTTTGTCTCCACCTGAGTTTTTTGTCTCCTTATCCATGGAAATTTGGCTCATTCCAATGGATAACACAGCCCATTGATGTGAACTCTACCCTTTGTCACACTGGGTTATTTTATACAAACCCCTGAACCACCCCTTTGGTCCCAAAGCCTCAAGGTTCACCGGATTCCAGGACAATCCCACTTTCCCATTGTGCAATTTAATACTCTGCGCTGCGCATCCGATTTCCCACTGGAAATAAAAAGGAAAACCAACTTGTTTATCAAAGTTCCATTCTGGCAGAGCGTTATCTGCAACTGCTCCACACGAGCTCCAGTTACTGCCTCAAATTCAGCGTGGGAGGGCTGAGACTCCCCAAAAGTCCCACAGCAGGCTGGGAGCACAGCTGCAGCCGAGCTCCAGATGTGCTCCTGCTGAGTCAGACTGGCTGCAAACAGAGGAGAACAAAGAGGGCGGGATCGGGAAGGGATTTTTTTTGTTGCTGGGTGTTATGAAAGTGGAAAATGGATATTATGGATATAAAAGGCAAACATAAAATCATGGAATCAGGAGTGAATGCTGAGTTAATAAGTTGAGTTTCCATTTTCAGTGTGTGAGCAAGGAAATAATGGATTGGGTTTAGGAGGTGGGTTGTTTTTATGCCTTTTATTACTGAGGCTGCTTCCCTGCCTGGCAATCCTTCTGAGAACTCCTGACTTCATCCCCAGCTCCACAGGCACACGAAAGCAAAGGAAAGATGGAGGAAATGACAGCCAAGCAGTAGGAAAAAAACACCCAAATAGCAAAACAAAGCAGCTGAGTGCTTTCCAGAGAGGATGGAGCAGGTCTTCTCATGTGGGAGGCCAAGGCCAAGGCCAAGGCACAGGCAGGAATTAAACACAAATCCAGGTGTCTGCATTGTCTGGGTTATCTGGAATTGTTGAACACACATCCCAGCAATGCACTGGACTCCAAAGCCTGGCAGAATCCAAGGCACAATGGCCACCCCTAAGGGCGAAAGGAGAGGGGCACAAATCAAATCTGAAAACACAAAACATTTCTTTTCCCCCAGCAACCAACATTTCCTGGTAAAATGACAGACTGGAAAAAGGAATAAATGCTCCCTGGGTGCTCCACTGGGAACAAGGCAAGGTGGCAAATCCATGCTCTGGCTTCTTAGGATGGATCTCAGGGAAAAGTTCTTCCTCCAGGGGGTGCTGGGCACTGCCCAGGCTCCCCAGGGAATGGGCACAGCCTGAGGCTGCCACAGCTCCAGGAGCCTTTGGACAGGGAGGAATTGCTGGGGTATCTGTGCAGGGCCAGGAGCTGGATGATCCCTGTGCTCCCTTCCAGCTCAGGATACTCCATGGCTCTCCTGGGAGATGGAGAGTGCTGGCTTTGTGCCTGTGGTCAGGCAGAGCTTTGGCCCAGGAACTGCAGGGAAGCAGCAGAAGCTCCTGGGATGGGTGTGTGCAGCCAGCAGCACCCAGCAGCTGCTCCTTTGCACATTATCGCTCCTGATGCCTTCCAAACCATGGCTTTCAGCATCCCCTGCTGCTCCCAGCCCCGCTGGAATGCACAGCCAGAAGGGTTTGAGACAGAGACACTCACTTTTCAACAGGATCCAACCTCTGTTCCCAGTGTAAGGAACCTCTGAAGCTCTGCTGGATGAAGTTATTAATAAAAGAAATGTAAACACACACAATATTTGCAATAATTCTCCATTACACACTCCACAGGCAGCTTGGAACAATGCACGTGGAGCAGGTCCCCCGTTGCTCTCTGTTCCTATCAGGATTGATTTTATGAGGAGGAGATTTTACTCTGGAGTGTTTCAGAAGCAACAGATGGGGAAGGAAGCTGCACATGGGCAGCATTAAATCCACCCTGTGTGTGCTAAAAGCTCTTGGTGCAAGGAAAAGTGATAAGCACAGGAACATTTTGGGGCAGCAACAGCTCAAAAAAAGGAAAGCAGCAGGCTGACAAATCAGGCAAGGCTGAGGAGCTGGGAGAAAACTCCAGGTTTTCCTGGGATTGAGTAAACCCAGAGGTCCAGAACTTTGGGAACTTCTCCCTGCAGGAAGAAGTTTGCTTGTGACGCTGCCACAGTGGGGACAATGTGGGTTATGTGCCAGAGAGTTCCAGCTCCATTGCTGGGATCTCTGGGATTAAAGCTGCCTGACCTTCCCATGCTGGGGGGTGAGGAACGGCTGTAAACAAGACAACCTTCCCTCTGGCCCATCCAACATGCTCAGCTGGTCAGGTGCTCCTGGGGGTGACAAACAGAGGCCTTTTGAGGCACTGGCAGGTGGCACTTCAGGGAGGCTGTGACAGGAGGTTCTGGGCCATCCCAGAGCAGGTGACCTCACTGCTGAGCCACCTCCATCCCAAGGCCATCCCTCCCATTCCATGCCCTGCCATCCTTCCTGCCCCAGGCAGCAACAAGCCCACATCCCTCAGCATCACAAAGCTCAGCTCTTGTGGGGTTTGTTTCCAAGGAACACTGAAAACTGGAGCATCCATTAAACCTGGGAATCCTTATAATTTAATTAAAATTTCATCTTGTTGATCCGATCATATCCTAAAAGCAACCACAAGCTCTGCCTGTGTGATCAGATCAGTTCCTGGGATTTCAGGAGTCCTGCTCCCCTGACAGCTCATCACACACTGCGACTGAGGGGATGTGAAATTCCTGCTTCCTGCATAAAAATGGAACATGCAGCACTTGGATTTATTCCCCAAGGAGCCAGAGGAGAAAGGGAATGAGGGAAACAGGAGAAACCAGAGCAGTCGCAGTGGATGTGCCCAGGTCTGCCACAGACAGGAGAGGCTGCTTCAAATGGAGCCCCAAGTCTGTTTTGCTTGGAAAAAAGGGGGATTTCTGTCCAGTGTGTGGCACATCCAAGGGAGAGTTTGAATCCCAGTGCCACGGGGGCTGCAAACCCCAGCGTGGGCAAATCTGTGCTGAGGGGAAGACATGAAAGGATTGCTAATTAAAGCCATTAATTGATTGACTTCTCCCCTGAGCTGAGTGGAAATAACTTCCCAAAGCCAAGGCTCCTGCTCCCTCGGTGCTGAGGCTCAGCAATTCCAGCAGGGAAGGCGGAGACAGCAGATCCCTCTCCTCTGACAGCTGAGTTCATTCCTGCTGCCCCTGGGATTCTGTTCGTGCCGGGAGCCTGGAATGCTGGTGGAGGGATTCACTCCCTGATCCAGCTTTTTGTCACCTTCCAGGTGCCCCTGGGGTGCTCTGGCTGCACAACTGTGGCCCTGTCACCTCTTCAGGTGGGGCCTGCCCCCAAGCAGGGCTTGGACCCATCCCCACAGACTGAAAATCCCATTTTCTGGGAAATATTTCCATCTTAGGTACCTTCCCCTGCTCTAAAGAGAACAGAGACTTATGAATCACTGGGCTCATCACGTTGAAAGAATGTGACTTCTTATCGTCAGTGATATTTGAAGTATTTAAAGTTTGAACATGTCTTGTTCATGCTAAAAGGGAACGGGACTTCATCATCCCCCACCCACGGTGACCTGCACACTGAGGGGGAACAATGCTGCCTCCTCAAAGTCACTGCAATTGTTATTGTGCCCAAAAGATTCTCCAGTTTGGCAGAACTGGCTAAAAACAATTGCCTAAAAGCATCCTGACACTCCCCCCCCCCCCCCTTCATAGTGTGCAGCTGGGGAGTGTTTTCAATCCATGTCTAAATCAAGGTTTCATTTATTGTTATGATCCAGCAACTCAGGGGCTCCAGAAATCCCATTCCACATCTCCAATATCCAGGCTCTGCTCTTCAGACTCCCATTTCAGTGCTGGTTCAAATGGATGGATCTATTTGTGTTTGATGTTCTCCCCTATTTCCTGTATCTCCTTCCTGCCCTCTACTTTGGCTCTAGGTTGGACTTGATGGTCTCAAAGGTCTTTTCCAACCTTAAAGATTCTCTAAGAACAAGAAACGTTTCCATCCCTGCAGTGAGCGGAGACTTTGACCTCTGCAGCTTTTCGGATGCAACACCAGTGATCAAAGTCCCCAAAATCAGGGATTTTATTTATTCCCAGCCCCAGAAAAGCCTTCTCAATGGAATCCCAGATCTTATTTTCTGTGCAATTCGTTATTTGGGATGTGGTGGCTGCACCTGCTTGGGGTTTGTGTTTGAAGAGAAGGGCAGGTTGTTTGAAATGAGTTCTCTGCACATCCAGTGTGGCCACAGCAAGAGCTGCTGGTTCTCCAGAGCTGTGCCCTGCTTCTCAAAGTCAGGGAATCATGGAATAACAGAATCACAGAACCATGGAATTTGTGTATCTCAATGAAGGCTGCCCCGGGATCCCTGGAATTGTCCAAGGCCATGCTGGACAGGGCTGGCAGGACCCTGGGATAGAGGAAGAGGCTGGAACAAGGTGGCCTTTAAGGTCCCTTCCACTCCAAACCGTTCCATGACTCCTGGGATTCCTTTTCAGTGAAGGAATTAAGGTGAGGAAGCCTCCCAGACCTGACCTGATGGAGCTGCACCACTGCCTGGTCCAGAGCCATCATCAGCACCAGTGTCACCAGGAGTGACAACCGCGAGGGCCATGATGGGGACAGGTGACAGGAGTGTCCCCACGCCCCGTGTGACCAGAGGAGCTCTGGCCGTGGCAGGAAGGAGACAGAGGGTGAGGGGACACCCCACAAACAATGACTGGGAGTGATAAAAGGCCCCTTGGAGGTTTAATGGGGACTTCATCACCCACCCAGCCTCCTCCCAACCCCGGGGGGGCTTTGGAAGCAGCTGAGAACTGCGGGGGCATTGCTGGGGGGACAGTGCTGCCCGCAAAGGGAGGCTCCTGCCTGGAGGGACCGGGGCCGGGTTCTACCCCACCAGGTGTTTCACTGTGCAGGTGCTAAATGAGCTGAGTGCAGCTGTAATTGCAGGAGCAATTCCGATGTCTATCAAATGGCACAGGCCGGGAGGTTCTGAAAGCAGCCAGAGGCAGGCGGGGATAATGTAAATTATCCTGGGCAGGTTTAAGGTCTCTTCACAAGGTCTGTGATGACCTTGGTGAGTAAGGACTGGGGTGTTTCTGATGCCGTGGAAAAAAAACACTCGCAGGGAAGGAAAGTACAGAGCTTTCGCAGTTTCACATTCAGAAAACAAGAATAAATATTATAAAGTTATCACAATAAATACAATAAAGTTACCACATTCCCCACAAATGTCTGAGGTGCAACGAACTCCCCACGGCAGAAGCTGTCGACTCTTGTTGCAATTAAATTTTTAATATCATCCGTATTTCTCCTGTGTCCCTGGATGCAGGAGTCTGACAGAACACTTCCAGTTTCCTCCTGCAGATTCCGGGCCTTGTCTGCCATAAATCCAATTACTCTCGCCTTGTTTTCCCGTCTGCTGTGGGACAGGGGCAGCAGCTCCGTGCTCTGGCAGGGGCACTGTGTCAGGGCTGATAGCTCAAGTCAGCACTGATTATCCCACACCCGGAAAAGAGCCGGGCTGGAAGCGGAGAAAGGATTAGAATTGCTCCTGGTGAATTTTAATGGCCTTTAATCAGCCACTCCGCGCTGATTACCACAAACGGCAGCAGCCTGTTTCCTCTCCGTGTGCATGGCTGCGGTGGGTTTGGGGTTTAACTGCCCTAATTTAATTCCTGCTCAGCAGTCAGCGCTCAGCCGCCTCCAGAGCCGTCCAGGTGGGGAGAGGAGAGGATTCCTCAGGGCTGGGGGCTCTCCCAGCCCCCTGTCTGCTCCTTTTCCCATTGCTCCTTCCCTGCCCCTGCCCTGGCAGGGCTCTGCTGGCCCCTGGCTGCGGGAAAGGATCAAAGTTCCTCACTGGGAGGGTGGGCAGGCCCTGGCACAGGGTGCCCAGAGCAGCTGTGGCTGCCCCTGGATCCCTGGCAGTGCCCAAGGCCAGGCTGGACACTGGGGCTTGGAGCAGCCTGGGACAGTGGGAGGTGTCCCTGCCATGGCTGGGGTGGGGCTGGACGGGCTCCAAGATGCCTCCAACCCAAACCATGCTGGGATTCTGGGAATAATGAACACTCTTGGAGAGGGAGGGGTGGTTGGCAAAGCAGATCCAGGCTGCCAGAGGAGTGATCATTCTTCAGGACATGGATCATGTCCATCTTTAACCCAGGGAGATCTGGGGGGAGTTTGGAGGGAGAATATGTCACCAGTGGCAGAGAAGAAAAGCACTCAGAAAGTGCCACCCAGGATCATGGATGGGTTGGGATCTTGAAGCCCATCCAGTGCTATCCTTACCATGGGCAGGGACACCTCCCAGGCTGCTCCAAGCCCCAGTGTCCAGCCTGGCCTCAGGCACTGCCAGGGATCCAGGGGCAGCCACAGCTGCTCTGGGCACCCTGTGCCAGGGCCTGCCCGCGCTCCCAGGGAACAATTCCTTCCCCATACCCCATCCATCCCTGCCCCCTGGCAGCGAGAAGCCACAGTAACCCTACTGCAATGGAAATACCTTTACAACTCAGGTTTGCAGGTCCCTGTCACTAGCCTTGGGGACACCTGTCCCAGTTCAGTGCATTTCAGTGCCAACCCCAGGGTCACACGGGAAAAACTGCTCTGAGCTAATGAAATGCAAAACCCCACACCAAACACCTCAAAGTCACTTTCCTTTGGCCCAGTCCTCCATTTTCTGTTCCAAACGATACAAGAGAAACCTCATTTGATTTGTTTGCTGAGAAACAGGCCCCAGATAAATGAGGGTGTTGTGTCACTACTGAGGGAAACACATTTTATACACGTTGATGAAAACCAGGCACATATTCAGGAAAAACAGGGCAGGAATTCTGGGTCCAACAGCAATTTCAAAGCCTTTGATCAAAGTCCCACCTGGGTAAAAGCAGAGGGCAGTTTGAAGGGAATTGGATTCACAAGAATGTGTTGGTTATTCCCAGTCATCAGTGGAAATGTGTACCTCTGTGAGGTATCACACACCTGCCCGAAATGAAAACCCCAATCCAGCGCGGGAGGAAGGAGCACAGCACACACAGACCAGGCTCAGCTCTTCCCTTCATTCCCAAAATCCTGATCTTGGAACATTTATGCTGCCATTTCCCTGCCTGTGCCAGGTCCAGCATGAATCAGGATATGAACCAAAACACAAACCGAAAACCTTAATCTAAATCTTCCCAACACACTGAGATCACACCCAAAGGTTTGGCTCGGGGTACCAGGACACCTCCCCTGCCAGCCCAAAAGTGGGTTTGGAGCAGTTTTGGAGCAGTTTAGGAGCTTTGGGCCAGCCCAAAAATGAGTTTGGAGCAGTTTTGGAGCAGTTTAGGAGCTGCTTTGGGCCACTTCAGCCCTGTCCCACAGCAGTTTGCCTGTTCTATACCCAGCTCTGTCCTGGCAGCACAGACCTGCTGGGGTTTTCCCCAGATCAAGGCTTAAACTGAGCCCCGTGCTCCACAGGAGCTCGAGGAAAGCTCAGAAGGGGCTGAAGGTGACAAAGCCTCAGCTGGCTCAGGGACTGCAGGGCAGAGGGGAGGGTTCTCTCCACTCCCTCCAGCCTCACAGGGCTTTGTCCTCCTCTGGAAGTCCACAAAACAACAACCCTGGGCAAGAGGGGTTATTTTCCACACCTATCCTGAGCTGAACCAGCAGTTCCTGGGAGGTTTCATCCCCATTTGGTTCCGTGATTATAATAAATTCCACTTCTGCCCTGAAAACGCCCTTGAATTCGAGAACTTTCGAATGACAATAGCAAAAAGAGGTGCAGTGTGTGCAGTTTGCTGCAGAGTATTTGGAATATCCACACAGGGGTTTTGAGCACGAGTTCAGCAGAGCTTTGCTGCCTGTCTGTGTTAAGAACGTGACATCAAAAAATGCCAGGACGAGGTTGACACAGCAAAAGGAATTATTGGGGAATAGATAAATTTGACCTAAATCCAGAATCCCAGCATGGTTTGGGTGGGAGGGACCTCAAAGCCCATCCCTTCCCTCCATGGCAGGGACGCCTCCCACTGTCCCAGGCTGCTCCCAGCCCCAGTGTCCAGCCTGGCCTGGGGCACTGCCAGGGATCCAGAGGCAGCCACAGCTGCTCTGGGCACCCTGTGCCAGGGCCTGCCCAGCCTCCCAGGGAACAATTCCTGCCCAATGTCCCATCCATGCCTGCCCTCTGGCACTTTAATCCTGGATAATGTTGTGAAAACATGCACCCACACACCAGCTGGCCATAAAATAAATATTTATATTGCCTCAATTGTCTCGTATACAAAGGACACAAGTGCTGGAACCTGAGGTTCACGGATTTATCCTCACGTGGGATCAGAGTCCCTGAAATCCCTGGAATCTGGCACTTGCACCTAGCCTGGCTGCCTCCCTGACAGCTCGGGCTCGGCTGCTTTCAAAATGCCTCCGTTTGTTTCATTTGTCTCTTTACTGCTCTGTCAGCCCCCGAGTTGGAGGGCACTGGAGCTGCAGGGGCACAGGGGGAGCTGCTGGAGTGACAGGACGTGTTTGATAATGATCCCCTGGGCAGGGGACTCCCGGGGGAAACATCGGGACCAAGCCTCAGCTGGGGCAGGAGGAGATGAAAGACATGCAAATCACTGTCAGGGGATGATTTCCTCATTCCTTCCCCAGGAGAGGCAGCTGCTCCCACTCCCTGCTCCAAACCCTCCCATGAGCTCCACCTTGCTGGGTTATCCCAAGGGTTGGCTCTGCTCAGAGTAGGAAATTTGGACACTAAAATCCATCTCTGGAGGGAACTGCAGCATTATTGTGGCTCATTGTGAGCAGAGATCTTCCCCTTAGGGGCCAGATCTGCTTATTCACACTCAAAAATGATAAAAACCAGTTCTGAACGTTCCCCACTGAGCTCACACAAACACTGGATCCTTCCACAGCTCCCTCAGGTTGCTCTGGGCTGCTGCTGTGTCTACATTCTTTTAACTGAGAAAACGTCCTGGATCACAGAATCATTTATTCTAATGACCACTTGATAGTGTTGTGTACTCAACAGCAAAAATAACAAAACAAATATCTTTGCACACCACATCAGCACTGCCAGCTCTGGAGGCTGCAGCCACCTCAGAGCACCGATTTCTGTCTTTGTCAGCACAAAAACAATCCCAAACCTCCTCTGACAGAGAAATGATGGTGCAGAAAACACCCAGACAAAGAAACGGGTTCTCAGTGAAGTGGTAAATTTGTTTAAAGAAAAATCCTCAAGGAATTTCTCTTGAAGATCAGCATTGTTCCGCTCACTTGGTAGAACCGCATTAGGGATCTGCTGAGAAATTCACTGTTAAACTCAAGCCCTGGGAAGGGAGTGCCTGGCTCGGGGGCCCTGGTGCAGTGATGTGAGATGGTCACAGCACCACGAACACCCTCAGTCCCTGCACACCACCCAAGAGCCCAGAAATTACTGACAAAAAAACCCCAAACTGAAGAAAAAAAACCCCAGACTGAAATAAACCCCTCCAAATTGAAGCACAACAGCCCCACTGGCAGCACTGGTGCCACAGGTGCCTGCAGAAATCAGGGCAAGATCCCAAAGGAAGGGGAGGGAGGTGGCCCAGCCCCTGTCCCACCTCCTGCCAGCAGCAGAGTGGCCATGGGGATAGGGCAGGAGGGAGCTGAACCTGCAGGACACCCAGGCCATCTCCACCTCCTCAGCAGGGATGGCCAGGACACATCTCCACCCTGGTGGCCACGGGAATGTCCCCATCCCGGCAGCAGTGGGACAGTGGTGGGACAGCTGTGCCCTGTGCTGGGGACACACACAGGTGACAGCTGGATGAGCAGGGCCGGGCAGAGGAGACTCCTCTCCTCTCCAGGGGCAGCTCCAAACTGCTCCTGGTGCCTCTGCAGGGGGAGAAGCCCAGCCCAGGCCCCCTGGCAGGAGCTGCTCCAGGGCTGTGCTCAGGAGACACCGGGAGAGCATCAGGAACACCCAGGGCTCCCTCAGGGCCTGGAGCCCCCAGGGGGTTCTGTCAGAGTCCCACAAGGGTTTGGCTTGGAAGGGACCTTCAAAGCCCTCCCATTCCAATCCCAACACGTTCCACCACACCAGGCTGCTCCAAGCCCCAGTGCCCAGCCTTGGGCACTGCCACGGCTGCTCCGGGCACCCTGTGCCAGGGCTTTTGGTGCCGGCTTCCAGCAGGCTGCACCGCAAATCTGGGATCCACACCGGGAAAATCCGAGTCACAGCTGAGCTGTGGGGGTTCCCTGGCAGTCAGGGCCCGCAGGCCTTTGCCCCCCTCACCCACTCACCCTAAGGAACCCCAGCCCTCCCCCACCCGCAGCACTTTGCAGCTTCTTCATTTGCATTTTTCCAAAGGTCTTTTTTTTTTTTTTTTTCCCAAGCAGGTAATTTATTTTTTTTAGATTTTCTTTCACAGAAAAGGTCATTTTCTTCCCAACACATTTCTTTATTGCAAACAGTTGCCAACACCTCGGGGTTTCTGCTTGTTTATGAGCAATGGAGTGTCTATTTTCCTGATTTTCCTTCTTTTTCAAGCCTTAGTTCAGTTTCCCCAATATTTTTACTCGCTGAATGCCAGAGTTTGGAGGCAGGACAATGTGTAGATTTCTCTCACAGTGGGGCTTCTTTAGAAAAAAGGAAGAAATAGAAGAGGCCAAGTCTGTTTTAAACAATTCCCAAACTCTGATCTCCATGAAAATCAGACTCCTTTGAGTCAATTAAGATTTCCCTCAACAAAATTCCTGCAGTGGAGGGAAAGATGATTTTGTTACAGGAAGTATCCAGGGACGGATATCCAAAGGCAGAGTCCTGCAGGATTTGGGCTCCTTCCATGGTCTTTCCTCTGTGCAGAGGATGGATGGATGGATGGAGGGATGAGAGATGGATGAATGGAGGGATGGATGGATGGATGGATGGATGGATGGATGGATGGATGGAGGGATGGATGGATGGATGGATGGATGGAGAGATGGATGGATGGACGGATGGATGGATGGATGGATGGATGGATGGACGGATGGATGGATGGATGGATGGATGGATGGATGGATGGATGGAGGGATGGATGGATGGATGAGGGATGGATGGAGGGATGGATGGACGGATGATGGATAGATGGATCCATGGATGGATTGATGATCCTGAGATCTGGATTGGGATTTAAGGCCAGGTGGAGCCTCCTCTCTGGCAGAAACTCCTTCCTGACCCTGGCAGTGAGGGGATCTGGGATTTGCCCCTGAAAGGCCCCCGCCTGAAACTCGTCACCTGTGCTCCATCACCCCAAGAGGCCTTTCCAAAGGAAAAATGATCCCAGCTCCAAGAAAAGCAGCACTGGGGATGGATCCTGGTCCTCAGGGGTGCTGGGGATTCTGCTCCCCTCAGGAAGGAGTCCACAAAAAGCCAGGAAGCCTCTCCTGTCCCTGTGCCATGCACCCTTCAGGTGATGCTCCCACACATTCACCTTTCCTACAGGCTGCTCCTGACGCTTCCAAGCGAATCCCTGAGAAATCCACTGCACAATTCCTATTTCACACACCAGGCAAGAGAAAATAAACTCCCCAAAAAAAGCCCTGGAGCTGCAGACAGAGTTTATAAATAAACTGGCACAGAAAGAAGAACCTCTGGACCATGAGAGCTGCTGAAGAAAGTGTCCCTGAGTGCTGCAGAGGGTGCACAAACGCCTGTCACACCTTCCAGGACAGCCAGATCCTGAATCCAACAGGCAGAAACCCTCTGGATATCAACTGCCTGCTTTAAACAGGCTCCGAACCAAAGCTGCAGAGCACTTGTGAGGGTTAAATGTGCTGCTTGAAGCTCAAAACCACAGCTGGGCAAGAAAATCCTGCTTTTCTCCTGCTTTGCTGCTTCCAAAACTTTGCCATCTCCATTGTCTCGAGTGCTGAGCTGTAAACTCGGCCCTGGAGATTCGGGAGGGTGGATTTTGTTACAGGGAAAATGTGGGGGTGGGAAGGAGGTCCCGTCACAGGCAGATGAATGTGAGGCCTCCCAGAACTGCTGCGGTGGATTCATCCTCTGCACGGCGCTCCAGGGGATGGCAGGGACAGCTGTGCCACCACAGGCCAGGGCATGAACCCCTGCAGGGCTCACATCTGCACCAGCTGTGCCAGCACATCTGGACACAGGCCGAGGGACAGGGAGCAGTGTCTGGAGATGGATTCATCCCTGCTTTCAGCTCTCCCACAGATCACAGAGAGCAACGGGGGAATGTCCTGGCAGCAAGGGGAGGTGCAGTGAGGCAGCAGAACCTTTCCCCTTCCACTGATAATGGCAGCACGGAGCTGGAACTTAAATCAGAAAGGCCTTGAAAGCCTTGCTGGGACCCACGAGGTGACATTTAGCTGTCCCCAGTGCACACAGCTCCACCTGAGCCACTTCCCTCCACGTTTATTGTACCAAATGCAGTAAAAATGGCACTTCTGAGGCACAATTTATCCCTTCCTGAGGCTGATGCCCAAAGCAGATCCCTTGAATTGTACCCTGGAAGTGGCTGTTTCCCTCTGATGGCTCCAAGGGACACTCTGGGAGAGTCCCAGGATATTTGGGATGAGCTAAAGGACACTGAGCAGTGTTCCAGGTCTTTTGGGATGAACTTCATCAGCAGCCACCTGCATCCCTCCATGGAAAATCTCACCTTTTAAATGTGGATATGAGGAAACCATGACCTAAACTGCAGGAGCAGCTGTGGCAGGAGATCTTTAATTCCTGGAATTAGGATGTGGTCAGGATGCTGGGGTTAAGGGGCACTGGTGAACACAATGACCACAGCTGGGTGTCCCGGGAAAGGGCTCTGCCTTGGCGCCCAGCTCACACTGCAGTGGTTTTGCAGGATAACCAATGCCAAGGTTTCCAACCTCTCCTTTACTTTTCCAGCAGGGAAAACCCAAGAAATGGTTGATGTTTTCAATGGATGGATTTTTTTTTTTTTTTCCTGTGGAAATCCCTTGAAGATATCTCAGGTTCAACAATCAAAAAGTGCTGCCCAGAATGAGGTAGCGCTGTGGGATGATTTATTTTGGGGAGGTGTTCCTGGTGCAATGGTCCAGCCCCAATTCTTCATCTTTGGCCCCATCCATCAAATTTCCACCCAAACTTTCAGCTGCATTTCCTGATTTAAACCCCAGAGCAGCCACCAAGTGGGTGGGCACTGAATCTATGAATCACAGAGACATGGAATGGGTTGGCTTGGAGGAACCTTAAAGCTCATCCAGCCCCATCCCTGCCATGGCAGGGACACCTCCCACTGTCCCAGGCTGCTCCAAGCCCCAGTGTCCAGCCTGGCCTTGGGCACTGCCAGGAATCCAGGGGCAGCCACAGCTGCTCTGGGCACCCTGTGCCAGGGCCTGCCCACCCTCTGAGTAAAGAATTCCTTCCCCATCTCCCTCCTCTCTTTCTTCCTGGCAGTTGAATTAAGAAGGTTCTTTGAAAAGCTGACACAGCAGCTCCTGAAATCCAGGCATCGAGATTTTTGCAGCAGAGCACCTCAGCAACAGCAAAAAATTCTTCTGCAAGATGTAAAATGTCCCATCCTGTGGTTTTACAACATCCTGCACCAGCCCAGAGGGGCTGCACTGCCTCAGGGGGAGGAGGAGGAGAAGAGGGAGGAAGGGCTGACCCCAGAGGGGCACCTGGATCTGTTCCCACATCAAACTGGATGCAGACACAAACAATTCCTCTGCAGCAAGGCTCATTTGCCATCATCAGATTAACTCCTCTGCAGGGACAGGAGGAGAAACTCACACACAGGAAGAAACTGCAGCAGGTTTATCTCTGAACTCCATAAAGAAAAACCTCTCTCCAGGCAAAATTATCTTTGGAGACAGTCCCAAGACAGCCCCTCACTCCCTGCTCCCTCGCTCCCTGCTCCCTCACTCCCTCTCCATGCCCTGCCCTGTGCCACCGCCATTCCCACACATTTTCCCCTTCATTTCCCTCCATTAAGGCACTAATTGATTGACCAGATCAGGAGAGCCCAGATCTGTCCCCTGGGACTCTCCTGCGTTCTCAGACAGCTGCACACGGGATTGGGGGTGGGCAGAGCACTAAACCTCAGTGCCTGGGACGGGAGGGGAAACCTCCGTGTCCCATGCCAGGCACCTTCCTCTGCTCTCCCGTGTTCCCAGCCAACCCTGATCCCCCCGTCCTCTCGCTCAGTTCCCTCCCCAGCCAGCCCCAAACGCAGCCCCACAGCTGGAGGTGATCCCTGCCCCATTTTCCAGGGAACAAGGTGTCCTTTGGTGCCCGTGCTGAGGATGCAGCTCAGATCTCAGGGGTCCCTGCTGTCCCTGGCCCGGCCCTGCACATCCCTCCCTCCTTGCACTGGGGTGCTGTCGGCTTTTTGGCCATTCCTACTCACCCATCAAAGATCATAAACCCCAGGACATCCCTCCCCCTGCAAAAGTCTGGAGAAAGGAAAATGTTCCCCCGAAGCCAGAAAACACAAACAGCTGCTGAGCTGTTCCCTGTGCAGGACCTGCAGAGACATCCCGACAGTGAGGAACGGGAGCTCTGAGCAGTATGTCCCCTTTGGAATTCTGCTCCTCCCGCTCCTACAAAGCAGCTTTGTTTATCCCCAAACGCCCAGGCTGCTCCTGAACCCCAGGGATTCGTGCTGGGTGATCTCTGATGGGGTGAACGTGGCTGAGGGGATGATCCAGCACTGTCCCCTCAGGCCAGACCAAGCCCCCAGATGTCCTGTCTGAAATTCCCAGCAGCCTCCATGTCACACAGCAAGCAGGGAAATGTGGAAATCAATCAGGCAGTGCTTTGGCTCTCAGCTGCTCACGGCACCAAGTGTTGACTTTTCCCAATCACCTCATCAGCGCTGTGGGCGCAGAATTTCTCCTGCACCTGATGCAGATGCAGCCCTGTTGTTTAACAATCCCACTTGTCCTGGCTTCCCAAAGCCTTCCAGCCACCTCAGAGAGGTTCATTTCATTAAAAACCTGTCATCCAGGGCTGTTATTCCCTCTGGCCCCGCTGCGGAGCCTCAGGGCCTGGAGCTCCTCCACGTTCCATCCCGAAGGAAGTGTTTAACACTGGAGCCTGGAGGTCTTTGCCCTTAGAAATGAGCTTGGCAAAGATACCCCAGCATGGGGAGGGCCGGAGGGAAGCTGCTTGGATGAGAGAGGGGAAGGCACCTTCTGGATGCCCACATGGTTCCTCTCCCCCGTGGGACTGATTTAAGAAGCTTCGGGGTGAGGTTTCATGGTGGCACTGCCCAGCCAGGTGTCCCTTCTGTCCCATCCTTGCCCCCCAGCCCTGGGCACAGCCACAGCCTTGTGGGCACCATTCCCTCCTTAAAATCCTTCCTTGGGAATGGCTGCAGGGCTGAGGGGCCCTGTCAACAACCGAGGCTCAGCCCCTGATGTGGAACTTGCACATCTGGGGAAACGGGAAACACAGGCAAGCCCTGATTCCCAAAAACGTCTGGTTTCCCATCAGGAACCCCACTGGAGATGATGCAGATGCAGAAATGCTCAGGAACGAGGTGACTGATGGCCTTGCAGATGGATTGGGCAAAGCCAGGGAGCAATGGGCAAAGGGAACCTGTTCCCTGAATGACACTTCCATGATTTTTTTTCCTTGCCTTTTCTTTTGGAAAAAGCTGTAAAGACATTGTACTCTGACAGAGTACAGAGGAAAAGCAACTGGAGCTCTTCAAGGGCTCATAAATCCAGGGAAGTGCTGAGTAAAGAGGTGGTAAAGCCCAAAACGGTTGTTTTCCAAGGCCATGGAGCATTTGTGGAATTGAGTCAGTTCTGCTGCCTGAAGGAGCCCCCGGGGCTGTCCTTGCCCACCCAGGGCTCTCACCTGGAGCCTCTGCTCCCTTTTCCCTGTGCCACCACAGCCAGGGAGGACATGTCCCTGTGGAAGCTGATCCCAGGAACCCTGCTGCTCTAAATCCAGGCACAATCCCGCCTCCTGGCTCATTCCAGGCATTTGCAGTGGTGGGAGGGTCACTAAAGCAGTGGGTTAAACTGGAATTTTCAGGAAGGCTCCAGACTTCTCTGCTCCCCATCCAAGAGCTCAGCTCACACACTTGATTTTCCTACCAGGAGTTTTGCTTCTTGAGCAGCTCCTGAGGGGCTGGAATCCTGGAAGGCACCAATGGCTCAGTGGGATGGGATGGGGCTCCCTCCTCTCCCTCCCAGGCTGGGATGAGGCTCCCAAGGAGCAGTGGAGGCAATAAAACATCCCTGGCTTCCAGTCCTGCCCCTCTTGGTTCATCATTTACTCCCCCCAGGTACATCACAAATCATGGGGGCTTCACCAGCACCAAACTCCTGCTTTGGCAACCAAATCCTGGAATCCAGAGCAGAACTTGCAGGGTTATTCCTGTCCCATGCCAGGAGGCCAGGAACAAGTTTTTAAAAGCCTTTTAAAACACTCTTCCAAAGCTCCACCCAATTCAGTCTGGATGGGGCTGGAGGGTTGTAAAAGAAAGCAGAAATTCTCGTTTCCAGGTTTGGCTCTTTTGCTTCATTAAACTTGGGAACAGCCAAAGTTTCTTAGCAGGCAGAGGTTGTGGGATGGTCAGTGGAAGGAGCTGGAATCCCACAGGAAGCCACACATTTGATCCATTGGCAGCAAACGTGCAGCTCTGTGGTTTTGGGGATTTTTGATCCTGCCCTAACAGCCTGGACTGCTTTTCCTGGAAGCTCCAATGCTGTGTAAAGTCTCACTGCAGGGCAGGCAAAAAGCAGCTCCCCGTGCTGGATCTGTCTCCTCCCAGTGCCTGGGAGCAGCAGGACCAAACCACCCCAGGGCAGCAGCTGGGGCAAAACTTTCCCTGGCACAATGCAGGTTTATCCTGAGCTCATCCCTGAAGTCAGCAGAAATCCCAGTGGGACCTGAGCTGCCCAGCACATTCCCTCTGTGCAGAACAGCCCCTGCCACAGCCAAGGGACACCCAACAGGGACACACAGGGACACTGGGAGCAGCCAGATGGTTTCAAGGTTCCCAACTCAAAGGATTCCTCGAGAAAAATGCTTTTCTCTTCCAAAACTGAACTCCAGACCCCCAAAGGTGTTGCACGAGCCTTGGGGTGTTTTGCTACGCCCAGCTGCATCCCTCCACAGGAGCCCAGGGCTTGGCTGGACACAATTCTCTCCACAAACCCGGGATGTTCTTCCACAACCCCCGGCACAATGGACCTCAACACCCTTTCCACAATCATTCCCACTCAGTAAAACATCCTGTGCTCCTCAACAAATCCACTCTGGAAGCTGCTGAGAGCTGGCTTAGCCGCTGGCTAATTGCTGAAGTTGCAATTAAAGCGATGCTCACTTACCTGCCAGAATATGCTGTCTATTGTGTTCCCAAGGAAACCGTCCCTGCCCTCTGACGACACCAGCTTAGGTCCCAGAATGGTCATAAATTCATCAAAATCCACCTGGCCATCCCCTGGAAGGAGAGGAAAAGATCAGAGACTCAGAAATCAGAGAGAAGGTTGGGTTGGAAGGGGCTTTTAGAGGCCATAGAGTGCAACACCCTGATGTGAGCAGGGACACCTCCCACTGTCCCAGGGTGGTCCCAGCCCGTGTCCAGCCTGGCCTTGGGCACTGCCAGGGATCCAGGGGCAGCCACAGCTGCTCTGGGCACCCTGTGCCAGGGCCTGCCCACCCTCACTATTATCAATTAATTCCCCCTGAGAGCCCAACATGCCCCTCTGGACCTGCTGCACATCAAGGACCCCCACGCCCTGGGAAACCTCCACAGCAACTTCCCACTGCCCACGGACCCAAATCCTTAGCTGTGCCAGGGAATGGCCCCTGCTGTGTCCCAGCTGCCCCCAAGGACAGGATCAGGCCATGCACTGAGGGGAACAGGTCGTTCCCCAGTCCCAGAGAGCCCAGAGGCACTTCCCAAAAAGCCATTTTGCCAGGGGGCCAGGAGCCAGCGGCATGGCCAGGGCTCTCCCTCTCAGCTTCTGCACAAGTTCTACAGGGCCAGCCCCAGGCTCCAGAGGGAGGGAGTGCGGGCCCAGCAGGGCCAGGCTATTGCAGATCCAGCAGGCATTCCAGCCCAGCTTCCCAGCAGCATCCGTGCGTGTGCCCGGCATGCAGAGCAGGCAGTGCAGGCACAGCCTCAGTGCCACCAGCAGGGATAGGTGACAGCTCCTGCCACTAATGAGCCGAGCTGGTGCAGTGCTGAGTGTGGCTGCTGCTCTGAACGAGGCACGGGGCTCTTTGGAGGGGGTTTTGTATCAAATGCCACTTTTCCCTCCACAAAAAAAAAAAAAAAAAAAAAAAAAAAAAAAAAAAAAAAAAAGGATATTCGTGCCTGCTGAAGGCTCTTAAAAATCCCTGTCTGTCTGAGCAGCTCAAAGCCCAGATCTCCTGAGAATGCTTAACCTAATCTTGTGGAAAATCTCCTTTATTGATCAGGCCACGGACATCTCCTCCTCCACGTTATTGAACCGATAGGGGTGGATAAATCAGACCTGCTTCCAGCGTGGGATCACAATCAGCACCTGCAGGACTTGGGGTTGTGTTTTACTCCTATTGAGCTGGGAATGCCCGCATCCAGCCCTCCCTGGAGCTGCTGTTGTTAAGTTACCGGGTGTGAGAAGTGCCTCAGACCGGCAGATCAGTGCCAGGGCCGCGACTGAAGCACCAGCGGTGCCCGCGGCAGCTGCAGCAGCCCCGAGTGGAGCCGTGCCACGGGCGGCACCAGCGCCGCTCTCTGCGCTTCTAATCGCATCTGTCCTTATCACACCCTCCATGCCAGCAGGTGCGCGGCCCATCGCCATCTCTCGTCTCCTTATCTCCGCACAAACGCCGTGGGGAAATTATCACAGCCCGAGCACAAAATCAGCACAGTCCGAGCACAAAATCAGCACAGCCCGAGCACAAAATCATCACAGCCCGAGCACAGAATCTGCACAGCCCGAGCACAAAATCAGCACAGCCCGAGCACAAAATCATCACAGCCCGAGCACAGAATCTGCACAGCCCGAGCACAAAATCAGCACAGCCCGAGCACAAAATCATCACAGCCCGAGCACAGAATCTGCACAGCCCGAGCACAAAATCAGCACAGCCCGAGCACAAAATCAGCACAGCCCGAGCACAGAATCTGCACAGCCCGAGCACAAAATCTGCACAGCCCAAGCGCTGCCGGGGCCGAATTGCGATCTCCGGGCACCAGGAGATCTGGGGTTTCTGGGAGGGAATATCCTGGGGTGAGGCTCTGAAAGGGAACCCTGCAGGCATCCTGTAAAACGCACCCGGAGCCCGTCCCGCTGCTAGAGCCGCTCCCAGCTCCGGGGCTCTGCAGGACTGAGCTCATTTCTGGGACAGCTCATTGAGGTAAGGGGTGGGCACCCCAACCCTTGGAGAGCCATTCTTTAACGTTTATGGGCTGTGGAAAACGCGTTCCCCCCGCTGCCCCTGGGGCAGCGCCAGCGGGATCGTCCCGGGGTTGGATCAGTCCCGCACGCTGGATCGCTCGGGAAGGTAACGCAAGGTGACAGCGGCCCCGGGTGATTTACACCGCGGCACAGCGCTCGATGGCACACGCAGCAGCGAATCCACGCGCTGGGATGCAAATCGGGATGCTTTGGGATGCTAATTTCTTTAAATTAAGCCAGATTAGCAAGAAAACAATTTGCATTTTGAGGAGATGCTGGTACCTGCCCCCGCATACATTTGGCCTGTGCCTGTGTGACCCCGAGCACGGAGTTATTCAGTTCGGGTTCTCTCCAATGTCACTCCACCCTGAGAGGACAGGCAGGACTCGGTCCCGCACGTGATTCCGGAGAAAACGGTGCCGGCACTGCTGCGCTCTGACTTTGCACAAGACTTCGGGCAGCCCCTTGCTCGTGACTTCCCTGTGCCTCTGCCAGGGATCATCACTAACTGCACAGGCTTTAATTAGCACCTTAATGACAGCTTTTTCCACAACCTCCGAAGAAAGATGCCATTGAAAAATGCATTATCCCCTTATTGACTGATTTTTCAATTAAAACTCTTAACTAGCAAGGCAGCTAGACCCCACTTTTTCCTGGTAGAAGTATCCCTTTAACATTCATGTGAAGCTGTAGAAAACAAACCTTCCCTGCCATCAGCACCTCAGGAGACTGCAGCATCATTTCATCAACAGAGAGAAATCACGGGTTTGTCTGAAAATTCCTTTTGACAGCCACGAGAGAAATGTCGTAAAAACCAACAGCAAAGCCTGCACGGGGCTGCTCTGCACAGCCAGGGCATCGCCAAAGCCCAGCTCTCACATCCCATCCTGGGAGCACGGTGTGGAGTTTGGGCTTGGCACAGGCAAGAGCCGCCCTCCTCAGCCTCCTGCTCCTCCCCACGCAGCGCTGGGAGCTGCTGGGGGATGCAAAAGCCCATCCCGTCTGCTCGGGATGGAGCCCTGCAATCAAATCCAACCCTCCCATCCCTGTGCTGCAGATGTGCTGCTCTCCCCAGGGTCCTTGGGATTCTGAGCCGTGCGTGGATTATCAACAAATTAACTCAGAGTTGGTTTAAGGATGGGGAGAAGTGAGGAAAAGGCCGGGCAGGAGCTCGTGTGCTGTCTGTTCTCCCCCACCTTCCTTGCTCCTCTCCAGGAGCCATCCTGCAATCCCTGATCCCAGCAGGGCTCACAGGATCCCAATCCCGCTGTGGGATGGCTGCTGGTCACATCCTCCCCTCCTCTGCCTCCGGGCTCCCACTGAGGACTGAGCAGAGCCCATCCCGCAGGAGGAGAACCCTGCAAGGCCAGAGGGGCACAGGCAGGAACAGCTCCAGCCAATGGAGCGGGATGTGCTCCCTGCCCCGGCACAGCGCCCTCCTCCCCCTGCTCCCAGGCACAAACGCAGATTTATAAACCCAGGCTGGAGGTCCGTGGCTGAGGAAGGGAAATGGCTCCACGGGGACCAGGCAGCAATGGGTTAATGGCTGCACATGAGGATTTCAGAGCTCTTTTCCAGCTTAATGATTCCATGATTCCAAGGCACTCACACATTCCCAGAGCTTATTTACAAACTGGGAGGGCAGGGAAACCGAGGGCCACGGTGGGGTGGGGTCTGCTGGGACAGGGAACCCTTGGGAACGGTGGTGAGGGGCTCCTGGAACAGGGAATCCTTAGGAATGGTGGTGAGGGGCTCCTGGAACAGGGAACCCTTGGGAATGGTGGTGAGGGGCTCCTGGAACAGGGAATCCTTGGGAATGGTGGTGAGGGGCTCCTGGAACAGGGAATCCTTGGGAATGGTGGTGAGGGGCTCCTGGAACAGGGAATCCTTGGGAATGGTGGTGAGGGGCTCTTGGAACAGGGAACCCTTGGGAATGGTGGTGAGGGGCTCCTGGAACAGGGAACCCTTGGGAATGGTGGTGAGGGGCTCCTGGAACAGGGCAGCCTGGCAGGTGGCAAAGGGGGTGAGGACAGAGGGGTTCCAGGCAGGATTCCAGCCCATCCCTGAGCTCCACTCATCAGCCAAGGGACGGGTCACTGCCTGTGTGGGTGATCTTAGCACAACACCAGAGCTGAGCTTAAGCACTGGTTTAACCCCACCTAAAGCACTCCCTGGTTTCCTCCCAGCGGTGCCCTCACATTGTCCTCCCCCAGAAAGCTCTGTGTTAATCCTGGCATTAATGTCACCGAGTCACCCGCGGGCACCAACGCTGTGGCTGAGCCTCATGACTCAAGCAGTGACTCAGAACCTCTGTGGCCACCCCAGCAGAGCCAAATCAGATCAGCTCGTCATCCCCAGGCCCTCAGCTGGGTGAGAAGAGCTTCCAGGTGCCCACAGAGGTTTGCTCCCTGCAGGACTCTCAGTCCTGGCAGAAACCGGGGAATTGTGGCAATAACAAGGAATGGCAGCGATGGGAGCCTGGCTCGTTGTCATGGGAAGAGGATGCTGAAGGCACCAAGCAACATCTCTGGGTTCTTTGGGAACCTTTCCAGTGCCACAGAGCCCGTGTGGCCAGCACAGACTCGCCAAAGCTCCCCCTCACTGCTCGTTTGTGTGGTGCAGAGAGACCTGGGGATAATTCCAGCTCGAGGAGCCCCAGCATGAACGTTTGCCATGTGTGAGCTCAGTTTGGCTGCCCCCAGAGCTCCAGCAGGAAATCCTGGGATCCCATGGCACATCCAACACACTTCTGCCGAGGGTGGGGACGGCAGGGTGGAATTGGATCATCTTTGATGTCCCTTCCACCCCAAACTGTTCTGTGGCTCTTTGATTCCAAATGCATCAAAGGTGATGGAGCAGCAGCAAAGAGCAGCGTGGAGCTGGGAACCCAAGAGTTTTCCCAGACCTTGCAGCCCTGGGAGGTTTGCTTTGGACCTGACTGACTCAAGGAAGGGGTGTCTGCACCTCTGCAGAATGTCCATCGGGCCTCCTAAACAAACCTGTGGGATCACAGAACCATGGAATCATTGAGCTGGGAACTGACCTCCAGGATCATGGAGTCCAACCTTCCCCCAGCACTGCCAAGGCCACCACCGACCCCTGTCCCCAAGAGCCACATCCACACAGCTTTGAACCTTTCCCCAGTGAATTAATGTTCCCAATCTCTACCCTGAGCCTCCCCTGGCCCAGCCTGAGGCCTTTCCCTCTCCTCCTGTCCCTGTTCCCTGGGAGCAGAGCCCGAACCCCCGACTGTCCCATCCTGCCAGGGAGTTGTGCAGAGGAGAAGGGACGTAGAAAACAGAAAATCATTAATGACTGAACATCTGAAGGGGACTGGAAAAAGACCATTGCCCTCCAGGGAGCAGACTTTGGGTTGGACACCATCTCACGGGAGATGAAAGAGCCTCCAGCCCTTTGGAGAGGGGATTTACTCTCCTAAGCTGCTCCCCTTCAACACCAATTCTCCTCCAGGTTCTGCTCCCCCAGGACCGAGAGGTTCCAGGTGCCATCAGCTGCTCCTGCTGGTTCTGCACTGATCTGTAAGAGCTGAGCACAGAAATTTCCCACCCTCTCCCTAAACCTTGAGCTCCAGACAAAGGATTTCATCTTCCCTCAGCCCTTCCCTACGGGGAGCAGGGAAAGTTGGATCTGCTGGAGGGTGTGCAGCAGGAACCACAGAGCCAGAGCTGTGCAGTCACCTCGTCAGGGCAGCAGCAGCCCCAAACAACACCCAAACCACCCCCTGAGCCCCACCCCGCCTTCCCCTGGTCCCGATCCCACAGGATCCACCCTCACAAGTCTGCCCAGGTTGGAAATGCCAGGCAGGGAGAGCAGGGCTCCGAATCCCCTCAGCCCAGGCGGCAGCAGCAGCAGCTCCGAGGAACTCCTGCCCGAGCTCCCGTGCTTTGAGGGAGCACGGGAATGCTCGGAGGAGAGGGGGTGACCCCATCCCGCCCCCATTCCCATGGGACAGCCCCGCCCTCAGTCCTCAGGAGAGCCCCGTGTCTCTCCAAAAGTCTCCTGTCGGAGCCGCTCCCTTGGAAGGTGGAATTAAATCTTCATTGGGCTGGAGAAAGGCAGAGCTGGAGAGGAGAAGTGGAGGGGGAAAACATGCCTGGAAATGAGAGGGGAAAGGGGAAATGAGAGGGGGAAAGGGAAATCAGAGGGGGGAAAAGGGAAATCAGAGGGGGGGAAAGGGAAATGAGAGGGGGAAAGGGGAAATGAGAGGGGGGAAAAGGGAAATGAGAGGGGGAAAGGGGAAATGAGAGGGGGAGAAGGGAAATGAGAGGGGGGAAAGCATTCCTGGAAATGAGGGAGGAAGAGGAAAATGAGAGGGGAGTAAAGGAAAATGGGAGGGAGGGAAACATTCCTGGATTGCATCACCTCTACCCCCGCGCAGAACGGACCTAGCCGGGTTTTCAGAGCCTTATCCATCAGACTGGCTGGATAATGCGCCCTGATTGATCCCTAAATGAGCCTTTTCCCTGGCCATTCTCAGGATAATGAGGTTCTCGGCGGTTCCCTGCGCGGCCCCGGAGCCGGGATGAGGATGAGGATGTGCGGTGCGAGCCTGATCAGCATCCGCGCTGCTCCTGCCGAGCGTGACCTCCAGCGAGCGCCGAGGTGAGATATTTAAAGTTAATGAGCCGGGTTTGCAGCTCGGGGCCCGGAGCACACAACCGCTGTTTATTTTTATTCTCCGGCAGCTCCCCGCGGTGCCCGGCCGGCCCGGGCTGTGTCATTGCCGTGCCCAGCTCACCCGGGCAGGGCTGGCGCAGTCTGGGCGAGGCACAGCACGAGCCTCATCCCAGGGAACAGCTCCAGCCACGGGAGATTTCCCAGACAAGGCGTTCGGTTTCAAAGATTGGGAGGTCAGAGGCTCCTCGGCAGCCTGACCCCCTGCCCAGCGCGAGGCAGAGAATTCCTCCCTAATTACAGCCTCAGCCCAGAACTACAACGGGAACAGGGAAAGTCTGGCACAAAACTTTGGCCTTGGAAAACATTTGTAATTATAGATGGCTCCAGTGACTTCTGGGAGTAACTGCCCTCTCCCTGCCAGCACAGGAAGGACCTGGATCCGTAGGGATGTATCCAGAGCAGACCACGGAGCTGCTCCCAGGGCTGGGGCCAGGCTGGCAGAGCTGGGGGTGCTCACCTGGAGAGGAGAAGCTCCAGGGAGAGCTCAGAGCCCCTGGCAGGGCCTAAAGGGGCTCCAGGAGAGCTGGAGAGGGACTGGGGACAAGGGATGGAGGGGCAGGACACAGGGAATGGCTTCCCACGGCCAGGGGGCAGGGATGGATGGGAGATTGGGCAGGAATTGTTCCCTGGGAGGGTGGGCAGGCCCTGGCACAGGGTGCCCAGAGCAGCTGTGGCTGCCCCTGGATCCCTGGCAGTGCCCAAGGCCAGGCTGGACACTGGGGCTGGGAGCAGCCTGGGACAGTGGGAGGTGTCCCTGCCCATGGAATGAGAGGAGCTCTAGGATCCCTTCCCACCCAGACCAGGATGGGGTTCCATGAAAAGCTTCACTGGATCTGAGGAAAGGACCAACCATCTCCACTGGAGCCCCTCAGTCCTTTAAGCCCCTCAACTCCTGCAATTTTCAGAGCAGTTGTGTGGATCTGGCTGCTCTGGTTCCATGACAACCACACAGAAAAGATCCATGGATTGTACAGACACATCCCTGGAGGAGGGGATTTCCATGGCGGCTGGAAGGCTCCAGCAGAGCCCAGGAGGGTGGAGCAGGGGGAGGTTGTGCATCCCACACTGAGCAGAGGAGCTGGAGAGTTCCTCACGCTGCCACACCTTGGCTTGTCCTGCAGGGGAGGGAGCAGCTCCACAGGGCTGGTTTGCTTCCCATTTAAAATCAATCTGTGAACTCCGAGTGCCTGCCCAGGAGACAGGGACTGAGGAGGACAGGGAATCTACTGGGACCTGTCCCTGCTCCAGCACAAGCAGCCAAACAAGGAGGAAAAGTCCAAGGAAAACAGGGACTCCAGTAAGAAATCAAGAACCATCAGACACCTGACAGCTCCTCCCTGGCCCCAGAGAGCTACAGACCAGCTCTGCCAACACATGTCCCCAGGGGAGGGAACTGCAGGGGCTGCTGAGGGGGATGTGCCACCAGCCGGCCCACCCGAGTCCAAAGAAACTCCAACCCTCTATGAAATCCCCTCCCTGGGAACCAAAATCCATCCCACAGGTCTCTGCAGACTCTGCTCCCTCCAAAGCTGTGAGCAAGGATTAGCCTTAACCGTAATCCCAACCCTAACCCTAACTCTGACCCTGACCTCTGTCCCATGGATCAGGGATCACCCCCAGACTCCCCAGACTTCCATCAGCTCTGCTGCCTGCCCTGGAAGGGCAGAGAGCTCTAGGTGCAGCCCACACACCTTGGGCAGCACCAGCAGCTCCTTAAAGCAGGACTCTGGGGCTCCCTGGGGCACACACATCCTGGGAAGCCAAAATGATCCCGGGGTGCTGCATTTCAGGAAGAAATAAAATCCAGCAAGGATGCAAAGCTCAGGGCACGAGGTGCACCCCAGCCCACAGCAGGGATGGGCTCCAGAGGGGGGCTGCAGCCCAGGGCTTCCTTTCGTGCTGTCCCTTCAGCAGGGCTGCACTTCAGCAAAGGTAGGGTTGGGTATTATTTGGTATAATTTGATATAATTTGGTGTAATTTGATGAACCTCTTGCTGCTCCTGAGCTGCAGATCCGTCAGGCTGCAGCAGCAGCTGCAATTACTCCTCATTTCTGCAGTGCGAACACAGAATGGGATAAAATGTGATAATCCTCATTGTCCAAATGAGAGCAGACATGGAGAGAGTGGCCCAAATAAATCCAGACAAGTCTCATCAAATCCATGCCGCTGCCCACAGTTCCCAGCTCAGCAACACATTTTAAAGGACAGCCAGGCTGGAATGCGGCTGGATCATTTCTCACACTGAAAAATCACTTTGAGATCAAAGGACAAAGCCCAAATCCATCAAAACCCATCTGCCCCATCCCCGGCAGTGTCCAAGGCCAGGCTGGATGGGGCTTGGAGCAACCTGGGATAGCGGAAGGTCCTTGCCCATGGCAGGGGATGGAGTGAGATGATGTTTAAGACAATTTCCAAGCCAGACCTGGGATTCTCTGACTCCTATGAACTCTGATTTTAACCCAGAAATGGTTCCTGGTCCCCCTCCAGCAGCCTGGGCTGTTTTATACTGAAACACATTTTATATTGAGATATAAAATGAAATATTTTATCCAGCTCTTTTACTGCTGAAACACTCAGAACATCCACAGCCGTAAAAAACCTCAGGAAAACCCAAAGAAGAAAAGTGTGAGAGACAAAAGGAGAGAAAATGTTTCCAGCTTGGGAATGTCACCACTGTCCCACCAGGGCAGCTCAGGCTGAGCTTGTGGACAGAAGCCAACATTTCATTGATCAAAAGTTGGACAGGGTGATCTTGGAAGCCTTTTCCAACCTTAATGATCCTGGGATTTGTCCAACTTTAATGATCCTGGGATTTCTCCATGCCTAAGGACAAGGAATTTGCCTTCTGCCTGCCCCAGCAGAAAGCTGAACGCTTCATCTTTGAAGGAGGGATTTGCTCTGTCTCCAGGTGTCCCAGCCTGTGTCCTTTGACCATTCCCATCCCTGTGCTCAGCTCTGGTGTCCCTTCCCTCCCCAGGAGCCAGGGCAGGCAGACCAGAGCAATGTCCCTGGGGAAGGCGTGGACAGCAGGACGGGGGCCTGGAGGGGTGCCTGGGAGGGACATGGTGACCTGGGACACCACACGGCCATGCCACTGGCACTGTTTCCCTCTCCAGAGGGAATCTGGGACATTCTGGGATGTGTCACCTGTAGTGGCAGAATTGGAGAGGTGACATCCTCGGCAGCAATGAAAAACTGGGGGGGGGGGGGGGGGGGGAATCTCAGTCTGAAGTTCTGGAAGAGTCCTGGAATCACTGAGGTTGGAAAGACCTCCAAGGTCATCAGGTCCAACCTCGGCCCCGTGGCCACCAAGCCACAGCACCAAGTGCCACTTCTGCCTGGGTCTGAACACCCAGAGCAGCCTCAGGTTGAAACTCTTCCAGAATTTCAAGTTGAGATTCCCCCTTTTTGCATTGCCCCCGAGGATGCCACCATCCCAGAATGTCCCAGAGGTACCAGGCAGGTCCCTGGTGAAACCAGTTCAACTTTTGCTTCATCAAAATACTCCCTATTCTCATCCCAATTTGACATTCAGGGGTGGATTTCCCCCCCTCTTGTGGTAGCCTGGAGTTATTTTTCCAGCTGCTCCTCTAATTAGTGCACCAAGTGCTCATTTTATTCCTCAGATAAAAATCCCAACGAAACTATTTGTGACACTTAAGTCACACATTTATCTCTTTTATGGCAAATCCCGCTTAAAGAGGAGGAATCCCAGATAAGGCCACACATTCCATGTGCCATTTCCCAGGTTTTTATCTGACGTGCTGCCAACTGGAAGAATTTACAAATAATTGCTTTTTCCAGCACAGAAATGTATGAAATATTTCCCTTTCCCTGTGCTGGCAGAACATTCCAGGTCATTGCCCAGATTGCAGAGAGAAGCACAGGCCCCTCTCACAGTTTGTGTCCGTGTAATGCAGAATTATGGCTGAAAATAAAGGAAATCCACAGAATAAAGGTCAGATTTGACCTCTGGGAGTATTTCCAGACCAAAATACTGGCTCCCTACAAAGCACAGCCCCCAGAGGTGTGCCCGGCTCCACCAACAATCTCTGTGGGAACAGTCCTCCACTTCCAAACAAAGCTTTGGGATAATGGGAATCTCAGAACCCCCAGCCCTCACCTCCCTCTCTCTAAAGAGAAACATTTTTGCAAATCCCTTTCCTTTCTGTCCTGTCCTGGCACTTCCCATCCCGGCAGTGCCACAACATCTCCTGGAGTTCACACAAGCAGGGTTCTGAGGATTTAGGAAGGTTTCTCTAGAGACCCTGAAATATTCCAAGGAGATTCCCATTTTTCTCCATCACTCAGGGGGTTTTATGCCCACCTGTACGATTTTCCCTGTGGCAGCTGCGTTTCTTCACCTGGGTGAAGCACCCCTGGCAGAATCCTGGAATACCTGGAGTTGGGAGGGACCCACAGGGATAAGGGAATGCAACTCCTGCACGGACACCCCAACAGCTCCATCCCAGGCCTGGCAGCGCTGTCCAGGCTCTCAGCAAAGCTTTGGAAGAGCAGCTGGAGAAGGGATTTGTAGGGATACAGGGGATCCCCAGCCCTGCTGTGCTCCTGCCCCCAGGGAAGAGTGGCAGCAATGGGATGTTCCCAGGAAATCAGGGCATGCAGAGGGGATGAGGGCAGAGCCACTCCCTGCACCCCTGGGCACCCTGGCAGTGCCAGGCTGGTGGCTGGTGACACGACCCTGTGCTGGCCCGTCCCCTCTGCAGGAAGGCTGGTGACATGTGCTGTGCAGAGAGGTGCTGGCAGCCCTCGGCAGCCATGGAGGCATCAGAGGTGACACCTGTGAAGGGCTCCTGGCCCAGATCCCAGCTGTGCCAGGGCTGTTGTTGCTCAGGTTCCAGCAGTGTTCTCTCCCTAACCCCAAATGTGATGGATTATGGATGAATTGTGGAGCATCCCTTCCTTCCTGCTCCAGTGGGAGCTCTGAGTGTCTGAGCAGCTGCACACGGGGCACTGGGAGCCGCTGTCCCTGTGCCATTCCCTGTGCCATTCCCTGTGCCATTCCCTGTGCCACTCCCTGGCTCGGTGGCAGGAGGTGACACCCAGCTGTGAGGTGCTGCTGTCAGGTCACTTGATGCCTGCCCCATGCTGCAGATGCTCCTCTGAGCTGCCCCTGTCCAGCCCGGCAATCCTGCTCCCTCCATCCCTACAGAGAACAGGGAAACCAGCCCAGCCCAGCTCCAGCTGCTGGTTTTTGCCAGCCCTCAGTGAAGTTGGCCCTGGCACAGGCAGCCCCTCTGCCACACTGGAGTTTGCGGCTGGAAACTGGATGTTGGGGCTGCTCAGGCTGGCTGGGGTTAAATCCCGAGCCCTGCCCACTTTCTTACCTCATTTGCAGGCCCTGGCAGCAGTTTTGGTGGGAAGGAAGGAAGGAATGGATGTCTGGCTGCTCCACCTGCCAGCACATCATAACTCAGGGCATGTGCCAGAGATGTGCAGAGGATTTCACCTCCCCCCTGCCTCTCCTGACCGCTGGAGACACCTCCCTGAGCGTGACCTTTCATCCATCCATCCGAGCTTCCAACCCATCTAATGCCGAGCAAAAACCTGGAAAGCCTCAGCAACCCTCCCCAGGAATACGTGGGAAGGTAGTCAGGCTGATCCTGGGAGCCCTGGGCACAGACAGCATTCCTGCCCTGCTCCTCAGCGATGCCCCTTCCCAGTGGGAGAGGAAGTAGGAGCTGTTGCTGGTTCTCACTCCATAGCTAAAATCCCAGGAAAAGGTGCAGAATCCATTGGAGAGAAAGCAGCCATAATAATATAAATTCAAGCTGTACAGCACTAATTCAATTTGCAGGCAAGGTAAATTGTTCACAGAACACTCCCCTCTTTGCTCAGTGCCTCAGGAATTTCCCATTCCTGATTTTTTTAAAATCCATGGCCCACCAGACCTTCCCCTGGTACAGCCTCCCTCCAGCCCCAAACCCCTGCTCCAGCCCTGCACCAGTACAACCAGTTTGGAGCTGGTGGGATGTGGAACAGGAGGATCAGCTCCCATCCCTGCAGAAAGCACACGGAGCTCCCTGGAAAACCTCAGCAGGAATTTACCACTTCCATCATTTCAGGTTTAACTCCACTCCCCAGCTCGGGTCCCTCCACACCAGCAGTCTGCACAGAACGCTGCCAAAGTCTGCCAGAGTCAGGAAGGACTGGAGATGAATCAGAACTGGGAGCCAAGTCCCAGCACTCTTTTTCCAAAAAAGCTCAGAATTTCGGGAAAAGACCCCAGGAGCTGGCAGCACACTAAGCCTGGCTTTGCCAAACCTGAGCGCAAGTCCCTCTCTGCCAGGAAAGGCCAGCACAGCAGGGCAAGGGGCAAACAACAACTTCAGGACAAAACACTTATAAAAGTGATGGATTCCTTTTTTTCCCCTTTTCTTTACGGAATGAGATCATTCCCACAATGGATCTCCTCTCCCCGCCAGCTTTTGCAGCCCTTTCCCTGCTGGACATCCTCGGCAGGGTGACAGATCCTGGGCAGGGTGACAGATCCTGGGCAGGGTGACAGGCATGCCTCGCCCTGGTGACAATTGTCCTGTGCCTCTCCCGGGGACATCGGGAACCCCCCGCGGGCCAGGAGAGTTTCACTGCCCCACCTCCCCGGGCTCTGCTCTCCAGTCTCCCCAAGGATTCCGGCATCTCCCCGGCTCTCCTGGATCCCGCCAGCCCCAGCCCCTGCTCTGGCAGGATTTCGGTGTTTCCACCCTGCCACAACCCCGGGACAAGGCTGCACCCAGCTTCCTGCACGCTCCTGGCAGCGGGAAGGTCTCCCCTCCTGCCTTGCCAAGGACACTTTAAGGGAATTGCTCGTTGTGCTCAACTCTGAGTGAGCTCTGCAGCAGCTGAAAATTCCTCCCTGGCTCCAGCATCCTGATCCTGCGTTTCCCTCTCCTCACTAATGGGGGTTCTGTTGCTTTTATTCCCTCAGTAATTGTTTGATGAGCTCTCCCAGCAGGACTTGGCTCCGAATCATTCCACCCCTCAAAACTTCTCCTTGCAGAGCAATCAACACCTCATTAGAGCAGCTCCCAGCACAGCAGCTCCGGCCTGCGGGGAGCAGCCGGGACTGGGCAGCTCTGCCGGGTGGGAATGGGTGGGAACCCTGCTCCTCTCCCAGGAAGGGTCACCGGCCAGGGGCTGCCCGGGAATGCAGAGGGAAAGGTTCAGGGAGCCTGGCAAAGATGATCTGTGCAGGGTGGGATTTTTGGGGTGTCTGGACTGGTCCAGGAGCTGGACTGGATGATCCTGGGAGTCCCTTCCAATGCAGGATGTTCCATGATGGTGATGGCATCAAAGGAATGGCTTCCATCACCTTCAGCCTGGCTCAGCGTATGACATCTGACTTTGGTTTTCCACATGAGGAATGTCCCCCTCCAGGCTGGGACAGCCCCTCTCCACTGGTGTGAGGGGACACTCAGCTCCTCCTGAGAGGCAGCTCCCATTTCTGCTCTGTGTGACAGGGACAGGGACGGGATCAGGAATGGCTGGAGCTGGGCCAGGGCAGGCTCAGGCTGGAGATCAGGAAAGGTTTCTTCCCCAGAGGGTGCTGGGCACTGCCCAGGCTCCCCAGGGAATGGGCATGGCCTGAGGCTGCCACAGCTCCAGGAGCTCCCAGGGATGCTCCTGGGATCCCAGGGTGGGATTGTTGGGATCTGTGAACTCTGCGAGAGCTGCTCTGTCTTCACCAGCTGTATCCCACAAGGGATGATCCACCCCCCTTCCACGGATTGCCTGATCCTCAGGATTACCCACAGCAGGCTCACGTCTCACCTTGCCCTTTCCTTTTGTGTGAGGACAGTGAAGTTCCCCGGCTCCCTCTCCACCCTTCCCTTGGTGACCAGGAATTGCCGGATCTGGGTCCAAGGAGTGCCAAGCCCTGGGAGAGCCCCCGCGGATCCCCCAGGAGGAGAGAGCAGAGCCCCGTGAGGACTCACCATCCATGTCCAGGCGCTGCATGATGATGGCCAGCTCCACCTCGCTGGGCATGTAGCCCAGGGAGCGCATGGCCATGCCCAGCTCCTGCTTGGAGATGAAGCCATTCCGTCCCGGTCCAGCACCCGGAAAGCCTCACGGATCTCTGTGGAGGGAAGGCAGAAAGGAGGAGTGTTGGAGCATGAATCCCCCTGGGCCAAATCCACACAGGCCCAGGAGTGCCCAGAAATGTGAGGATTGGATTAGAACCTTCAGAAAATCTAAAATACATAAATCCACACAGACGTGGGGGAGAAATGCAAGTTTAGTTTTAAATAAATAGAGGATTTTAAGTGCCTTTATTAGCTAGTAAGAAGAGCCCTAAAGCCTAGTTTAAAGTTCAAGTAACGTTGCCTTTTGCAAAGTTAGTTAAATTCTAGTCATAACACAAATAATGTAGCGCTGCTAGATAGAACAGACCGAGCTAAACACGTAGAATTTGTGTAAGAATTTGCGTTTGTGCATCATGTTTGGCTTAGGATAGGTCCAACACTATTGTAAGAAAATTTGTGTAAGTAGCTAATTGGCTAAAAATAGAATGAAAATGCACCACTTTGAGAGCATACACACACAGGACTCCCCAAAACACCCATGCTGCTGTTGTTGCTACTGATGAGAGCTCACAGATTACTGAGGCCTCTGCTGCTGTGGCTGCTGCGTCTGCTTGGGACTTAGAGACTTCATGTTAGAGGCTTTGTGCACACCAGCCTGGGCTGTAACAGCTCTGCCTTCATGGGGCTGATTTAGCCGTGCAATAAAGGACTTGCTTTTATAACTCCCCATCGCCATAGCCTTCATGAAGAGGCCCCAGAAACTTGCCAGAGGAGCTGTTATGGTGGAGGACTCCGTGGGTG